>NC_046374.1:17904843-18257343 GCF_011125445.2 Fundulus heteroclitus | reverse complement strand
TCCTCTTTGAAGCACCTGCTCGTCTCCCTCAGTATTGAATCTGCGCGCTACGGCACAGGGCTCTGTATGTTTGTTGCCATCATGCAGCCTTTTAATAACTTTGATAATCCAAGTGGCATTTAATCACTTAGCTCAAAATGTTGCGGCATAAATGTTATTTTCGATGTTTGCTTCAGCCGTGTCTTGCAGCTGCAGGTAAATAGATGGTGGGTGAGAGAAAGCATTGACTATGAACGGTGCTGGCTGTTCAGAATTTAAGACATTAAGACTTAAAAGAAATGTTGACAGATTTATTGAACATTCATTTGTCACATAAACATGCTTCCATTGGTAATCATTTGATTGCTTAACGTCATACATGAAGTCAAGGGATTATAACTGAACTAGATGTAAAGGGGTTTTCGCTTCGGTCTGCAAACGTGCTTTGTTACAGGCATAAATGTCTGCATTTATGAGTCTGCAATCACGCAAACTCAAACTGTGTCCTGAATTAAGCAGCGGCTGCAAAGAGATATTCTGGGATATCGTTGTACATCTAATTTTAAACACTCACGCAGCTCCATGGTTCTTATTTTTTATTACAAACGAAGGAAGCGGGGATGCACAGTATATCGGCATTAACATGGTTATCGACCGATGTTGGTTATTAACACCTCAGTATCAGTCCCAAGTATAAAACCAAGCCGATACAAATGAAATAAGTTTATATCCATCATGTTGCCGTTTTGTAGGTATTTTAGGAGGGAAGGGGTTTTACAATTTATTTTAAAGGGTATGGAAATAAAATATAAATAATATTGTAAATATCAGTTATCAGCCGCAACAGCAATCTTAATATTCAGGTATCAGTATAGGCCGTAATTTTCATATCGACACAGCCATGAAACGAAGCATAATAACATATTTCTTTATTTACATAATAGCATTTATGTGCTAACTAACCTAAATGCACATTAAGAGAAAAACTGTTGCCATGTAATGTTTGCTGTTTGAAGTTGCAACTAAAGAGACTTGTTGCAAAAGAAAGAAGGCCTTAAATATATAGTACCATGGAAAAAAATGTAACATAAATAACAACCATGTTGTTAGTTGAGCTACGGTGTCGTGCAAGTTCATCTTTAACAAGAGAGAGTTCTAAGTTCGGTTTTCACACAGGATAACTGTGTGAAATAAATCGTAATCACTTTGTCACTTAATCATTCTGAACTAAATTTATCCACGAGCGTTGCCAAGTTTAAGTATTTCTGTAAGCTATGAGAGTTTGAGCAAAAGCCTCGTTTGGGATTGGAACCCTGGACGGCTGCATCAAGGACTAATGGCCTGAGGATATGAATCGCCAGTTGTACTTTTCGCTACAAGTAATAACGATAATATTCACTTCCAATAGCTGCATTTCTTTAAATTATGAAATTTAAAGTATTGTCTTAAATAAATTTTGACTGCATCAACCTGCAGTTAAAGTTGATGACGACAAAGTTTCATCTAGACTTTGGATCACCATTTTTTGCTGCCATATTGTAGTTATATGTTAGCCAAAGGGGACAAAAAGGTATAATGAACTGAAAAGCTTCATGTTGAAAATGCAAAAGAGAACAGCTGTAACGTCTGTCTGCTGCAGGTTTAACACCAACCACTGCTGCGTACTTTACACAGTCCCAGTCACAAAATACAGCAAAAAATGAAACCTGCTGGGTCCAGCATCATACATCTGCTGCTCTCAGTATATCGCTTGACTGCAGCAACTCTCCTCCATTTCGAGTCAAAATATATTTTGCAGCCCTTTGATCGATCCGAGCAGTTTTCAAAAACGCTGCTGCTGTTTCCAACCGAGTTTGACATGTTCATTACAAAGATAAAGATACGTTCTGCAGAGACTGTGCAGACTCCTCTACTACAGGAGCTGCATTTCTCTTTAGTTCTGGCTGTAAAAAAAAAAAAAGAAAAGAGGATCTATAACTTTTAACTATGAGAGAAAGTTTATACGTCGCAGAACATTAAATATTAGCACGGCTTGTTCGCTGGCCTTCTAACTTGCCTGTAATCAGGAATAATCATTGCGGTGTCTGATCTGTACAAGTTTCCTGTGAAGGAAAGCTGAACGGTTGGAGACTTTTTATGGTATCCGTTCCATCTTTGTGCACAAGTTGACTTTTATCTCCTTTGCGGGGATAAGGAGAGTTATCATCTGTCAAGCCGTACTACTGTTAAATGCACATGAGGAGTCGGCTAATGTGTCTTTGATATTAAATTTATGGACTTGTTAATGATGCTGACCATTAATGATGGGCTGAAAAGATGGAAATCTAATCCCTCTGTTACCAATCACTGTGTGAGACTTCAGGCATCCTGTTAGCGTTTGATTTGCATGAGGTCCTACTTTTAGATGGCTGACAAAACGGTAACGAAGGTCCATATGTGAGACGGTGTGCTTCAAAATGAATTGAAGATATCTCCCCCCCTGCAGTGGGTAAATCAGCTATGCTGTATTTTGGGTTTCAAAATCTCAAGAAGTGAGACTTGACTAAAATGTGCAAGTTAGTGGAAAATCAATATTAGCAACATGTTTAAAGTTACTATGTAATGGCATAGTACCTTGCTTTGGATTCAGCTTCACTGGTTAGAGACGTCCACTCTTTTCAAAACAATGGTGGCTGGTAAGACGTCTCGTTTCTTCATCTTCTCCCTGTGACCGAGGGATCTGAAGTTTGGGAGTTCACCTTGAGGAACTACAATATAAAGAGGATAAACATATAATTTACCTTTTTTTTTTTTTTTTTTATTCCCCAACTGTCTTAGGGAGCACTTAGGTCAAAGAACATTGTGCATTTACTATAACAGCTACTTCATGCTTAGGCAGTTGTGATTTTAAATAAATAAATGTATATTTTTTTCAGTGTTGGCCAACTCTAGCTTAGGTCATAAAATGTCATGTGATAAGCTTTCAGCATCGTAATCACCTGTGGTATTGTGTGAAAATATTCAGTCATCCATTAGTTCTTCAAACTTTGCTTCCATGTCATGATGACATGGTTTTTGCAACCTGCTAGCAGAGAAATAAAATGGGAAGAGTGAGATTTCTGGTTTAAATTTCAAGCGTTTGTTCTGCTAATAGCAGGATAGCTACTCTAAGTTTGCTATTTTTGATTTCTTTTTTGTATGTCTGTATGTTGTTGTTTTTTTTTGTTTTTTTTTTTTTTGTATGTTTCTATGCAGAGACTACCAACTCAGGTTTTAAGAACCGACATCAATGCTGCACGACAGCTTCTGTCGTCCCACCCTGCCGGCTGTTTATTTGTAAACTCACACCTGTTAAAGATATCACCGTCTCCTCTTGTGATTCACGAATAGCCTGAGGATGCTCAAAGGCTGCTCCTCTTTGCAGGTTTATGGCTGAAATGTTACGTGAAAGAGGCTGAAGGCTCAGAACGTCGCAGGCTGAACCAGGGGTTTGTCTTCTCGCAGACAACTTGGCAAAGAGCCTATTTGAATCTGAATTTTATTTAAATATCTTTACTTAAATCTATGAAAAATACCCCATATAGTATGACCTGACACAGAAGTTACTATATTGACACCAACAAGGTGATTCCCAAAGAGCTTTTGGCTGAAAACTTGGCAGTAGATGAATGATGACGCATCCTTTATTTTGCATCAAGGTTTCACTGGCTTTTATTACTTAGTTTTTAGATCTGACTTTCAGGTAATGTTTATTTCCACATAAACTATCTTTTTTTTTTTAGCACTGGTATGTCTGTTTCATCCTTCAGAAGTCTACTCATTTTGTTTAAGTACACATGCCATTCTTATATTCTGTTATAGACGAGAAATGAGTGAAACTCAGCCAAAAGATGAAAGAAGAACTTTGCAAAGAAGAACTGATGACTAAGATAACTTTTTAAAAGATTAAAAGAGAGTCTAGCCCCTTGGAATGAAAATATAGAGTTGTTTAAACATTTGCATACCTCTGTCTCTGCAACTTGCTCTTCTTTTTTTTTTAATCAGCCATGATCATCAGCACTATTTCTTTTCCCCCACAGCAATGTCGCTGACCTTTTTTGTTGATGTAAAGGTCAACCTGAATGCAGGTTGTTCAGGTTTCTTGGATAATGAGAGAATCTGTCATAAACAGCCTTTCTGACTTGAAATGCTCTGTAAGTCATCCTTTATGAGGACTTTACAAGTTCTGTAGAAGGAGACAGAAGCCCTGAAACATCCTGTTTATAATGAGCAGCTCTGTAAGAAGGTAAATTAAGCTTTCTTTCAGGTAACCAATGGCCTCATCAGTCAGCCTAATGATCTGAGAGGTATACGGCATTGTAGCACTTCAAAACAAAATAGCTGTCCTACTCTTCTGGCACATAATGGAAAATTAAGGTCACCATCTGCTTAGCTCAAGAACCCAATATTTGCAGAGCTGTGGTGGCTTATAAATATGCAATCTGTATTTTTCTGCCAATTTTCTCATGCCGGTGCATAATTGGCAAGTTATTCATAAAAATATGAATAAACCTCTGTTTCAGAATAGTTTACAGAGTAATATTTTTCAGCAAGCTAATGACAATTTCCTTGCGAACACATACGGAAACTAAACTAAAGCTGATAGTGAGTTTTACTCATTAGCAGGCCTTCTTACTTTAAGACATTTAAGCATGTTTACAAATGGAAAAATCCAAAGCAGGATGTCTAACCAAATGTTCCCAATGTTTCTGGCCTCTTTATATTTTCTTCTTGATTAATTTAAAAAGAAAAAAATTGCATTTTGTGGACAGCCAAAGTTGACTTTTGTACACTCCACAGACTAAAAAACAACAAGGTAGTGAAACTATTCGATTAAAAGGGCTGGCAATCAAATGGCTCACCTTGCTTATATTTTTAAAAACACTTTTTATAGGGTGCAGCGGTGGCACAGGGGACCCATGTAGGCCACTAGTGCCAAAAATACACTTTGTAAAAGCATGATCCCACCCAGGACGAATTTGAAAAACTCCATCAAAGTGGCCGGGGATATCCGGGATGGGGTTGTGTTCAGGATGGGGGGGGCAGCTGTAAGCAGGGCTGAGCGTTATCAGAACTGCCGGCTCACGGGACTGACTCAGTAAAGCTCGAACCCGATGCTTCAGAGGCAGTGGAGGACAGGATCCGTCCAGTTATGTTATCATATATATTTCTCACTTTAAAATCAAGGCGGGATCACCGGCAGCTTTGCCCATCATGATTAATTTGTAATGTGGACATGAAGCGTTGTTGATCTTCTCTTTGCTCTGACTGCATCACGCAGGTTTCAGTAGGAGGGAAGGCAGAGAGGGAAGTTCACAGCAACCGCGGTGAAGTTAGTTCCAGGTTGGACGGTGGACATTTGCGCTTCGCAGCTTCAGTGGCATCTGCTTCCTGTTTGAGCCGATACAGGGAAGCTGATCTGGGGCTGCCACTCGGTCTGCTGGCTGGCTGCTGAAGCCGTGGAGCACGAATATCCAATATTCAACCCAATACTAACTTCACCGCGGTCTGACAACAGCCCATTCCGACTGTCTCAAGGCACTAACAGCAGACAAATAGGTTGCTTTCATGTAAATCCACCAATGATACATAAAAAGTTGGTAGTTTTGTTTCTGGTCACTTTTTAAAAGAAAAAAAGTTGCTGGAGGGTGTAAAAAGTGAAACAGCGCTCACAACGGAGGCACAAGATGGAGAGAGCTGTGTAATTTTTAGGACAGAGCTGCTTTATGGCCCACAGCAGCAGAGATACCGACATAACAGCCTCCGGATTACGTCACAGTCACCGAAAGCAATATTAATTTGAAATTCAATGCAAGACCACCGTTTAACCCTAAGAGGGTGCCGCACTGACAATTTTAGACACAAAAGCAGGATTTCAATAATATGCATAAACTTTTCAAAATAAATGGTAAATGCCTTGTACTTGTATAGCACTTTATCAAGTCTGATGATCCCGAAGCGCTTTATACTACAATTAGTGTCGCCCTAATAAATAAGGAGCAGGATATGTAGACCAATACTATAAGACAATCATGTTAACAGTAACATGCGAGAAATGGCTCACTATGCAAGGCACCATTATATTGGGGTCCAGCAAGGACAATCATGTTCAGTCGCTGTGACCACAGGGTTGTGAACAATGTAAATAAAGTAACAAATGATGCTGACCAAGCAGCAAGCTGTAAAAGATGAGCCACCTGGCTGCATGTCATCATCTCTCCCATTGTTCTCTAATGAGTTTACCACAATTCAGACATATTTGCTCTGTCAGAAGCATCAGAAGCCTCAAGTTTTGCCTAGATCAAAGACTACCTGATGAAAGGACCAATTTTTGAGTCTCAAGAGATGTGTCTAACAAGGTGGTCAGGAGCACCACAGGGATCTGTACTCTCACCTTTCCTTTTCACCCAATACAGCTCACACCTCCAGTACAAATCAGAGTGTTTTCATCTGCAAAAATACTCAGATGACTCTGCAGTCTTTGGGTGTGTCGGAGATGGACCAAAGGCTAAGTACAGAAAGCTGGTGGACCATTTTGCAACATGATATAGAAACAATCATCCCCAATCCAAATAAAACAAAGGAGATGATAGATTTCAGGAGAAACAGGAATAGGTCAAACACTATTTACATCTCTGGAGAAGGAGAGAACCAGGTGGGGGAGTACAAATACCTGGACAGGAGACACAACACTGAATCTGTCTACAAGTGAGTGCTGCTCTGGAACCTCTAGAGATGATTGTGCAAAGGAGGATTATTCATAAAATAAAGATTACGGACAATCCTAAGCATCCTCTTCATAAGACTGTCATACATGTCATAGTGTGTCTTCAGTCAAGTTTCTAAAATCCACAGTAATACTGATCGCTGCCCACAGCCATCATCAGAACATTTCTTTGAAGAAACTTGGATAATATCAGCTTCATTTATCTTCCCTTTGGGATTAATAAAGTATTTGTGGATTGAATTGTGTATTTTTTTTGCTTGCAAATTTTCCATCAGCAATTATGCAAAACTGAAATAATTCAAAACTTAATTGCAAATTCTGCTAATTGAGCTCAAATCATCCAGTCTGATTCCTGAGTTCCAGATACCTGAAAGCGCCACATTAAACTCTTTGAACAATTGTACACAAATGTAACCAAAAATGTTTAGTCATTATCACACCTTTAAGAAAGGAGACGGGTTCTGTCAGAACTGAAAGTGCATTGCTGCTTTTTGAAGAGGCAGGCTGAGGCTGGCAAAAGAACGTCCTTATCCACAGTGCAATGAGTCTCTTCGCAGCAGGGACTGAAAGGGCACTCAGAGACAAAGAAGGCATTCCTCCTAAAGCAACATAAAAAGCCAGATCACAGTTTGAAAATGCACTTGGGGACTAAACCCTTTTTGGAGACATGTCCTGTGGTCTGATGAAAATAGCATTGAAGTAGTTGACCTTAACGGCCATCTTAACATTTGGAGAGCAAAAAATGGGACACCCCACCATCCCAACTGTGAAATATGCTTTACTGCAGCATTGAATGATGCAATTAACAAAATGGACCAGGAGGGGGGGAAAAAACTTCTCTGGAAATGAAGTCACCAATGGGTCTTCCAAACTGACAATGACACCAAGCATAGAACCACATTAGTTATAAAATGGCTGAAGGAAAGCTGTTTGGGGGCAGCAGGCTATCACAAAGTCACAAAACCCTGCTCTCAGTCGCTTGGGTTATTTGTAGGCAGAGCTGAAAAGGTGTGAGAGAGTTTGATGGCCTTCTGACCTGAGGAAGGGGGCTAACCTTTCAGTGAAACATTGTAAGACGCTTAAGGAGAAATAACCAAACTGTATATCTTCTAAGCCATTCAGTTTGGAAGGTAATTCTATCAAATACTAAGAAAGTGCATTTGAACATTTGAAAAGAATCTAACAATAACATCTGTTGCTCATTATTCTGGCATTCATCAGATCTTAATACTAATTGAAGGCTGGAACACCATACCTGCCCAATTAAAAACCCTCACAGACCTAAAACAGTTCAACAACAAAGTAAAACAATGGCTCAAATTTACTCAAACCTGTGGAAATTAGAGCAACGTTTGTATATAGTCTGTATTACATGTTCTGTATGTTTTTCATGTTTGTATCTTACTGTTTGTATTCGTTTTGTCTTAGGGACCTGGTCTGCAAATTAGCTATTAGCTTGATGACCAATGAACATGGCATCGGTTGCACTTCAAATTGTAACAATGTATAATTTTATGCTCTGTCCCTATCAAACAAACGTATTAATAATACAATTAAAACAGAAGGTTAATCTGTATGTAATATTGTACAGGGTAAATAGCTTTTTTATACATTTAAGGTAAAAATCTGGGTTTAGCTTTATGCTACCTTTTAAATAGGATAAGTTGCCTTTTGCAGCTGAGTCCTTGAATTTTTGAATTAATACTGTAAGAGCAGCTCATCGTGTTGCATTATCATATGCCTCCTCGAACCGTATGTACAAAAAAAAACAGCTTTTAAAGGGTAGAAAGCTTCAACATTTGAGGTGAAATCTCAAATGCATTGAAAGGACCTTTTTTTCTGTTAGGCTAATTTAGCCTTTTCTCTCCAGCGAAAAACTTGTTGCGTATTGAGATCCCGCTTTCTGTCATTTGGGCTTCTTGGCACTCTCCATTGAGTAACTCTGAGTGACCATTATAGCACTGTGATAAAAATGGAAACGTCTCATACTTCATAGTGCATCATTTACACACCGGGGGTTTTGTTTGCCAAGCTCCTGAGCCTGGGTGTTACAGCTATAAGAGTAATTTATGTTATTTAATGCATAGATCTGTTTCGCCGCTGTGGTCTGAGAGCCTCTTCTTGGGAGCACACAGCTTTGTACAGGACACAAACTGTGGCTTTTATGAGATTAAACAAAACGAGAGTACAGTGCAATCTGGTCCACTTAGCTCTATGCCTGCTTGTGTTTTGTGTGTTAATTATAAGAGCTAGTGTGTACAGGTTTACTCCGGGAAAGGTGTAGATTACAATGAAGCATAACTGGCTGTATTGCAGGGTGCCTTTCAGTTCAGTTTGCCATTGCCAGTTTCAATCATGAAAGGAAGGTTTATATATATATATATATATATATATATATATATATATATATATATATATATATTGCATTAGATTTAAAAAATGTCTTCCATTGGTGAATTAGCTGATTTAAAAAAAAAAAAAAAAAAAGTTTGACTCACACGTGGAGTCCTTTTTCAATTTTATCTCTGCGTCTTTATTGTGATTGGTCGTCTGATCCAGCTACACTTGCATCCAATGAACAGGTTTAATTTACAACGCTGGGAACCAGCTTCAAGTCAGTCTTTAGTTTTAGGATTGGTTAGCCAAGAGTAGGGTTTTTTTTTTTTTAAGGAGACTTAAAGAAATGTTGACTGCACTGTGGGGGGCCTCTGGACCTTCACAGAGCGAGCTTCTAGATGGTAAACTTAAGATGGCGCTAGAGCTGCACAATATCAGCGAAATATCTCATTGCAAAGCTGTTGCTGTAATTTGTGATAGTTGTCGATTATGATGAACACTTTTCTTTCTCTACCAAAACACAGTGTCCCCACTATACCTTGTGATCTTCAGATCTGCCACAGAAAGGTATACATCCAGTGTTTGCATTAGACTCCATCCAGCAGGCCTAATGTGCTGCTGATATGCAGACCTTAAATGACTGCTGCACCCCACCAAATGTTTTTTTTTTTTTTTTTTTTGCAAGCAGTCTTTTGTAATCGAGATAATGCGCACAATGATAATTGTGAGTCATGCAGCTGTAGGTGGAGTGATGGCTCATTGTTAGACCGTCTATAAATAACATGCTTATTAAAACAAATTTCTACAATTACATCCCAGAATTAAAGAGAGCAACATTATTGCTAACTAACAAGAGTGTGGGTAAAAACAACCCACTGTGTTGCAAAACCTATTTCTCTGTTAGCATTGTTATTAAATACCAACAACTAAATGTGTACGTAAGCAAAAGATAACTGTTTTAATTCAGCATTTTAAAACTTACTTTGAGCTTCTTATTGGTTACATTTACCTGACTGGTTGGCTGATTTTATGTCGCTGTTTGAAAAAAAGTATTTCTGAATGCTCATAGAGTAAGGATGATGTAAAAAAATAGAAAATTAATAGTTGTTGGATGGTAAGTACAGTATTAACCTCTAGTTACATTATATTGCACAATGTGAAGAGTTTAACATTATACAGAGTCAGTGATGCTAGATTTGATTAATAGTTTCCAGCCGAAAATTAACATAAAACCCTCCCAACAGTAAAAATAAATAAAATTAAATACAGCCTGAATCTCAGCGTCTCTTAAACTCAAGTTAAAGGCACATAACTATTACTGTTACACACCATTAGCAAACAAAAGCACTAAAGAAAAAAAGTCACATATACAGTATCTGCACAAAATGTGCAACTAAATAACCTACACACAAAATAAGTTATCAATACCCTCCCAACATGAGTTGTATAAATAATATAAAAAATCTCTAATTTTCTCTCTGAGTACAGATCAGTCTAACATTTCTCTTTCACACACAGCGGCAGCAATGCAACAAGTTGCCCAGTTGAAGCCTTATTGGGGTATTTACAATCAGCTTTGACCAATACCATTTCTTCGTGAAACTTGATTAACCAATGACTATTAAAAATGTATGATGTCAGGTGTGACAGATTCTAGCTTTTTTACTTTTCTGCCACACGAAGGCAACTATTTGGATAGAACTTTACTATGAATACTTCCTAAAAACTCACCAAATGTTGTGAAAAGCAGTCCTATTTCAATAACCTGGCCAACTGCATTTTTTTCTCAACCTAACATGTTTAAAAGAAGCCCAGCTGGGTGGTTTTCAGCCCAATCTGGCAACTCCGGTAGTCATAGTGCACCTTCTGATTTAGGAAATGTAACCTTAGAAAAGAAAGTCCTCGTGGTTCTGCGCTATTCTGGCCATCAGAGTTCTGCAACCATTTGCCTGACTTCAACAACCTGAAAGAAAGCTATTGATGTGTCCGTAGGGGGGGAGCTTAATGAGTTTAATTTGTCAAAAATGTCCTGTACTACTGACGGGGCTGACCTGATGTAGCACCCGGCTGCTTTGATCACCCTCTGCAGGGCTTGCTGATCGTGAGCCGAGCAGCTCCCAAACCATCGGGGGAGATCCTAACTCTGCTCAGCTGCCACAGATGATAAAGCCATCGCTCGGCTTTAGAGAGCAGAGCTTCTGTATGCTCGAATTAGGTGATGTCTTCCTGAATGTGAACATAAAGATTTATGAAGCTGCTTACTCTGCACAGGTACATCATTGATCTAAATGGGCTTGTGGAAGTGTTTCTTTTCTGAACTCAACATTCAGTTCCTTTGTTTCGTTGGTATTTAGCGACCGGAATAAATGTATCCAACACACCCGAATCAAATGATTGTGTGACCTCCTCAGCAGCCATCATGAGCTGCAGAGGCCTTTTAATCGCTCCTTTATTTAAGGCAGGTGTGTGGAAGCAGAAAAACACTTAAAACATGCAGGACAGTGGGTCCTGAGGACCTCTGCTGTAGGCCGACTAATCATTAGCTACATTTACATGGACAAAGTAATCGGAATAAAGGGCTGATTGGAATAAAAATGCATCAACTACACAAACCAATCAGATTGTGATGATAGGATTAAGATCAACCAGAATTAAATTGTAATCTGAATGAAAGCAGTGGTTAATGCCGATTCATAATCCGATCAACGTGCATGTAAGCGCTTGTCAGGCTCGAGTTATTTCGAATGTGGCAAACTGACCCAAGTGTGCATGTGCGCCCGACGTAAACATGACGTATTTCCACCTTGGCGAGTGATGGAAATATCTCAGGAAGCAAAATTGTCGGGGCTCCCGTTACAACATTTCTGTTTGGAAAAAAATAAGAGCTCAAAATTGTTGCTTACTCTGTAACGTTTCAACCACAATTAGAACTTCGTGCAAATCCAGCCTGGACGATCGGAAGACAAACGAACTTGTGTAATACTGCTTTGTTTACCATTTTTTGTTGTTCAGCACAGACAGAAGTACTTCTTCTTCTGTGTTTTTGTTTAGGGGACTTGGATAACTGCGCATGGTTATATGCTGAATAAAGCCAGATGCATATACACGCACATTATGATCGGATTGATTGTGTGCCCATATAAACAGTACAATCCGATTATTTTTATATATATATATATATATATATATATATATGACTGCACTCACAAAAGAACTTGTTACTAGAGTGCTAAGTAGGCCTCTACTAGCTTTGCACACTTCTAAACAAACTGTTTTATCAATTGCTCTTGGCAAAATAGGTCAGGTTCATTCAGAATGGAAGAGGAGAATTTGTCAAGTCTTGTCCAAGAATCTCCACTGGATTCAGACCTAGACTGTGACTCAGCTGTTGTAACAAATAAATATGCTTTGATCTAACCGTTCTATTGTAGCCCTGGTCTTAACTTCACAGTCATTTTCCTGAAGAAAGGTAAATCTCAGAGCAGTGGTCTCAAATTCCAGTCCTCCAGGGCCGATGTCCGGCAACTTTTAGATGCATCTCTACCTCAGCACACCTGACTCCAGTGTTGACTCATCAGCAGAGCTCTGCAGTTTAGCCATTTAACTCAGGCGTGCAGGGCAAGGGACACATCTAAGCATTGCAGGGTACCTCCCCTCGAGGAAATGAGTTTGAGACCACTGTGCTGAAGAAAAGGATGCCCACAGCATGAGGACACCACCACCATGCTTCCCTGTGGGGGTGGTGTGATCACGGTTATGTGCAGTGTTGGTTTTCCACCAAACAGTGTTTTGCAACCAGGACAAAAAGTTCAGTTTTGCTATCATTTGATAAAATCGCCTTCTTCCGCATGTTTGCTGCATGTCCAACGGTTATTTTTTATTTTTTTTTTGCAAACGTTACAATGGATCCTTGTAGCTCTTGCAGAGTTCCCCTGAGCCTCTACATTATTAAGCAGGGCACTTCTAATGGCGCTTGGTTGGACTGGATTTTATTTAGGATATCAGGGGGATATAAACCAACACCTCTTGAGATTTTTATTTGTAAGAAATAAAAATCTTTACTTTCCATTTCTCCATTATACTGTGTTGGTTTATCACTTAAAATCAGAATCGTGTCAAGGGATGTGAATCCTATTGCGTTGTATTTTAAAACCCGGGGTCTGCTCGTTTTAATGTTTTAAATAATAATATTCAGGAAATCACTACTATAGATTTATAATTGAAAACAAATATTATTTATTTCCTTTTTAGATCCTGGATTTTTGGGAACAGGTCCAAATGTGTCTCTTAAACTAATTTCTGTGTATAAAGGTGTAGAATAATAGTCCCTGCCTTGAACTAACCACATGTACTATTAATGTTAAAACGCCATCATTAAACATATGTATCGTACCTCCTGATCAGTTATTGATGCATTTAAATGATACGTCATTAAAGTGGCCTGGTTTTACCGCGCAGCATCGAGGTGAAATGTGACCTTAGAGTGCCACAAGCACACATGGTGATGGAGGGAACCCGAGCCGGCTATAAAATTGAGAAGACGTATAAAAAAAAAAATTTAATTCATTTAATGCTTTGTGCTGGACTGTGTTTGAAACAAGCACTCTTGGAAATTGAACATTTTGTCTTCGGGAAGAGTTGGCCTCCGTGTGTGCGTGTGCGTGTGTGTGTGTGTGTGTGTGTGTGTGTGTGTGTGTGTGTGTGTGTGTGCAGGCGGCGGGTGATGATTGAACTGCTTTGAATGGAGTGAAAATGTCTCGCACCCGCATCACACATCACTAATTTCTAACGGCGCGGCCCGGTGCAGGGTGTTGTAAATGAGTCTTTTAATGACTGCGCTGTCCAGGCCGTGGATCATCGCTGGAGTCCTGAGAAATTATTAAAACGTGACTCACTCAAACATTCCTTTAGCTCCCCGGGAACGTCGGGGACGAAGAAGGAAAGGAAGGAAGAAAGACCTGGTTTTTGCTACAAGGGGGTGTAGGGGGGAGTGGATTTATTTATTTATTTCAAATCTTTTCTCAAATCTCCTTGGACTGCTTCTGCAAATAAATGGCATCCCGAAATGTGTGCCACTTTAGACGGCTGCCGAGGTTCAAACAAATTCAATGGGGCTGCTTAAAGCGTCCCATTTAAAATTTATTGAAAAGAGATTTAGGCGAGATGTGGGGGAAGAAAATCAATTTGCAACAGTTATGAGTTATGAAAACGGATATTCGCATCGATTGGCGCCCGCACTTATCTGTCTGCATGTAAACAAACGTTCCCGCGGAGGAAAATGCAAATTGCGTTAGCCTCGGCATCGCCGAAAGTCAAAACCCGGCTGCTGGGTTTATGTGCCGCTCAGGATGGGGCTCACTCTGCTTGGGAGTGATGTGCGGCGGCACCTTTACAGAAGCGGCAGCTGTAATTCTGCTGCAAACTGCATCCCATACGCAGAAGTCAATAAAAGCGGCCATCAGGCTGCCGTCTTTAGCAAAAATGTTCTGCCTTGTTTACAACGAGGCAAATATGACTGAACTCGGCCTCCCAATAAAACACGCGTTTGCACAATGAGGTGTAAAATAGGAGAGTCGGGAACGGTTTGAATGTCTTCACCCGTTAAATCCTCCCCTCAGGTTGGAATCGCCAACGAGAACTCTGACCCTGGAGGCTCCGAGAGGGGTGGAGGTGAGCGCCGGCGCGGGGACGCTGAAGATCAGCAGCAGGAAGGATCTGCAGCTGGAATCCACAGAGGGAGAGGTGAGAGGATCTGCTGTTACACACAACTTTTGATCTTCTGTCTGTGGGGTTAGTGTGGAGCCCGTAGTCTTTAGCTCGCACAGATGATGGCTGCTGAAAGGTTTTAGGTTGCTCTGCAGAAGACATTTTCCTTCTCAACATCTTAATGTATGGAAAAATAGACAAAGGATTCAGAATCAGCTTTATTAAGCAGGTTTGTGCACACAAACAGAGAATATGACTTTAGTTCCACATTGGTGTACACACTTTTTCAATATAAATGTATGGATTTGGTGGGTTTTTTTTTTAAAACAATCTAATAAACCAATAAAATAATAATCTGTCTAGATAAGTAATCGAAAAATAGCTGTAAAGAAACATTTGGCAATTTAAGCTTATGAAAATAATAATTAATGTTGCGGTCCAACCATAATTGGTCTCTCCATCCATCCTGAATCTGCCATCTTCATCCGTCCATCTGCCTGACCATCATTTGGCGGTAATTAATCGATCTATCACTCATCCTGCCATCATCATCCATCCATCTAGTCCAGCTATCTCCACTCATCTTTCTAAATGTCCATCTATGCCTCTTTCTGACCAGCCTAGTATTTCTAGGTCCCATAGGCGAGGCCTGACTACTCTAAAAGTATGAAAGGTAAAGTTTAGCATCGTATTCATTGTTTGGGCTCAAACATGCCGAGACATTTGGATGTTTGTGTGTCTGGAAACGCCTGGAGGCGTGAGGCGAAGAGTACGCCGGCACCCTTGTTCCTGGGAAATGAAAGCCCGGCCTGTGCCTCCACGTGGCTTTATGGGGTTTGCACAAGGATCTCAACAAGTGTCTCAGCTTGACTCTTCAGTCTGTTCAGCAGTTGTTCGGATAATTCACAGGCTGATGATGTAAAGCGGAACTCCAGACTTTTTATGCATCGGTGAAAACGTCCACTTAGCGGCTTGGCTTTTTAATTAAGAGTCTCATGTGGTAAAAGTCTGTAGATGAATGAAGATGGTAATATTTAAACGCCTTCATAGAACAGGATCACTGTCAGCAGTGATCTTAAAACAATTGCTCCATCCGTAGCTTGAGTTAAAGGGGGGGAGATCGCAGACTGCATTACTGTGAGGGAGCAGAATGAAGACGGTCTAATTATACTAAGTGGTGAGGAAACATTCTTGGATCTTTTTACTTTAAACAACGTTGATCAACTACGCCAGTAATCCTGAGAGTCACGGGGTGCTGAAAATGATTATTTATGTGTAGAAGTAAAGACCTTCTCATCGGAGCAGTGCTGCTGCTGCTGACAGTGAAGAACGGCTTTCGGGTGGCGGTACTCCACCTGAGAGCCGTCTCCGGTTTGTTTTGACCTCCAGCGCATCTCTGACGTTCTCTCCTCCAGATTCTCCTCGACGCCGACAGCGTTCGGCTGGAGAACCTGCCGCTGGGCCTCCACGCCGGCTCCACGGGCCAGGCCCCCGGGAAGCAGGCCGTGTACGAGGTGTGCGTTTGCCCCAGCGGCAAGATCTACCTCTCTCCAGCCGAGAGCGTTTCCACCTGCCAGGCCATGAGCAGCATCTGCCTGTGGAGCTGACCTGAGAGCAGCGTGTTTGCCACCGGAGAAATGAAAAAAAGAAAAAGAAAAGAAAAACACCTGAATATCAGCTCTGCGATCTGAGATTGGCGGAGCGGAGGTGGCATCTTCCCCTCGTCTGAGCCGTCAGCGATCGTAGCAGGACGGAAGCGTCCAAATCGCTGCCTGCGGAGCATCGACAGACACTCAGACTTCACTCGCCGACTACGGAGGAAAGCGGCGGCAGTTCTCTGAAGCCACGAATGCATCAAGATCAGTTTTTACGATCTTAGCATAGGCAGAGGAAACAAGTTTTATTTTTATACTTGTAGGTTTATGGAGATTGTTTTGAATATAATTTTTCTTGTCAGTCAGACTTGCAGAAATGAAAAAAAAATAAATCAAGCACAAAATGAAAAGCTTTTTTTGTGTGTGTGTATGTGTGCCTAATCCAAATATGTTTCAGCAAAGTAAGAGGCTGTTTGGGATCAAAATGAAACATGTTGTCATTTCTGAAGCTTGTGTTAGAATAACACTTTGAGGATCCCGATGGAAAAAAAAACAAACCGAGGTGAGTACTTTTCCATTTATTTGCTCCATTTATACCAAACCCTGTCTGAGAAAATAGTCGTTTTAATGTCTGTTCTGGATCGCCGTCATAACTTTTGGTATTAGCTCTTTTACAACTCTAAGAGGTACAGCTCCAGTCAGAAATTTATAGGCACTTGTTGAATAATTACATCCAGTGCTTTTATTGAATATTTCAAATTACGAGAATTGCCTTTATCTGAAGGTTTCGCTGAAAGGGGGGAGACGTGCAGTAAATGGCCCAGGTCTGGGAATCTGTCCAGAAACTCCACAACGGCTTGCTTTTCACGTCCAAACAGCGATTTTGATGCGTATTTGGGTTCATTGGTGCGTAATGCGGCTGTGAGACAGACCCTCAGCATGATGCTACCTCCGCCATGCTAGTTTTTATTTTTCAATGACCCAGTGTGGATTTAAAAACACAGTAAATTCAAACTTCTGCACCCAGTGTTTGGTTTTCAAATGTGAGCCTCTGACTGGAAAGGTCTTTAGTGTAAACTATGAGAACTTTTAGTAAAACATTACAGCTGGTGTATGATCCAGGTCTGTTTACTCAGCATCTCTCGTTTACTCGCCTGCTTTCATCGCTTTCTAGTTAGACCCCTGACAGGTTATTACCCGCACCCCTCGGAGGCTTTCCGGAGGCTGGCTTACCTGGGCACCCCAGCTGAGAGCGAGGCGGGCGGCCATGTTTCATCTGGCCTGCTGGAGAGGCTCGCCTTCGTCGAACTCCACTCCCTGAAGGCTTTCCAGAGATGAGCTCGTCCGCTAAGAGCCGTCTTCGCTTCATCTAAAGGGTAAGTTTCAGACCTGCGGCTCCGTGTTTATCCTCTGCCCTCAAGTGCAATTTAAAGGGCAAATATATTCCAGCGCCAGAATAGCTGAAAAATACCAAAAGCATGAAACCTAAATAAATCATAAGTCGGTCTTTCTATTGATTTTCAGAGAGGAGGTAAGTGTTTTTTGTTTTTGTAAAACTACAGCTCTCTAAAAGGGAAAAAGCGTTGAGGACGTAACATGCAGCAGCAGAGGGTGACCACCGATGGCAGAAAGGACCTTTTCGTGTTTACCCTCACTAAGTACCTGCAGCGTTGACTTGTTTTTTTACTATATATCTGCAGAAAATGTCCCTTGATCTAAAATATAGTAGATTTAGATTACTGGAGGGGAAAAAAATACTGCCAAACATATTCTCCAATCAAATTGTGTGAACAGTGACATCCTCCTTGGTTGAGTTGTAAGTCAGATCATAAATTATCCCCCATAATGTCAGGTTACACTAATGACTTCCTGTGAGCAATTCGGATTCAAACCAGTCCTCCGATGAAGGATTGCTGTTGATGGATGCAGCGATTGTTAAAGCCAGATAGGTGGGTGATAGCGGTGCAGCTAACCCAGGGGCTGTTTATACATGCAGAAAGCGGGTGGAAATCAGAGGAGCTGTTGCCAGAATTGCCTCCAGATACCATCTGAGGCAGAGCCGATGCTGGCAATGGGACTGAATAATGATTTTTATCTAGGTAGCACCTGAACATCTCAGGTAACGCTGGGGAGACGAGAACGAGACGCGCAGGAAATGATTTTTAAAAAGTCAAAACAAGTGTCTTTCATTTATTGACTGGTGGCGTTTCTTACTATTATTATTAAAATGTTTCATTCGTAAACCTTGCCTTATTAAATTCCATCCATATTAAAATAGCACTGAGGTGTTTTGAGCTCTCCATACCGCTACAAACTGAGTCACTCCTTATGAATATGCATGCCGCCATCGCGTCTAATACTTTTGGTGGTCAGAGTTTTAGAGTTTAGAAATAACCACGAGTTCAAATCCAAGTATTTCAGGTCTGGGAAAACTCAGTCTAAAAAATAAAACCAGAAATGTGTAGTTTATTATGGTGGAGTACTGGGGGGAGAAAAAAAAAGTATAATCTGAGGAGCAGCCAGCATAAAGTAATTACCAGAACAGTTTCTAGTTAACCTCCTGTCAGCTGACTAATTGGACATTTAAGGCGAGTCCCTGTTGCCCCGTAATAAACAGGACCGCCGGGGTAAGAGCAGAGCGTTATTGGAAGAAACCCTGAAAAATGGTTCTAATAAAGTGACTAAACGTGACTCTAAAAAGCCAGGTGGAATGAGCTTTCATTACTCAGAAAGTAACGCGAATCAATACCATCTGCATCACATACCAAACAGTCCAGTGGGTTTTCATTTACTAAATTGAAGCCCAAAAAAAAAAAAAAAAAGTAGCTTTTGGGAAAGACATTTTAACGCATTAATAAACAGAATAAAGCCAGAAAGCACCTGGCTTTGGGGTTTATTCTGGTTTCAGAAGAGTGAGTGGAGGGGGGGGAGGGGAGTCAGCCCGGTTCTTTTACTAATGCTGTCCCCCCCCGTGTGCCTCGTTGTCCCCTGCGATGCGGACATGTTGCTTACTCAGTGGACATGCAGTAAGTTCTCCACCTGCCATACGCTGGGGCATTACGAGGGGCGCGCGCGCCGCCACGGGCGGTCTGTGCAGAAGTGGCCTGAGGAGAGGGTTTAATTGCCGGGGCGGGAGACAGATTTTATCATAACATGCTGCCGCACGGTCACAGCTGGGTGCACCTTAACATTTCCTTCCCTCTAATTAAGCCCAGATTTACTGTTAGAAAACCAAACTGGGTTCTCAAGAACTTGTCCACTCCCCCGTGCCATGAATATATATATTTTTTTCTTCTTCAAAACGTACAATCATGAGAACAGCGAGGTGCACATCATCCTGGAGTTATTGAGTTTCACACGCCGGGGCAGAATAAAGGTCTCTTCCGGGTGCTGGAGTTATTTAAACCCACAGCGGATCCCACACCGTCATTATCTATTAGACGGAGACGAATCCACGAGGGAAAGTTTGTGCAAAGCTAAGCACAGTCTCAAGACTCATTAGCTCACAGAACACCTTTAGCTTCTGTAGCTTGAATTAATCATTATCTTCATTACTTTTAGTATCTCATATCATTTTGGAACAGCTTTCCTCCAGACATTTATTTCTGCGCAGCTTTAATATCCTACCAGTCAGGCTGATGTCTGGATGTTGGGAGATTTTTTATTTTTTTTCTTCTTCCTTTCAGCCGTCCTGTTGTGTTTGGGACGGCAGGTCTGGGCCAAGCTTTTACCCGTCAGACAGATGTCCTCCCATTTAATTCTGAAAAACCTTGGTTTGCATTAGAGGTCCTAGTCAAAGACTACAAGCTGCCCAGCAGCACCATGCCTGCCTGCATGTACAAGGCGTTTATGTTGAAACGCTTTTTTTTTTTCTTTTCTCCAAATACGTCGCTGCTTATTATGGCCAAACGTCTCTACTTTGGTCTCATCCGTCTCAGAGACGACGTGCCGGAGGTTTTCTAGATCCGTAACATCCGACTTTGTAACCGAAAGCCCGCAGAATCTGAGGGTAGAGCTTTAGTTTGCTAGAAACTTCTCCGAGCATTTCACGCTCTGACCTTGAGGCGAGGCCATGCGGACGTCCGCTGCTGGGCCGGCTGCCAGCTGTCATAAATGTTTTCCCTCGTAAATAATCGTGTTCTCTGTAGTACGCTGGACTTGTTGTGACCTCTCCCAGGTCACTGCCGATGTCTTTCCACCCCGGCACTGTGTTTAACGCCAGCCCGCCTGCTCCAGACCTGAAACCTGCCACATCTTCTGCTTTTCTACAGGGCCTCACCCTTACTGACCCCGTAATTAATCCCTGCACTGAAATGTTCTTCACCCTTAAACCTGCGGGAAGCAGCAAGGTTGTATTTAATTTGTCACATTTTAACTTTGGCTTCATTTCTTTCTTTTCTTTTTTTTAAAGAAATAATCAGAATCTGTTTTGTCTGTTTGTTTTTTTAACTGAAAGCTGAAGTTGAATTTTTTTATAACCTGAGAACGATTGTAATCTTTTTATATTATTTGCCTTTGAGTAAAATCCTATAGACCTTGAGCAGGATGTACTTGTCCCGTGTCGTGTATTGGTCTGGAGAAGGAGATGCTGAATAAACGGTTCTGATAAGGCTTAGCGGAAAACACCAAGTCACTTTTGGACATGTTTGGATATCTTATCAGCACTTTTACTCCCATATCTCTGTGATATATAGGTGAGGAGAGTGAAAACGTCTCCCTGGACGTCCACTCTACGTTTTGATTTTTGTGTGCGCATCTCATTGATCAGATTGTATCTGCTTTAGGCGGGGTTCAGGCTTAGTTGTTTTACGGGCGATCCCTGAACATTTAGAAATCCTGCAAACACCCCATGAGGTAGATCAGATAAAGTTTTAATTTAAACACACATTTTAATAGTTCTTTCTAATTCCTTATCTGCAGACCTGCTGTCCAGTACACTGACATGAAGCCCAGGAAACTGAGCAGACATGAGTGCAGACGAAAGTGAAAAAAAAAATAGCACGCAGCACCAATCATAGCAGTGTTTTTAATAAAGTTTATTATCTCTGATCGCGCCTTAACAGGAATGATTTCACTGCAGCGACAACGAAGGGTTGGTGCTGCCACCTACTGGCCGTCAGAGAGTGAGTCCACCTGTTTAAAGTTGAATGCCTTGTTTCGGTACAACTGCCCGTAAAGCCATTTAAATAAAACAGTATAGGGACGTCGTGCATCCTTTGTTAATTCAGTTTAGCAAACTGGGAAGTTAAATGGTAAATTGCAGGGGTCACTAACCTTTGTGAGACTGAGAGCTTCTTCATCGGTGTTGTCATACGAAAGGCTACCAGGCCTGCCTTAGCTTTATGCAAAATAAACAGATTTTTCATGCTTTGTTATAGATATGAGCGTTTTTATAAATGCAAGCGTGAAATTCAGCTTTTGTTTTTTAGAACAGGCTCATGGGTTATGGTCCTCAGAGGCTACTTGGTGCCCACGGGCACCATGTTGGTCACCCCTGATTTCATCACACATTCACTGGTGTTAAATAGCTCATTTCTAGCAAATACACATAAAACTACGCTTTGTGCCAGAAAAGTGGAAGGAAAAATGTCCAAATGATCATAATCATTTCATAGGTAATTTACTGACTTGTTGATAATGATTGTATCTCATTAGAGAAGTGACAATAGGAAGTTAGAATTTGAGGAATGCCGTTTTGGCACCTTGGGTCTTTTAACTCTGTCTCTGACAGTCTGCGATCGTCCTCTTTTGCCCCATCTTGTGCCAGTTTTCTTGACTTCAGCCATCTTGGGTTTCTCCAGACATTGCGCTGTTCATTGTGGCCAACATCTGTCTCTACTTTGTTCATGCCTGCCCAAAATGAAATTGTTCCAAACAAGCCATCTTTTATATGTGCTCCTGGGAACTCTAGCAACTTTAACTTTTATGCAGAATGATTGATGCTAAGTTCTTTTAAATGGCCTTATATCCTTTCCAGAGTGACGAGCTGCTACACAGCAACACTTGATTTATTGTAATGCATTCAATTAAACATTCTCACAATTCTCCATTTCTGGCCCCTGCCTACTCGTACTTTATTTGGAAGCACTAGTGGTGCGTTTGTTTGTAGTTCAACCTGTCATAATGTACCTGGTAGCGCAGTATATTTGCTCACATTGTTGCAACACAATGTTCTTGTGCAAAAACCCATGTCCTGCTCTTGATCTGGTGTTGCTTTGACATTTTTGCTCCATATTTTCAGACCGACTAGATTTCTCAAAGGGAAACTGTGCTCCCCTTCGCTTGCAGGCGGCTCCCAGACTGGGACAGAAGTTACCTCCTAAGGAAATGCTCAGAAATTATTTTAAGACCAAACTACCCTGCACTATAACTTATTTAATAAGGGTCAATGCACATTAATTAACATGGTTGCATCCTGTATATGGACCAGACTTAGCCAGCAGAAAGGCTGGTGGTAAAACTTAAACAAAGAATGAAAACATTGCAACAATAGACAATCACAGCAAAATGCGGTTAAATAAATACAGCGGATCCAATGGATCTTGAATTATGTCTCTGCTCTTCTACTTTATTTACTATGTTTGGATACAGAACTGTAAGGAGGCCATATTTCTGTACTAACTCATGTGCTGTAAGCTGAATTTACACAGAAATGCTTGAAATATATCAATATGTAAATACGAAGTTTTAATTTTGAGAGCTGAATCAACAGTTTACTTTATTTTTGGGGGGATTGTCTTCACACTCTCCACTGTAGAGGGGCTCCTGCGCCCAGTAATCAGTTTTAAACATAGAAAACCAACGTCTCTCATGGGACGTGGAGCAAAGCTGTCTTTTTTTTTAGTTGCAGCAAGCCAATTTAAATAGAATGCATCCCTACCTGTTTTTATGCATTTCCACAACCCTTCAGCACGTTTGTCAGGGTTCCTGATCATCTTTTTTTTTTAAAAACTCTCTGGAACCTCTTTATGTTGCGTTACAGATCCTTTAAAGGGGACGTTTCACACCCTGATACATAAACGTTAGATTTAAAGAGAAAACACTTACGATTAATAAAGCATCTTTATTTTTCACATTAGCAATAGCCACGTGATTCATAAAGGCATAAGTAATGGCAACCTCATGGTCCACCACTTGTAAAAAGGATAAGAAAGAACATAAGCATAAACCAGGATTTATAGAACTGCTCTTATGTAAACTGGAGAATAATTCACTACGAGAACTGAGACACTGAAGAAAAAAACCTGGTTACAGATAAGTGATGCAGGCTGCGTGTGTAAGGCGTTTAAGATCCATATGTGTGTAAGGTCAATGTAAAGTATCCCTGCGTTTTACCTTCTGAATAAATCATTAAACAGATACCTGGAATATAAACTTATAACCGTTCTAATACTGTAAGCAGGTAACGAGCTTTAACAGAGTGTTAAATAAAGCCAGCGGCACTCAATGCGACTATACGCCAACATTCAATTACAACGGTGACCTTCTGCATGTTACATCTTGAAATAACCATATTCATTTTAACACAAAGTAGAAGAATAATTAACCATAGTTGGATAAATGTGTCTGTGATTATACGTAAGATTCTGACTTCTGTGACACAACAAGAGTCGATACTTCAGGTAGGAAATCCTTCAAATTCTGTGAATACATGTTTTTTTTTTCTTTCTGCAAATAAACTTCAGATAATCCATTTGTATTGAAGACGATCTGTTGAGGAACCAGTGGCTGTGAAAACAACCCAGAACCAAAACATTTGGTTTCAAACCGCTTTCTTCCCATCGCTCTACATCCTGCGGACAGAAGATAGCAGACACAGAGTTATTCATTTAATCACAAGGAACATTTAGTCATTTAAAACTGCTGATTAGGTGAGTTTTATCATGTAAAGGTCAGGGGGGGGGATGCATCGTCTCCTGCAGAAACACACGGCACCTTTTAACGACTAATGAAAACTAAAGCTTTCAGCTCCAACACTAACCTGACATTCTCATCCTCCAGGTCACAAGCTCTGAGGGCGGACCTGGATATACCCATCCCTGGAGGGATCCGGTCCGGGTATCTCACCGCTAATTTTAAGCCATGCAGATCAAAACCCTGAAGTGCACAGAGAAGAGAAGCAGGTTAAGAGTGTCACTGAAAAGACGATTTATTCCAGTCAAACTCTGGAAACGTGACAGAGAAAGCTGCACAATAACCCGTCTGTCTACGCTTTTGGGAGTATCGACCGGAGTAAACGATGCTGAAGAGCCGCTGTTATAGCGACCCGGGCTTCAGGCGGCCCGTCTCCGCTCCACGCTGCACTGACGCAGGGATTCACGCTGAAAAAGGAGCCCAGACAAAGAACTGAGCACTAGATGGACAAGCTGAACACGGGCTGATGTTAAAATTCTTACTAGTCTGGAGGAATACCGACTTTCTAATAAAATGTAAATGAAATATCAAAATAAACTGATACTTTAACTATTACCCTGAATGTATCAAATCTGTACCGTAAGTTTTACTTTGAGTAACATTTCTGAAATAAATCCACTTGGGTGTTTTTAAATTTCCTGACCTACATTATGAGAGCAGTGAACCTTAATGGCTGTAGCAGAGGAGCACTGAGAAACGGGTCCATCAGCCTGACAGCCGCCACATAACCAGGGGACGACTCCTGATTAATAACACCTGATTAGGTTCTTGGGAGTTGTGCTTAATGCAAAAGTAGCCTGATTTAATTAATAAATTAATTAACAAGCCATTGTAGCAAAGAACCTTAACTCAGCAGAGCTCAGTGATGGAGGTGAGGAATGGACACCATTTGCCATTTAAATATTATTCAGACCAATTCTTAAGGTTTTCTGATCTTTATTCATCCGCCTGCAGGAGTTTACTGTTCATTAACTTTTCTGTTTGTACTTGAAATATCTGCCGACGCCAGACTCCTTCAGAAATGGGATTGCAAGATTTCTTTTCAACTAGTTTGAAAACATTGGAGCCAAAAACAAACACCTTCCATGTGTAGAACTAATTCAGATACATAGTTTAGTTTTCCAAGTGTTCGCAGTCTGAACCATCCTGGCTCCAACTACAGAGAAAACTACAAAACGCTCTACAAAACTTTAACTTTCATCTTGCTGTGATGCTTAATACTGACGGCTCCCATTGCACAGAAACTTTACACAGAGATGCCGGCCCATATCTGCTTTTTTAATTTATTTATTTAAATTGAACACTTCTAGAAACAATCACATCTCCGTTACTTCCATAAACATAAATGTAGCCTTAGACTTCAATTACTTTAGTTCAAGGTTCCTTTTTAGGCTGCGAGTGTAAAAACTAAACTTTATGGCAAATAAACTTTATAAAACAGAACCTGGGAGCAAAGTCTTAAAACAAACATTTAGATCAGAGCAGGAATCAGATTCTAGATTTTTCCCCCCCCTTGGCCCCTGAAGCCTCGGCTCTTGCGTACTTACATGGAAGCGTCTGATTGCTTCGTCGCAGTGCTCTTGTCTAGTAAAGTTCACAAAGGCACAGCGTCTGATGGACAGAAGCTTCACACTAAAGACGGGGCCGGCCCTGCACAGAAGAGCGGAAAAGATGGTTGGGCTGGGCACAGGAAAACATTTATACACAAGTTAAGAGCCGGGCCATGGGCCGGCTTCCAGAACCAAGCTTGCAAAACAATGTTTCTGTCGTCTCAGCCCTGATCAAGACTGTTCACCACAGACGTATCCTCCAGCTACTTCACCTACGCTCACTTCTACACGTCTCTGATCGCCACTGAAGAAGGCGGGTTTGGAAAGGCATGGCCAGGAAACGACATGTTTTCTAAAAATACTGCAGCTGTGAGGCGGACGGGCCAGAGCGGCACCAGCTACCATAGACATAATATAAGAGTAGACGCATCATTGGGCGGGTTCTGCCTATGCTGCGATACGTCAGAGCGTCCGCCATGTTAAATGTGGCAAATCTGCAGTTACTCAGTCACTTAAACAGTATCAGAGGGACTTTAATCTCTGAATATACTTTGTATTAGTAGTATTTTTTTGTAATATTAGAAGTTTATTTTCGTATCCCTTTAGCTTCATTCTCCTGAATTTATTCTCCTAAAGAATAAAAATATTTAAAATAATCTAACCTGGTCCTGTTACTCCAGGGTTGAAATAATTCTACAAACTGATTATTCTGGAAATGTTCCCCCTTAATTCTCATAATATGATGTTTTTATCATAACATTATCACTTTTGTGTTTGTTTATTTTTACTTTATTGACCTAGGACTTTTTTTCCTCATATTATTATTTTTACCTCTTTAATACTCACCCAAAAAGTCTGTTCCTAAAGGTTCACATGTGACACGGTTTTATGAAATAATGAAGACCACAATGTTTAGATTTAACAAATTGATCCTTATATTCATAACACATACACACACAAATATATATATATATGTGTGTGTGTGTGTGTGTGTATTTATTGCAGCACAGGAATGAGGCATCTTCTCTGATCCACGTTCACAATAACAAAACTCAACTTTTTTCTGCCACATACAATATGGCGGTGACGTTGACGTGCAAACCTGCGCCCAGTGACGCGTCTACGTATATGATGTCTGTGCCAGCTACTATCAGATTAAAGACTGAAAAGGACCGTTTGCCTTACAATTAGCTTGATTACTTAAAGCCAACTAAAATCAGCGTCTTTCTTCTACACTTTCATCTGAAGAGGATTTAAAAGAGCAAAATCTTAAAGGTTATAGAGGCACATGGAGGCTGCACACGCTGCTGAGCCTCATTTAGACTTGTTTTAAGGACATTACATCAGAGGTGGATCTGCCTGTAGTGTTTTTCCACTTTAATTTTGAGTGTGGCTGCACATCCAGACCTCCCTGGGTTAATGCATTTCATTTTATAACAAAGTATTTAAAAAGAATATTTCATTCATTTTAGGATGTGTTATTTTATAGTGTTGCCTTTATTTTTTTTGAGCAGTGTAATAATATAATAGGTGATTTTACCAAGAGTGTCTATCTACACGGTTGAGCCGTTTCACCGTTAAAATCCGAACACAGAAATGTAACGCTGTACTCCAGCAGCCGTTCAGTTTTAAATCAAAGCGCTTTGATCGTCTGTTTTCCATCTGCGTGTTGCTCCAACTATTCTGTGGTATTTCTACTCGAGGTCATCATGCCAGCCCAGGCCCGGGGGGAGGTTTTTACGCTCAGGCTTACCTGCTAAACAGCTTGCTAACCGCGGCCTCGGTTATCCGAGGATCCAGGTTTCCCACCCAAACTGGAAACAGCTCCCTGTCGAAGAAAAGAGAACATGAGAACCAGCTGAGGTAGAAATTAGGCTGCAGAATAACTCAGCTCAAACTCCCTGGGATGTTGTAATTGTGATTATTCAGATTTCTACAGCACAGGTTAGTTTTTCCAAGACCTGCATGTGAAATCACCTCCAAGTTTTCCAACAACCTTCTCGGTTATTTATTTACACAACAAAAAAAGGGGAGAGAAATACCAAGAAAATACTCACAGCGGGGTTCTATTATCACTATTATTTATCTTCATGGGCGGGTGGTAGGCAGGCTTGGGTATATTCTGAGACGGGCCTAGAGGATTGCTCAGGGCCGGCTTCTTATTGGATGCTTGATGTGGATTTGAATTAGCGGAGAGGACCGGAGAGGTTCCCGTGACGTTTGCTACTTGAGTCGGTGGGGGAGGTCCATTTAAAACGGGCCCTAAAACACAAAGAGCCTCAGTCAGGTGAAAAAGGGTACGACGTTATCTGCAGGTCAGACGTAAAACAAAGCATCGGCTTAGGAACTCACCCGGTGGATGGTGCAATTTGGACAGAACCGCAAAGGCCTTATCTACAGTCCCGTGAATAATTAAAGCGTTGGAGCTCTGCTCCCGCGTAAAACCGTAAGCCTGAAGCAGAACACAGAAGCACAGATCAGCAAAAACAATAAAAATCACAGGGAACAACAACAAAAAAAACTTCTACCCTGCAGAAAGCAAGACTGACGCTCCTTCAGGCGTCGCTTGTTGAAGCGTTCACAAATGTTTAAAGTAGGGCTGGGCGATAAATTGCTTTAATCTGTTAAGATGAATTTACAATTTTTAAAGATTTTGATTTTTGGAAAATCCAGATTTTATTTTGCCAATCCACTCATTGGGCTTCCATGAAGAGAATAAATGCTGAATATATGCTAATGAATATTTATTGGTAAAATGTCTTAAAGAGGGAACTATTTTTTTTACCATAATGAGGCACTTTATTCTTTTTTTCCCCAAGTTAGTTTGAAGTTACACAGTGAAGTCTGTCTCAGCAAACATTTAGTTATTTTCATCGTTTATGATGGCAGGGCCACCATCTTGTTCACAGCTTGTATTTAGCTGCACTTTGAATTCCACTCCCAGATGAAATGCTTGACATAAAAGCCAGTTTTAAAATTATTTCTTTATATGAAATGCAAACGGTGGAAAAAATTGATTAATTGGATTTGGCATATGGGATAAAATGGGATGTTTTATTTTTAAGCCATGTTGCCCAGCCCTAGTTGAAAGGCTGCAGATTATTTTCTTATTAGATACAAATAGAAACGTATCGCTGTCGTTATCAGACGTGACGGAGTTACACACCATCAGCTGTATTATCTGCACTCGCATGAGCTCCTGGGCAGCCTCTGCGTAGGAACCATCTCGTTTCAGGACGTCCCTGAAGGCATCGGCAGCCTCTTCATATCTCTGGAATAAACAAAAAAAAAAAACAACAATAAGTTAAACCATTTGAATTCAGAGCCAGGCGGGGTTGTTTAGCATCTCTTTGCTAAAATCAGTCAAACCTTGTCTGAGTAAACAACAAGTCAGTGATAACGGGACGAGGTCACTGTGAGAGGAGTCAGGGCGACCTGAACCGCTTAATCAGCAATTTATTGACCTGGAAATCCTTTTTTAAATCTAAAACCTCTGAAAGATTAAGTCACTGGACATTTAGCTGTTTCTGTATATTAAGACTATATTCCCTGAATCAGTGGATCCCAGCTTTGTTTAGTTGAACATTCTGAAACTTGCCTTAATTTTGTTTTTGAAATTTGGATTCCTTTGATTATTGTAAACTTCCTGTACATGGGGTATGTTAAATAAAGGATTCGTCTCTCCTTTCATCCTCGGTCTTGACCGTTATTTAATTTTTTTTGGTAAATGGTAAAATAAAACCAAGAGCTGCTAATGTGAAAACAAGAACGGTTCAGTTCTCTATCAGCCTAATTTGGACCAGAGCAGCAGTCACTGAGCATGACCCACACTTAATAATAATGAAATCAAGGTAGGCATTGAACCTTCAACTTTGTGTGCTTATTAGCGGTCTGTTAAATGGGAACCCCTCACCATCAGTCGTCATCAAAGCTGTAAAATAAGGCGGTAATATTATTCTGTGTGTGGAGGTGTCACCTTTAAACCTGCGAGGGCTCTCCCTTTTCTAAAGAGGCCTTTAATCCACCCTGGAGACACGCTGAGGGACAACTCTGCGTCCGCCAGCGCCTTCTCATATTCTAGCATCTTCTCAAAACAGAAGGAGCGATTCCCAAACAACCTGCGAAACAAAAACGTTTTTTAGCGTTGCATAAAAGCCGGCTATTGTGAAAGCAATGCGTAAAAAAAAAAAAAAAAAACATTTCTTACTTAAATTCTTTAGGGTTGTACTTAATTGCGTCGGTGAAATACTTGACAGCCATGCTATAGTCTCCTTCGCTGGCAAACTTATTTCCTATAACTAGAAGACGGAGAGAAAACCAAAATTAGGAAGTGTTGACATTGATCAGCTTGAGGTTTGCAGCAAACAGACTTACTTGCGAGATCGGTACTAATTTTCACGTTATCTTCTAAGGAGGGGCCACTGGGGACGGCAGAATCCTGTTCCAGAAACAAACGTTAGCAGAATCCTCATAAATACAAGATCAGCCTAAATACTTTGAACATTTTATTTCTCTCCTGAATGTGGCTCTTGGCAGAGACCCCCCACCTTGTGCCGTAGCTCCTTCACAGCCGCTTTGCTCTCAGGCGTTTTATCCCGGGCGCCTGGAGACTTCTTCTCTGGAGCTTTCTTTTTCTCCCTTCTCTCCGACTTGGAGTTCTGCTCCAGTTTTCGCTGCGCTATGACAGCAGCCTTGCTCACGAAAGTACTCGTCATATCCAGTTCCTTCAGAAAAGTAACGGGAAACAATTTTTATGTGTATAGTGAGATACATTTTCCATCTTTTCTTGGCTTTTCCCTCTCTAAATGTACATCGCTAGATACACTTAACGTTAAGGCTGGGCGATAAATCGATTTAATCGATTAATTCGAATTTACAATTCTTTTAGATTTAATTTTTGGAAAATCTGGATTTTATTTTGCCAACACATTCATTGGGTTTCCATGAAGAGAACAGCATGTGATGCTGAATATATGTTTAGGCAAATGTATCGTCAAAATATTGTTAAGTGGAAACTTTTTTTTACCATAATGCGAGGTACTTCATTTACTTATTTACTTTTTTTTAACTTAGTTTGAAGTTCACAAGTGCAGTGAAGCCTGTTCTTAGCTCAATGTGTAATACCACTAGCAGCAAATGTTTTGTTATATTTTCATTGTTTGTAATGGCACGGCTGCCATCTTGTTTTACAAGCATGTTTCACAGCTTGTTTTTAGTTGCACTTTGAATTCAGGTCAACTCCCTGACGAAATACTTGACATAAAAAGCAAGGTTTTAAAATAATTTCTTTAATTTCTTTTTATGAAACAAAAAGGAGGAAAAAAAAAAATCGATTAATCGGATTTGGTATGATAAAATCAGAGATTTAATTTTTAATCCATATCGCCCAGCCCTACTTAACGCCAAAAACACCTAGGTCGTACAGATGTGTCTCCACGATGTGGCAAACGCAGCGTTACCTCCAAGTCGTCCGAGTCGTTTTTAGCATCCTCCTCTTCGTCGCTGGATTCCTGGCCGGAGCAGCTGCTGCCGTCGCTGTCCGCCTCTTTAGCTGCGGCCGAATCCTTCTTCTCTTGATCGTTGACAGACTTACTCTCCTCCGGCTTAGATTGCTCGCCACCGTCTCCCTGCAAGACAACAAAAGCACGTCTGAGGATCGGCGCGGCGGAGCGACATTTGTCGTCCCGTCTCCGGCCGATTCTGTGCGGATCCTCACCTCGCCGGGTTTCCCCGGGTTTTGCTTCTCCTTCTCCATTTGTTTCCTTTGCTTCCGTTTCTGCAGGAAACAAAAACAAACTCAGCGGCTCAGCGTTCGTTCCCCGGTCCGCCGCTCACCCCGAGGAGCTCGGCGCTCACCTGTTTCTTCAGCCGCTTTTTCTCTGCCTTTTCTTTGCTCTTCTTAGCTTCTTGTAATAATCTGGCTTTCCGTTCAGAATCCTGTCGCAGTGGAAGAAAAACACTCAGAGCCGAATTAAATTGGTTTTCACTGAACTTTTCAAACGCGAGGTAAACGCCAACTCACGCTCTCCTTCTCCTGAACTTTGTAAAATGCTGGGCTGGTGTTGTCCCGGACCGAGTAGTAATGGAGAGGAGACTGGTAGGCAGAGCCGGACGCCCTGCTGCTGTTGGCTCCCAATCTATCGTCGGCGAAAGGCTCGTTAAAATCGCGACGGCGGCCGGTCCAGCGCTCAAAGTCGTCCGGATCTAGCTCCGGGTCGTATTCGATACCTGATGGGAAGAACAACGTTTGAGTTACCCGTCTGACGCGCTACAGTCTTGATGAACACGAGGTAAACGCCTCATTGTTTGTGTTCCCTTACCGAAAAGGCCGCATGTTATGATCCTCTGCATTTGAGGTTTGTGCTCAAATAAACCCACGACTTTTTGCTAAAAGACAGGAGAGAAGGAGGACATCTTAGTGGCGCTTACACACAACAGACTGTGAACTTTCCAGCTGAAGCCGGTTCTCAAGGCTAAGGGACGCTCTGCCTTAGTTTGTCTCCTTCAGCTGCAGCGAGATTAGCCGAGCTGGAAGAGGAGCCCTCCTAGGTTTCACTTACCAGGAAAAGCAAACTCGTCTGAATGACATCAGCAGACGGGCTGCTTTTATCGCATGAGACTCACGCAAGAAAGAAAACCTGAAAGTCATTTGTAGTTCTGTTTGAGGCTCTTTTCTAATTTAAATCAGAAACAAGATGAATCACAGCCGCACGCAGCTAAAACATGAAGCCACATTGTGGATCAACGCTGGTTCTGTATCAGAGGCGTCTGAGAGGTCAAACTAGGTGAAACTGAACAAATGTTGTGGTAAATTTATCTTCAGACTAGAGTACAGGTGTCGAAACTCCAGTCCTCTGGGGCCGACGTCCTGCAACTTTTACACACGGCTCGCCTGAATCAAATCATTTTCTCTTTAGCTGGACTCAGAAGAGCATGACTGCATGTTGAGTTGGTATTTCAGCGTTGAACAGAAAGCTGGAGTGGGCCGGCCGTGAGCCGTGGCACCAGGCAAAGAACCGGCGACTTGCCGAGCTTAATTAAAACTGCTAGGCAGCAGTTCAGTGGAACTGCAGGCATGTAAACAAACCACGCCAAGAAACGGGAGGCTATTTTTAGGAGCCGCTTTATGTAAGAGAAAGACTTTCCCTTTCAGACTTGTTTTTGTTTACCTAAGACAGGAAACCAATAGAGACGCAGTCAGCGTTTTGCATGCATCTGCAGCCTGTGGTAGGTGTTCTCATCACGCAGCTGCCCCAGGAACAATAACGCCTCAGTTTCAGCAGCAGCTGTTTAGTTTCTGGGCCGGCGCGGGTTTCTCCGGGTCTGCTCAAGTCCGGGGTCAAACCGAGCTGACTCAAGAGGAGTTTTGACCGAACACGCTGTGATTGGCCGCGGTGTGAGGAGACATCAGAATGAATTTTCTCAGAGGAAGTCCAGAACAACTGAAGAGCGACGACATTAAGGCCCACCGTGAACTTAGAGGGTCAAACAGAAATATAATTGTATTATTTACAAACCATGAAGCACGTTTGAAACAAAAAGGGGACACTTCAGCTTTCTATACCCAGATACATCAGATCCGTGGATTTATCAATTTTTTCTTTTTCTTTCTCAGAGGAAAGCAGCTTATACACGGGGGACGCCTGAACGCTCTCCCCACTGACACGGCCGCCCGCAGCTGGGGAGTCGGCGTGAAATAAAAATGTAAATAAACTGCTGTTTGAAATATTCTGGGCTGCTAACGCCATCTCATCGCACCGGCCAAGGCAAAATATCTCAACGCTGGAAATTCTGCAACGAGCTTTGTCTCTCTCTCTCTTTCACATACACAGGCAGACAGAAGCAGAGGAGCTGGGCCTTATTTTATCATTACGTTAAGCTGATGTGTGATCCAGACACTTATCCCTGTGGATTACTTTAACCATAAAAAAAAAGCATTCAAAACAACCGTGTATATTCAGTTATACAGACATTATTTGGGGATTCTTTCTAAAGCCAACCCAAAAGTCAAGACTCAGGCAAAAAACAACAGACCACCTTGCACCGACAGCAAACCTTTTTACAGTCCAGAAGTCGAGAACAAGTGATTTTTAGCACCGGTGAGGTGTAAGACCTACGTATGCGAAAGGAAACTATTTTCGACTAAATGTGTGCAGTCCATAAACTCCTGCTTCCATTACAAATAAGCCAAAAATCAATACTAGCAGGTCAAAGACTTACAAACCCAGAGACTGGCCATAATTAACCTCTGATCAATTTATCCTTATACCTAAAGGCAAAAACAGCAGAGAAGAAAAACAGTCTGTTGTATCTATTCTTCAAAAATAGATTTAAATGATGTAAAATGCATGTAGGAGGTAGCCCATTGCTTCAAGAGGCTTTTAAACTGATGCATCTATTCCTGAAGTTCATACCCTTAAATGCATTATCTACTTTCAAAAGTAAATGAGATGTTTGCAGTGCAAAGCAAGCAATGGTGTTGAACTCCAAAGGCAGATGGTTTAAAAAAGTCAACGTAAAAACGACACAAGTCCCACTTTTAAAGAGGTAAATCCGTGGTTAAAACAATCTAATTATCAAGGGAAAATAAACTATCAAGACAAGCAGGAGCTTTGTCTCTGAAAAGAGCTCAATGTGGTGCCTCCAGGGCCAGATTTCAGGGTAAATTCAGGTCAGCAGCTGCTGCTTTCAAGGCCGTTCCCAGCTGAGAGCAACACGCTTCCATTAGCTGCGACCAAAACACCAGCAAACACAGTAAAAAGATTACTTACGATCATGTGGATATCCGTAAACTCTGGAGAGAAAAAAACAGGAGGGAAAGGGAGAATGACGCGATTAAGGACTTTCATGGCAAATCAGCGACGTTTCAGCGTCTTTCATCAGCTTAACTGTGCCTGCAACTAGCATGCTAACTGTGCTAGCCACCAACTTATAAACAAGTCCGAAGGAGCGTTTTCTTACCGGTTTCATCGTTATATAATGGCATGTTTAGTACCACACGTCGGTCGTCGACGTGTCCCGCACTTCTATTTAACTAAATACGTTTTTTTTTTTAAATTATTATTATATTACTGGCGCCAATTTCCGCCAGCCTGCTACAGGAACTGCGCTTTCGCCTCGGCGCTCCGAAACTATTGCGCCGTCGAGAGACTCGAGCGTCAGCAGGAAGAGGAACTGCACCCGCCCCCTCGTCATTACGTCACAACATGGGCGTGTCGCCAAAGTTCCAGGATCCGAACCGTTTGGCTGCACAACAACCGGCTCTTTCGGATCCCAAGCAGTTCTTAAGTCACTTATGGCATTTCACGTGTAAATCATAAGCTTGCACACACTCCTGTGTTGAGTAAGTTCAAGAATACATTACAGCTTCTCATTTAGGGAGTGTCTCATGGTTGTCATTGCACAAAATCGAAGCTCAACAGTTTGAGTCAGAAGTCGGCTACGATCCAAAACGAGCCGGCACATCGAAATGACTCGGTCACCACTGACCCATTATTATATTCTCCTGGGACGTGCAAATTTAGCCATGGTACGAAACTCATGGTGTTTCCCCTGCTGGTTGTTTTAGTAACGCTTATTAATGCACACTTGTAACTGCATTTATTTGGCAGTGCTTACACTGAAAAGCTGTCTACTATTTATTTTCCCTTTAAAGATAAACTCAGTTGAAACAGGATTGAAACAAGAGGACGATTACTTTTTTTCCCCACTTATAACCAAGGTGCTTTGGATAGAAATATTTTTTCTGATGATGTTAACCCTTGCTCGATGATCTTAAACAACTCAGTGTTACATAAAAAAAAAAAAACGAAGAAACCTGTAAAACAGCAGTGTTGGCAGGGATCATGCACAAGAGCATTATTCTCTGAGAAGTAGACATATTTAGCTACTTGCTAACTACTAAATACAAAAACAAGAATAAATATACAGACCACACTTCCAAAACCATTATGTCTACTCACAGTAAACTTTAACTTTGATCCATGTTCTTAAATGGACTTATTCTGTCCTGTTTGAGGCCTTCTACTGGCTTTTTAACATTGCAGTAAGGCGATGCGTTTCACGGCGCCGTGTACACTCAATAGACTAAGACACTTTTTATTGTTGACACCTTCCTCCTGCAAAATGTTTTAAGGAACCTTTGTAAGGGGTATGAAGGTCAAAATCCAACGTTGCATTTTCATTGCTTTTCTGCAAACTGAGTTTTTTTTATGGAAATATATAATCAGTTTTTGTATTAATCGTGTATTTTTATCAAGCAGTTAGAGTTACCTAAGTTCTAATTACTATTGTTAAACTTTGAGGCCTGGCAGTGCACATAGTATGGAATCTGCGAGGTCACTCAAGGCTATAAATTCACTCAACCTTCTTGTGGGATACAGGGCAAGCAAGAGTTACATGAGGTTTTATGGCGGGTAACCCTTCAGGAAGGTTTATGGTTTAAAAGCTTTATATTGTTCTTCAATGTTTATCTTGGTACACTCCTAGAACATCTTCAGACACGCGCTTGCAGCCGACACAGGAGGGTGCTTTACTACATGGGGGCTTTAGGATAAAGTTGTAAGTGCGTGTCTCACCTTGGAATTCCAATTGTAAATATATGTATGTTCCAAGTGTTTATCTCTGATAATTGTTTTTTTCCCCTTTGCTGCCAAATTTACGAACTGGGTAAGGCGGACCTTAGTGAATGAGACAGGAAGACCGAGAGGTCAGTTTCAACAAAACGTTTCAGTCGGTGGATCAAAGCCAAACAGTTAAGGCAATCCCAGAGTGTTATCTAGAAAATGTTTTGTTTTAATGTCAATCTGCAAAACCTTTGGATTAATTATGTCCACTTAGCATAATAACGTACACTTAAATATAAAGTAACTTTAGGTTAGACCCCCCCCCCCCCCATACTATATTCCTTCTATTTTAGTAGGTTTCTTTCACAGCTTGTATATATATATATAACAATATCAATACCATTTCAATTCCCCCTAATAGATGGGGGTTCTTAATGCAATTAATTTTCGGATCAAATGTAAAAAAAAAAAAAAAATGATGCAGTTATAATGAAGAAAAACAGAGAAAGTAAAAGATAAAAATTATTGCATAATTCAGTTCATTTTATTGTAAACACCCCCAGATATCAGTTTCTGACTAATTTAGGAATGACAACGCTCCCATAGTTTTAAACAACTACGAGTAAAGCTATTAAAATTATTAGCAAAAGAACAACATCAGTATTTATTGTCACAGTTCATCACTGGAAATTCTTGATAGAAATCAAGAAACCAAATTTGTGCACCCTCAAAAAAACAAAAAACAAAGACAAATTAAGATGGCTGCAGATTCAGGTGCAACCACGACTCCCTCTGTGGATCTGCCTCGGGTCATTTCATGAGGAACAACCAAAATCACTTTAGGACTAAAAACCCTGAGTTCGAAACTAGTAATTGATCAGTCCCCTCAATTAAAACAAGAAGCAGCAACGAGGTTCTGTCTTAGCGGACTGTCTGGACAAATAAACCAGGAGTCATCTCCTGCTCCTGGTCTCCACGGTGCGATCCGCTACTCCACGACTCTTCCGTGTCGAACAGAGAAGGCGACGAATCGGCGGTAGGCCGCGGCCAGGAGGATCATGGCCCCCATCACCATGCCGCAGATGAGGCTGAAGGCCCAGCGAGGTCCCAGGTGGGTGTAGACGTTGGAGACGAAGACGGGGCCCAGCGTTCGCGCCCCGCTCCCCGAGGCGGTCAACCAGCCCATGTAGACACCCTGAGGAACGCCAAAGCACACCTGGAGCTCACTGAAGGCGTCACGACTGCCTTCACAGATCCAAAGCACTCCTAAACTGCTTACCTGAGGTTTTGGTCCAAGGACTTTGGAATAAAGCGTGTAGGACATGACGTTACAGGCTGGGTAACCCACCCCGATGAGGAAGTCTGAGGTGATGTACTGAGCGAGGTAAATAGCAGGCGTGTACTGACACCAGGTCTGCACGTAGGGGCAGCCTGTAGGCTCCAAGGTGCCATTGGCAGGTGACGGGCCCAAAGACATCAGACTGGTTAACGAGTTGTTCTTCAGGTCTGTGTTTTGGGAAAAGAAAAGAAAACTTAACGCTCAAATCCAGATGTTCGTCCTCCAGATTTCACCCAATCCTCGCTGTTCTCGCAGCTTACCTGCCCACTGGATTTTAGGGAAGTGATTTCCCCAGGGAAGCAGCATAAGGAAGCCACAGAATACGATGAAAAAGCCTGCAAGCAACACGGGGCGATCCCCAAACCTGGAAGGACATAAAGAAGCATCTTCATAACCCAAATTCAGGAGAAAAAAAAAAAAAAAAAAATCCAATAAATCTCCTGCTCCGACGCAAAGTATTTACCTCAAAGCGGCTACTTTGACCACCAGAAACACCAGGATGGACTGAAAGCCGATGCCGACCATAATGATGCCGTTGTAGAGCACGGCCTCTTTCCTCGTCCAGGCGAACATGTCCATGGACAGCGGGGTGGCGATCCTAGACAAAAATAACCACAGGATGGACTTTACTGTCTGATTAAGACTTAACATCGGCGGCGTTTCAGTGAGATACTGTAGTGGATTAATATCTCACAATGAATATTGTAGTGGATTAATATCTTATAATTAGGGATGGGCAAGTTAACGCGTTCATTTCGCGTTAACTCATTAGACTATTAACGGCGATATTTTCTTTAACGCGCGTTAACGCATGTTGCTCACATGCTTTTACTTTGTGAAGGTCTGTTGCTGCGGTGTAGGGGTTTGAATCAGAACAGTAGGTGGCGATAATGCGCCAATAACCTCGCTGTCAGCCAAACCTCGGATTCAGAGGAAGAAAGATGCTGGCCGGAAAAAAACTAAGCCGACATGCGGAAGGCGGTGTTTCCCGCAGGAATTTGCTTAGGCGAGGCGGTGAGTTGGCGAACGGAACAAGTTTTGTGCGGAGCGGAGCGGGGTGTGCATCGACGCCGTCGGTGAAGTCGCTTCTCACTTCAAAGTATCCATGTGTTTTTGCCTGTTTTTCCCTGCCATTCACTATATGCACACGAGAAAGCAACAACAAAAAACCGCTTGTTCACGTCAAATAAACGCAAGCATATCGAGTTAGCAAGCATTTCAGTTTAAAGTTCTTCCAGCATGGAATATGACAGAAACAAGTTAGTTGTAACCACTGCCAAGTTAAACTTTGGTATTGAACATAAAATGGTAATGCTGCTCCCTGCTGTTAACTCAGAAATTGCCTGTTTTTGGTAGATTTTTTCCTCATAAAGATAATTCCCTGTCAGTGGCAATAAGCTTTAATTTATTATTATTGCTATTTTTTGTTTTACATGTTTAAGTTGAGCTTTACACTAAATATGTGTTACTGATAAGTGCTACAAATGTTACAACATTTTGTTCATATGGCAGCAGAACATTAAAATAAAAGTGCTCTTTACACTACTTTTGAATTCATTCTTGGAGTTTGTAAATACAATGCGATTAATCGCGATTAATCAGGCAAATTATGCGATTAATCGCGATTAAATATTTTAATCGTTGCCCAGCCCTACTTATAATAAATACATTCTTATCACAATGGTTAAAAGGTGTGCTGTAACATTCACCTAAGAAAAAAATGTGTGTGTGTCACGCTACAAGTCCAGATAAGAGGTAGAGGGTCAATGCAAACAAACCAGGGCAGTGGACAAGACATCTGGACCAAAGAGCAAGCCATTTGCAATGTAAACAGAACATGTAGGGTCTAAAAGGCTGCAATGTACACAGAAAATGCATGGTTCATGTTCGGAAGAGGTAATGACGTGTACCCATACCGGAAATGGGTAGTGATGGGTGACCATGTTTGGAATGAGCAGTGATTTGTAACCACGTTTTTAAAAAAATATGCACCCTCGGGAAGTTTCCACTGATATGTAATAAAATGACAAAGATATCCGTGGAAAAGTAATTGAAAATACGTAATAAATAGGAGGGGCTCGGGGAGGAGCCCCCAAGACCCAGGGAATGTATATAAGCAGACCACTTTCTGTACTTTGTCAGATGTTGACCGGTGAACATCTCATGTGTGGTTGACTTGTATTATTGCAATAAACCATACTGGACCGAGACCAAGCTGCTTCTGCTCACTTTTTTGACCACTGTTGGATATCTTTGACTGCCTTACCAAGAACTTAGAATTTTTGAAAGTCTTAGCACGAATTATTACATCGTCTGGAGGACATCCACGACAATACCCACGTCTCAAACACAGCGAAGATGAACATGACGACGAAGAACAAAATGTTGGAGGTCAAGACGGCACACTGGTCGACCGTTTCCACCTCTTCATCCTGGATATCAACTCTCTCTGGACAAAGGAGAAGGGAATATTGAATTATTAACAACAAAAGGAAGCTGCAGTCCAGAAACATTTCATCCGGATTGTTGTTTTTGTCTTAGCTTTATTACTTTGTGTCCAGACCTTTAAGTAAGTGTTTAGCTTAAATGACCCTTCTAAACCCTTACAACTAGGGCTGGGTGATACGGACCAAAACTAATACCTTGATATTTTTAGGCTGAAGGCCGATATACGATATTTATTTCAATATGTTTTTCTTTTAAAAAAATTATAAAAAAGGACAAGCCAAATTTCTATAGCACATTTCAGAACAAAGACAATCAAAAGTGTTTTACATGATTAAAATATAGGAAAATAAAAACAGAATAAAAGCAAGTTGAAATAAAATGTAGCAAAAATAAAAAAGATAATACATGGGAAAATGGAAACTAAAAGCAAATATTAATGAGCTGGACTACAAACTTAAACTAATGACGTTTCAGTAAAACAGTTTAACTAGGACAGTCAAAGGCAAGCCTAGACAAATATGTTTTTAATCTTGATTTAAAGGAATTCAGGCTATCAGCACTTTTTCTGGAAGTTTGTTCCAGATAACTGGAGCATCGCTTTATCTCACAGGCCCATTTTTTAACAAACAGCTGTAGATAAATACGAGAAACGGCTGAAAAATAACCTGCTGCAATACAGAAAAGTATAATTCACTTTTTAAAAATCACGATATTTTTAAAACCTCGATATATTGCCCAGTCCTGCTTACAACACAATGTTTTAATATGATGGCATTTTTGGTAGCAACTGAGGACAAAGGTGACAATAAAAACTAATTTTAGGCACTTTGTTTAAATGTGCTTAAAACATAAATGCATCGCAAGACAAAAGTTTGATCTAAAAGTAAACAAACATCTGATTCAAACTCAATAAAATAACCAAATAAATCCCAGAATATTTTAAAGTTCATTAAATAATGATGCAGCATTAAGAAAACTGCTTCTGTTAGAAATATCATGTTTAAACATTTATCAACTTTTTGATAAACATATTTTTAGAAAGTCAGCTTTTTCTGTTCAACAAAGTTACTTTTTCCCCCCAAACACCTATTTTTTTTTTTTACCATAGTTGGGAAAAGGCTAAAAATAAAGTCGACATGTTTTCCTCCTTTTAAAGAGCTGCCAGTTTTGAAAATATTCATAATTTTATTTCTCCAATGCTCAAGGCAACAATCCAATTCCTGAATATCTACTTGTTTTATTCTGTCAAACCACTTTTTTTCCCGTAGATCCCTTTCCACCCATCCACCCAAATGCTAAAAGCCAAAAACAACGAGATAAACAACAGAAACCACAGACGATCCATACCCTCGGAGGTGTAGTTGATAGATCTGACGTGGTTTCCGTCTTCATCCACGTGATGTTCTCTGATGGCGACAAATATGAGAAATACAAATGTGAGATTATAGATGATGAACAACAAGCCTACACCTTGTATAAATGAAGAGGGGCGAACACTAAAACGGGTTTGCTTCAAACTCATAATTGTGTCACGAGGTTAATATACACCTATGACCACAAATGTCAATACTACTTCCCCACTGATGTTTAGCTAAAGGTCCCTTAGCCAGCTGGACCTCCTCCACTCTCTGCAGATAACCAGGTTCTCATTCTGCTGCAGAACTGGTAGAAGTTTGTTTAAACTGGTTGGATGGTCTCCTGTCACAGATCCGATCTGATCTTTGAACAAAGTTTCAGCATAGCTCAGGTTACAGCTCTCCAAAAGCGTAATGCTATCCTGCTTTATCCATTTCAAGACCGGTTCTGATGGGCGTCAACTGGTACAATGTTTTTGGAAAGTCCACATCGACTCCCTCTAAACATCATCTCTGAGGCCAAACAGCCTATGAGCAGCTGTAAATTTCCGGGATATATCCTCCCAGTCTTGGCTTCTTCTTTAAACTTGCTTCACTGTGGACAGTTGTGCTCCTGCTGCTTCCAGTTGTGCTCCCTCCGAGGGAAGCAAGGATCTGATGGTTGAAACTTGGACTCGGCTGAGCGTTCAAATAGGATAATGATCCGAATTCAAACTGTGTAATAGATTAGATAAAGCAGTCCAACATTAGGCTTTAGGAGAGCCCAGACCTCAAATATCCAGAAGTTATGCACTATGCTTAAAAGAGCAGGGGCCTCGTTTAAAAAATGAGGCAGTTTCACGTGTCCAAAATGAGCGAACGTGAGCCAGAGTTGCCGTGAGGGACTACACATTTTAACGTTACAGGATCACTGCCTTTGCCTGGAAAGTAATGTACGCAATCTTTACAGATGAGATGACAGTTCACTGCCAGAAAACCATCTAATTTAAACTAACTAGGGATCATTAATGGCTGGGCCAAAGAGAGGGGTCAGACATGAGTGTATGTAAACTTCTGACTGGCAATATAATTGGCATTGAAGAAATAAAAGATTAGATATTTAAAGAGACACTTTGACAGACAGACTAGAGTAAAACACATTTTATGGATTTTTCCCTCAATGCAAACAGATAAGAGGGAAGATTTCTCACATCTTTGTCTATAGTTCTCACATTAATTGTTCTCCTGTTCCGTCGCTCCTGATGGAGCGCATAGCTAGTCTTTTCTTTCGTTCCCATCGTTTCTAATGATTGATGGATTACTTGATTTATTCCATTTGTTTACATGAATCTTATTTTGATCATATTTTGGTGTCACTGACTAAGTTTCAGCAATAACGTGACTACTAAAAATCAGACCAGGAAACCTTGTGTACCTCTCCATAAAAGCTGAACCGAAGGAACGCGACGCTCCACATAAGCTCACACAGGTGGAGCAAAGTCCATGGAGCTCTGAACGCTCCGCTGGAGCAAACGGTGATGTAATCTGAATTTTCTTGCGCTCAGATTGTGAAATAGCCACACACACACACACACACTGAATGAAGCGGGGCTGTTGTGTAATGGTGCGCTGACCTGAGCACCAGCAGAACCAGCAGGATGTTGACGATGCCACACGCTGCAGCCAGCAGCGCCGGCGTGGTGTACATGTTGAGCTGCAGCTCCAGGAATTTCACCGTGACGCCGGTTTCCCCGATGAAGGACAGGCCCGCCTGCAGAGCTGAGACACACAAATACAGACGTGAACCGTCGTTCTCCTCCAGAGTTATTCACCCCGCCGGTGTTCTGTCAGATCAGCATACCCCGTCAGACCAACATACCCATAGTCAATACGCATGCGCTACCTTTAGCAGAAATTAGACAAAGTTTACTAGATTACTTTATTTATGCGTGATATGATAAACAAACAGTTGTAGTTACTTGACACCCTGACGTAGCAGCTACCCTGTCAGACTGTCACACAACGGTTAACCTTATGTTGATCTGAAAACTGATGCATCTGTGCAACCAAAGTTTATTGCCATATGGTTTAAAATAAATACCCAAATGCCAATGGAACTTATCTGGTTTATTAGAGATAACTCACAGTACAAAACCAACTCTACTGTATAACTATATAAAATTAATTCAGCTGACAATTTTTACATTTAAATATCTCAGAAAAGTGGGGTCAGCGAACTGACGGCTTCTCCAAGTGTTCGCAACTTTGTGCAGTCTTACGCATGTGCAACCATGTTCGTGCATGCAAAAGACTACGGGTAAGCTGGTCTGACGGGGTATGCTGACCTGACAGAACACCGGCACTGCAAAAACGGATCTAAAAATAAAAAAAAATGTTCTTAAAATTAGTGTTTTTGTCCTAGATTTGAGCAGGTAAATAAGATTATCTGCCAATGGAATTAGTGTTTTCACCCCTAAAATAAAAATATTAGATATGCTGCACTTGAAATAAGATGATGGAGATGAATTGCAAGTGCAAAAGTCTAATTCCATTGGCAGATTATCTTATTTACCTGCTCAAATCAAGAACAGATGCACTCATTTCAAGAAAATATTACTTATTTTTAGTTCCGTTTTTGCAGTGAGGCACCCCCCCACCTCCCCTGTGCAGCACCTGGTCCGAGGATAAAGCCCAGAGCCTGACTGGCGCTCATGTTCGCCATGGCTCCGGTCCTTTCCTTCAGAGATGTGGCTCCGGCGATATAGGACCGCGCCACTGCAACGTTACCTGCGGGGGAACAAAAACCCGGCGTTACGGCGGACGACGCGGAGCAGAGCCGGCTGTGGATTCAATCGCCACGACTCGTCACCTGCTCCGAAGCCGACCAACACTCTGGACATGAGCATGTGGTACTTGTTGTTGCTCCTCGGCAGGTACGCGTAGGCGTAGTAGATATTGGCCGCCAGGTTGATGGAGATGGAGCACACCAGCGGCTCCCTGTAGGGCCGGCGGTTAGACCACAGGCCGAACAGAGGCGACGCCACCATCTGGCCCAGACTGTAGGCGGCAACCATCCAGCCCAGGAAGCTGGCGTCCGCGCTGCTGTCCACCTGCAACACAAAAGGCCCCAGGTCCAGAGCAGAGACTCATTTATAAATGTCAGAGGAAAAACATTTTTCATCTTCAGATTTCCTTTAAATCTATACTGGAATGTGGTCTCCTCGCTGAAAGTAACCAATCTTGCTTTGCACACCTGTTTACTATTTGTAAAAAAAAGGCTTATCTGGCTAAACGATGAGGCTGAAGAACCGTTCGTCCAGAACTGATTCTCTCCTCACTTCCTGTCTTTGATTTATGAAAGCAGCCCAGATTGTTTTTTTCGCACCAAACATCTCTCCCAACTCTACCAAAAACTGAGAAGTGATGCGTACCTTTTCCAGGTAGGGCCATAGTGATGTGATGACGATGGTGAAACCTGGGAGGAGACATGAAACAGAGAAGGTTTTGCTTTGAAGAACCACTAGAGGCGAGTACAAAGCAGCAAAAGTTGATTCTCTCAGTGAAGAATGGAAATTTGGAGCACTTTGATGCACCTTTTTTGAGTTTAATTTAAAAAAAAAAAAAGGAACCAGATAATGTAATGTGCTTTGATTTTGTGTTATAAAATAATCACTTGCCTACTGCTGGATTTTCAGGTCTGGTCAGTCTAGGTTCCTTTATCCGCTATTTTTCCTCCAGCGAAAGCCTCGTGAAATTTGCATTCTGTAAATAAATGACTAAATGTTCCTTCTTAGCGCCCATTCTCTCCGGTCTTTGTTGCTCTCTGACGCTTCCTACTGCTTCCTTATGTTCGACTGACCCTATTTAAGTTTGGTGAAACTTTTAATGACAGGCATGATGAATTGATCTGATTGGACGAAGAATGACCGGCACTGATTGGCCACGGGTGTGGAGAGCTGTGGCCTGAGGATCCTCATTAATAACCGATTAGAAACCAGCAATGAAATCACAAGACATTCATGCGTCTGGGGCCTGACAGTGTTAAAAATATATATTAAAATAATATTAAACCATATTATTATTAAAATATGAACTTTAGACAAAAAATAACCTAAAAAAACCCAAAATGGAATAGAAATACACATTTCATGAGAGCAAATATAATAATGATTTTTTATACGCAATTTATGCTTACATTTTTTTTATGCCTACATTTTTTCCCACACAATTTTGATGGGGGCGGTTCTCTAGCGCCCCCTATTGACAAGAAACCAGAAAACCTTAAAAAACACATTTCCAAATTTTCAAGCCCGTGTCTGAACCCTGAAACTAAAAATACAAACATTCATTTTCTGAGTTCATTTTCAGGAAATATGGAAGCCTGGGGTTGCAAATGCTACATTTTCTGTTGTCATTAAAGGTTTAAAAGGTATACCAGCACATCTGTACAAGGATTGAACACCGGCAGCATGTCGTTTTCTTTAACTGGACCAACCTGAATGACACATGTGATAAACTGAGGCTCTGTTGTTTCTGGTTAAACTGGTTTTAATCGAAGGACTCAAGTGAGTCACTTTTGATTTAAACTGAGCCAGATCAAGATGTTGTGTACTTTCACATTTACATTCTTTTATTCATATTTATGGTATTTTTAATTGAATTCTCCCCCCCCCCCTCCCCCATTACATTTAATTCCCTTGTAGTTTGGAGATACATTAATTTGGTCAAACATCATTTTTTGTGGAAAAATAAATGAATGACATCCTAGATAATGAGTGTAAATAATCTTTTAAAAAGTAACACACCTGGATAAGATGCACTTTTTTGTTTCCACAATAAACATTCAGCATTTTGGCCACCTCACAGGTTTAAAACTCTAATTTCACTTTATATGGATCTCAGTTTTTTTATCTAATCAGAAACTTTGTTTCGACAATTCAATTCAAGAATTAAAACCCACACCGATTTATTTTACAACCACAGATACATTTCAAGTGTTTATCTCTGGCAGTTTGAATGAAAAGGACTTCCAGCTGCCGGAAACTCAACAACCAGTTTTTCAGGAATGTGGAAATATTACATAAAACCAATAAAAACACACAACTGTCTCGAGAAAAATATCTCCACGTACCAAAGCTGCACTATCAAGGAAGCAGCAATCCTCATCTCAGTATCAAAGAGTGCAACATCGCAGTGTACTGCTTGGACGCCGCCTTAGGAAGGATATTCTATGTCCAGAGCCACGCATGCAAAACCAGCATGTAAATAATGTATTGTGGCATTTAAATGAAGCAGGACAGAAGAGCCAGGAAAACGTGGGTTAAATGGAGCCGACAGTCATTGCAACATTAAGCTCTAGCATCACGATTACATGTTTTTTCCCCCCTGATATGCAGCTCCACCATGTTGTGGAGTGTATGCACTCAGCGTTTAGTCTGCCACCTTTTTGCAGGAATCGCTGCATTAACAGCGTTATGGCCTAAACGAGAAAGAGGAAGGCTGCTCAGCTGACATCCAGCAGACAATCACCCAGATACCCACAACAAGCAGGGCAAGCCACATGAGGACAGGATGCTGGCTGCTCACACGGTGACGTATCCAGGCGTATAATTCGGAAAGTTAGAGGAAGGGAAAAGTTTAATGAATAAATGTGCACAAGCATCATGGATAACTGCTCCCCTGTGCAGGAGTGTGAAGTAAAAGCCCTTTCAAGTAGTTTGGAGGGAGATGTGCAAGACGTCAACTGCAGCTGGAGTCTGAGTTTTAAGAGCCATCCCACAGAGATTCATCCACTACGTGGGCTACAGTTGTTGCTTTCTTTCTGTTAAGCTGCTCCTGAGCTGGAGACAAGGCCAGAAGAGGGCTGAGGAGAACAAGGACAGGACTGCTGCTCAGATGTCCAAAGTCCTCTTTTCGTTACAATTTGCATTAAATGTTGCACCTGCTCCACTGCCCAAGTATAAACACCAGCTTTAATAACTGTGGTAGCACTTTGCTTGACAGGATAGCAAACTGGGCTGGACTGAACCTCCGAGTTTTGTGAAGAGGAAGATGAGAGGGACCGTCGCAACAGTGCAGGTGAGCTGAGGGTCTCTGGTACGGAGCAGTCTGATTATCTCAATTTATGTTTTAATCAGCTATAAATCATAATCATCTAAAACAAGAAAGCTGAATACTTGAACTGTATTAGTGTATGGATGAGTTTCACTTTTTAAATCCTTTGAAATCCTTTTAATTATTTTATAACTCCTTTAGCTCCACCTGTACAGTACTGGGAAATATCCATTCCTACTTGTTTATGCTCATTTTTCCATCCCATAATCTCCAAAGCCCTTTCAGCCTGGCGACTTTCTTTACCACTTCCAGCAGATTTGTCACCTGTATTCACCTCAGTCATCTTGTTGAACTCAGCAGACCAAGTGTGTCTATTTATCAGGGGGGAAAGGGGCCAAAAGTGACGGGAGTCCTCCTCACCTACACTGCTGAGGAACATAGTGAAGTACATGACCCGGATGGACCTCCACCGGCTCCCGTAGTCCTCATCCTGGGAGTCTTCACTGCTAACAGACAACAACAACAGGGATTTATGGTTTAAAATCACGACTCTATTGAGTGTTTCGCAGCTTCCTGTCAGGGAAGAGATGCCCCCTGATCTCCGTGCTCACCTGCTTGCATCGTCCCGGAGCAGCGGAGCGGTCTCGTCCGAGTCAATATGTGACATTTTAGCCGATCAAGTGACCCGCAGAAAGTTATGACGGCGTCCAAGTCGCCATGTAGGCGAGGGTCAGTGAACTAGCCTGCCCGCAGAGGCTCTTCCGTAAAGCTCCTGGAAGCTAGCTCCACTTTGCAGATAACTTTAGCCCCTCAAAAATAACACTTCAGCAGGAGGCATTAATTAGCCCGGCTAATATTAGTCATAATATTTTTAAAAAAGAGGCATTTCTGACCGATGTTTGAGTCCATAAAAAGCAGTACGTAACAGAAAACCTGCCAGAATTGGACTATGACACCAGGAAAGTCATGTTAGCGTGTATTTAAGAAAACATAAACCAATTTCCGGTTACGTATTTCAAAATAATAAACGCTTCACAAACCAGGTTCAATTTGTTTCCGAATTGGCATCTATAACCTACATAAACCGTTACGTATGTAAGATAATAACTATAATAGCTTTCCTGATGTTTCTATTTTGTATTTTTGCCAGAATGAACAACTTCCTGTTTTTATTTTGAAGTCGACAGTGCTTCGCGTTAGGTCATTTCCGCCGAAAACCGGTGAACTTGACGCCGCGCTGTCACGTGAGCGCATGAACACAAACAGCGCTGCTTCTGAAAGGTGTGTCGGCGTCAAAAGTGAACATTTAACTGCAAACACATTGAAGGAGACATTGGTTATTTTACTGAGACTAGCGCGAAGCACAAATCAACACAACAGTTGTAAATATATGCATTTATTTAGATTGCAGTTGCTCAAAAAGTCACATTAAAGTGGCGGCTAGACGTGGTGGGAGATCAACCCCATCTCCTGGGTTAGGGTTACTTAACCTCTTTCTTTTTGAACCTTTACTGGCCATTACGGCTACATTGCTTCTCCTCATCGCCTGCATGCGCTGTAATTGCGCCGTGGTCTTGTTATGGTAAATACACACAAAAGTGCTTTGTATCAACTAGAGCAAAAGCAAAGTTTAAATTGCGCAAATAAAATTAAAAAAAGCCAACAGGGTTGGAAAATCTTTGTATGCAACCAGAGTGACCTACAGGATGAACTGTGGCTCAAGCAGAGAAATGAAAAACAATTAGCGATTAAGCAGTAAGGACTGAATGAGGTTTACCAAACATATGGTGTGTAAAGCTTTGGAAGAACTAACAAGACTACATAGACTCATATCAACCTGTACAGCATGTGTTTGTTGCTCACGTGCTCCAACATATGTGCATAAAAAAATTATTCAGTATCCTAGACTATGATGCATCTATTCTAATTGTTTCTTGCATACCCCTTAGAAATTATCTTGATCAGCACTTAGCCAGGCTTCCTCAAGCCAAATCAAACTTTTTTACTTTGTTCCTTTTCCTTTTTTTTTTCCCTGCTCTAAGCATTTACACATTTTCCCCTGGAGAACATTAATTTTCATTCTACAAACTACAAATTTAACATCAGCCATTCCTTGTGAATATCAATATTAAGAGGGAGTATGCTGCTTGATTTAGTCTTAGTATTAGGTCACTATAACATAACTAAGTAATTATATTTAATGTCAGATTACACAACTCAACATAAGATTATTTTATCCTTTAAGTAGTATAGTGACTGGTCCATGACAGACAATCAGCTCTTACAAACAAAAAATGTTGAACAAAGAGAGGCACAAAAAGAAGGAGCATGAGACCACTGACTTTTACCCTTTATTGTAACAATTTAATTTGAATCCTCTGTATTAGTATTAATCAAAACAATCAGCAGAATCTGGTAGCAGACAAGGGTACAAAGCTTGCACAGTATTTGCGCACAGTATCAGTGATTGCCTGCAGCATATTTTAAATGGATCATAAAATTGTAACAAACATTGTTCTAAAGTTTAATTCAAATTGGGATTGATGCCTCTATACAAACTAATGTCCACTAGTTTTATATGACAATATAAATTAAGTCTCACCCCTTTTAATCGACTCTTCGTGAGCCGTAACTGAGCTGTCGTTAATTCAATAATTCATGCTTGTGCGTAACAATCTTTCAGAGTTATCAAAGTTTTTGAATTTTCATGCAAAGGCCTTTAGAGCATAACAAACTAAGTAAAGAAAAGTATGGAGCTTTTTTCACTTTGATTCTACAATTGCAGCTGAGTAGGAGAAAGAGGGTTTGACATGCAGTAAATGCCAAAAGATTAGCATTAAAACCCAAAACAACTGAGTGAAAACTGAAGGGTTTTATAATGATATAATTAAAAACTCTAAATGCCTGTAATATGTTTTTCTGTAACAATGTCCTAACTCACTCATGCTTAGTGTTTTGTTTGTTTGTTTTTACCTAATAAAGCTCAGAAACATATGTTGAGTAGAAGTAAAATAGGTTAATTTATATGTAGATAATTTTTTTCCCAAATTGAGAATTTTTACTTTGGACTTATTGCATGCAGGACTACGTTAGGCTACACATCATTTTTGTTTTTTTTCTTGGTTTCCCTTTTAACTTTCTGCCTGTGATTTCTCAGTCTCACCTGATTGATACAGCGTTCAGTATTTGTCCCTCAGGAATAGCGTTGTTAGACTGAACCTCCTCAGGTCTCTGTAACACCACCATAGGCGATTGGTCACCTTTCCCGGGGTTAAATAGCGGGAACAGTTCTCCTGTGAACTTAGCTGCCAGAGATCCAATTAGAGATTTACCTTCAACATTATAAAAGGAGAGCTTTCCATTGTCGTAGTCCAAATACACCCCGACTGTTTTTGGTCTTGACTCTAGAGGAAAGTACACCTCTGGGTCAGTGTTAACCTGAACGGTACGCTCTTGGTTGGGGCAAGAAGACAGGAACCAGAATCCATTATTTATGGTTGGAGACAAACTTTTATCATCAGGGATTTGTTGTTTATCTGTAACTCCGATCCACCAGGACTTCTTGGGGTCTGAATATGAACGTGCTAAGGAAACCTCCCAGTAGTGTTGTCCAGAAGTGAAGCCAGGAGATCCTCTGACTGCTGTGAGGGAGGTAACTCTGTCTCCATCTGGAGGATTTGCATCACCACTATCTCTCAGTTTAGAACCCCTGATTTTTATCCACTGATTGCCGGTGTCCACGAGTTGAACATTCACTGTTAAAGAGGAAACATGTAATTATAACCAATACTCATAAAGTAAAAGGTGAAATATGAATAACACTCAATAAATGCTAATTACCATAATGCTCAGAAGCTTCTGACAGAGCTGCTGGTGACCATGTTGCTGGACAGAAAAACAAGAGGAGAAAACATTTAAATAAACAAATTATGAAAGCTGAGATTTTAATTTATCAACACTGGCAGCTTGAACTACGGTGTACCTACCTTTAGACAAAAGTGGTTCAATGTCTGAGGGAAAAATGCAAAAATAAATGTTATTTTAATTGTTTTATGTCATGAATACATTTAGAACTGTCTATAACTTCACAGACATTTGTAGTTTGAAGAAAATGGGATTGCTGTAGGACCGCCCTCCAGTAAGCTTTACTGTTATTTGGCAGAAAATCTGAACTAAGCAACACTATAAATATAAGATAATATGTTTATGTTTCTAATGTTGCTCTCTCAAGCTTTCATCTTGTGAAAATAAAACTAACTTGAGTGTCTTTTAAAACGCTAAACTGACCAAAGTAGAAAAATAATCCAAATATGAATTATGTCTTCTTTCTTACCATCAGGACTGTTCATGAGTTGTGCCCCTGAAAGATAAAAGTAACACTTCAAGATGTGATTTCAAACAGCACCTAAATTATAAATCCACTGTGACTTATTGACGTTCCTGATGTGTGTGAGGATGATAATCAGTGGCTTTTGGGATGGTTTGAGGGATAAAGTAGTTTAATTTTGACATCTTGGTGGAAAATATTAGATTTAATTTGTGTAAATGTATTTTTTTTTTCATTTTAACAATTGAAAAATAAATTGATAAGCAGTTTTATAGAGTATGCAGACCAGTTTCAACATTATATCATGAAAGATGACTGTAGAGAAAACATGTGTTGATTTTATGGTTGTCACTGGAATGCTTATTATGTGATCAAGACATGAATTGAAAGTAATGAAAGAGACTTATTATTATTCTTGTATTTATCCTAAACATGTTGAAACAGATTGAGGTGATTATGCAAACAGCTTCAAAGTGTGTTTGTCCCCCCACAAAAAAAACAAAATAAAAAATAACAAACTTAGACCGTATAACAATTGTGTCTCTGTGCAACCTTTTGTCAAGGCCCTAAACTGGAGTGCCTTGAAAATGTATTTTTATCCAATTAACTTTTTCCACATTTTTCCAAACAACCTTGAATCTAAATGTATTTTGGGGGAATCTTGTGTAAACAAACCAAAAATAATAGGAAGCTGAGTTGTGGAAAAGAAATAATATATGGTTTACAATGTTTCTACTCATACAAATCTGGGAAGTGTATCATATATCTATTTTTATACATTGAACAGAAATGCATGTAGGTGAGTTTTTATATAGGAGTTATAAAATGGACCCACCCAACACAAATACATATCAATCTTTTGAAATATTAGTTTTTTTCAAGGAAATTTGAAAACTATGTATTAGTTTTAATTCACTTTCCAATTATGTCATTTTTTGCACTACAAAAAGAAACTGAGTAGGTCCACTGGACAGGTTCGTCTTTGTTGAAACATTTCATCTCTTCTTGTCAGTCTAAAGAGTTAAAGGTAAAGTCAGCCTTAAGGCTGAGACACACTGAATTGTCCGATCTGACGTAAAATCACATCGTAAAATCACATCGTATGAATTTGCAGCAATTAAATCTGGTGGAACTGAATGACTCGCTTGAGGTTCTGCATAGTTATGACCAAGGTAGACTTCTGGTGCCACTCTCTCTGCATCAGAGGTTTGATCTCAGGTGGTTCCTGTAGTCCAGAGAACCTACTTTATTTCTGTATTTTTCAACCTGGATTGTTAAGATGCATTATGACAATCTTTGCATTGTTTCATCATGTAAATAAGTACAATTTAATCCTGTGATGTATTAAAATCTGAAAGAGGGGTGTACATACTTTTGCAATGGAGTGCCCATGTCTCTACCGCCTATTATTTCAACGTCTTTGATGTTTTTTTCAACTCTGCTAACAAACCTCATGACTTTTTTTCCCCCTTAAATATTAAATTCACAAAACTGCAGTAGTTCTATGTACTTAAATGTGTACTTAAGTCTGAAAAATGTCCAAAAGGATAAAACAAAATTACACCATTGTCCCTTTAGTACCATGACATTTTGCAGAAATTTTGCCAAAATGATGTGAACAAATCTGTTTGTTTTTGCGGTTTTTTTTCTTACCACCAGTTGTGTAATTTCTTGGTTTGTTAGCTGAAACAGAAACACATCACAAAGTATGAAACCAGGACTCATTTAAATCTCAGAAATGAAGCTGAAGGCGCAAGTTCAATCGAAGAAACTCATCGCCTGCCTCCATTCAATCAGAGTCCGATACGCCTCTGATGTGAGCCAATCAGCTACGAACCGCACCTCCATGAAGCCAATCAGCATCCCGCGCTCATCTTAAAAGCAACTTCAAATCCACGTCTCAGCCTGCTAACCAGCAAGCGCAAACGGATTGCATGTTGGATTTCCAATCAGATGTCCGATTCAAGACGATAACAACTCATCCTCAAATCCTGCTGCTCATAGGAACGCCATCTAGCCGCGCATCCATCCTCTGCAATCTCTGTATTCGCTCCAGCATATCTTAACCAGCACCATACCTCTCAACTTTTGATGACTGTTGAGAGTGAGATTGTTGTCGGGGGGGGGGGGGGGGGGGGCTGTTGTTCGATTCAACACTGTCCAAAGGGGGGGGGGGGTTGCTGTTGTTCGATTCAACACTGTCTAACGGGGGGGGGGGGGGGCTGTTGTTCGATTCAAGACGGTCACTAATTTAGACGGACTTTGCTTTCATGTTACAGTTTGTAATAAAACATGACGACTTACCATTTAATTCGCACACAACACGGACCGTACAACTTTTTCACTTTGGATGAGGGAAACTTGTTTGCGCGGCGGCGGTCCTTGCAGCTGTGTTACCTCTACTACTGGACGTGCGGAAACCATTGTACCGCAAATTGGTTCCGCCATGACGCGAAGCGTCCGTACACGTGCGTTTCAAGAGTGAGATTTTCATTGTAAGATTGAGATTTTCGAAGTAATGCGTGTGAGCGTGTGCAATTGATGAAATGCGTGTGTCACACGGTCAATGCGTGAGAGTTGAGAGCTATGACCAGCACTGACCTGGATTCGCTCTCTTAGCTGGCCTCCTTCCGCTGTGGCGTCTCATTCCGTCACCCAACCTCTGTTTTCATCAGCTCCGATTCCTGGCGCTATGAACTTGCAAATCCCCGCTTTTCACAAGCGACGTAGACGCCGTCACAACTCTGACTCAGCTTCGGTCCCGCTCTGCTTCGTAGCCGGGAGCGGCTATCGTCCTGCGCAACTTTCAGTCTGATCTCCTCTCATGCCCGCTCCTAGCAGCTCAAGGTAACATGTATCCACTCATGTTTTCATTCTTATTACATGCATTTCGCTCATCATGCTCCTGAACTGTCTGTCTGTTAGGCAGAAGTATCCCATCCATTCTGTTTGTTTTCGTTTTCTTCTTCTTCTGGTTTTGGCGGTTGGCTACAGGCTTGTAGTAGCATTACTGCCACCTACTGGTTGCAGTATGGTTCGTGATGGACTCCATTAATCTTCTCTTATTTCATAATTATGTCATTCTAATTCAACTCATTGTTCATATTTTCTAAAGTAATTTCTTGTCCATAGTATGCTTGATTTTAAGTGTTAATTAAGTTTGTAAGTTGAAATGTCAACCTTACCATTTTCCTCTTTGGTTTTTCCCATTCCTGTGTTCTCTTACTATCTTTGATATGGCAACGTTCTTCTCGTCTCCCCTTTATCATCAACCCTCAGGCTGTATTAGCAAATGTCTCAGCATTTTAAATCTCTGATTTCGTCATTCAAAGACTTACTATTGGCAATCCTTCCGCATTAAGTACCTTCAATGTCATTCACGTTCAGTTTAACCGGACAGTAGGGTTGAGTTGTTACTTAACCCATTTTATTTCAGAAGTGCATTTTAAATCCAGCGATTTATACCAATTGTTGTGCCCTTCACGAGCTCTGCTGCTCTAGCCAGGCGTTCATAAAGTATTCTGTCAAATTCTCTTCACCTACTTTCATCGTGCACTGCCACGTGCTACGTTGTGTGCCTTGTCTCGTGCCCTGTCTCGTACCCCGCTCATACCTGTCTCGTACCCCGCTCATACCTGTCTCATACCCCTGCCATGTGCCCCGCCATGTGCCTGCCATGTGCCCCGCCATGTGCCCGCCATGTGCCCGTCTCCTACTCCTCATGTACTCTGTATGTGCCTGTTTCGTGTCCTTCATGTCATGAGCATTCATTATTTCATGTCCCCATGCATCAGCCCCATGCATCAGCCCCATGCATCAGCCCCATGCATCAGCCCCGAGCACCGGCCGAGCACCTCACCATTCATCTCACCTCATCTCACCATCCATCTCACCGTTCCCCTCACCTCACCTCACCATTCACCTCACCTTCATCTCCCATTCCACATCACTGTTTTGTAGGCCTTCGCGGCAAACGGCCCTGTTTTGTAGGCCTTCGCGGCAAACGGCCCTGTTTTGTAGGCCTTCGCGGCAAACGGCCCTGTTTTGGTAGGCCTTCGCGGCAAACGGCCCTGTTTTGGTAGGCCTTCGCGGCAACGGCCCTGTTTTGGTAGGCCTTCACGGCAACGGCCCTGTTTTGGTAGGCCTTCGCGGCAACGGCCCTGTTTTGGTAGGCCTTCGCGGCAACGGCCCTGTTTTGGTAGGCCTTCGCGGCAACGGCCCTCTCATTAAGCTACGCTGCTTCTCCTTTTAATTCTTCTCTGCTGTCTGGAGCACGCTTTCTCTGTGGTGCCTGAATAAGCACAATGTTCAATTGGTGAATCCTCTTTGCTAGGTTGGTGAGACTTGATTGGGCTACTGGGCAAAATGAAGATAGAAAGAGGCTAAGGAACTATTTGCAAACAAAACAAAGAAAGGACAAACAAGGGTGGTTGATCAGGATAACTCTGTGAATCCTTGTTCACTGAGAGTCTGATTCCAAGAACATGGAATGGAGTTGAGACATTTGCCATGTATTTCAATCTATTCACAATGCGGGGCCCAAGTTAAACAGAACATTATTTGTTGAAATAATGGCTCGGACATGTTCCCCAGGCGTTGAGAGCCTCTCCAGATGCTGAAGCAGGCAGTCGAGTCTAGCAGACCATGGATCAAGCGTGGCTGGCCAGGCACCTTTCCCAGCTGCTGGCTTGTGCGTTGGTCAGGGCCGACCAGGCCTCATGGTTGGCCTTCTTTGTCTGCTCTGTGAGAGCTGCTAAAGAAGTCTGCAGGAGTGAGCTGAAGAAAGAGAGCTCTTTGTCTGTGGGAGGAAGGTTTTATTTGTAAAGAGGGTTTTCAGCAGGACCCCGGTGGGAAGAAAGGCCGTCCAAGCCTTGAGGGTCTCATGTTGCAGCAGGACAGAATTCCTGTTACCTTCCCCATACCACAGTTCAGAATTCAACCCGAGATCAATTATTTATCATGCCGTTATTGTATAACATTAGTTTAAATTACGGATCCTGTCTGCAGACTGGTGAGGCTAATTAAGCTAATAAGTAATGAAGATCATCAGTTTTATCAGAATGTAGTAAGAATCTAAAGTATTTTCATTTCAAACATCATGGAATGAGCTTAATAGCTTAATCCGTTCATGACAGCATTTATTATGCGCTCGGCAGTTTATGCATTCATGAGTTAAGCAAACATTATTTGATAAATTATGTCTTAAGTCATGTTACCATCTTCATCCTCTTCATTCATTCATCTTGTGGTCACTTCCTCTCCTAGATCTTCCTTTCACTATTCTTCAGTTTGTCCTTTTTAAATTAAACCTGTCGGCCTGCAAATCGAGTTCTAGGTATTGATCTCAACTTGGTTCCAGCATGGTTCCTGCCTGCAGTTCAGCTCTCGAATTCACAAGATATCAGTCTCATCCCATATCAGTTATTTTCAACCGTCAGCTGCCCTCCTTGCTCGGTCACCTCAATCTCACAAATGCATCACTGCCAGAGTCATGCTTTATTTCCAGACAGCTAGAGTTCGCTAAATTTGTTCTTTCCTTCTTGAACAGGATACTCTGGTTGAGAGCTGCCGTTCTGACCGTCTGGTCTGCTTCTCGCCTGGATCGAAATATATTTCTATAATGCCTTTCTGTTGTGGTTGTGTTTACAAATGTACGGATGCTGCCATCCGTAGGTTTGGGGGGGGTTCTTTATAATTGTTTCACAGATTCCTGATCAATCAAACAATGGGCCATGGTCATCATCATCATGCCTCACACATCGTTCTGAGCATCCATTCATTTTAGCTGCTCAATGCCCTCTCGGCTCTAAGGTAATCTAACTGCAAATACTGGTGGTGGATTGAACTTTTCACAGGTCTCGCCAGACCCTTCATGTTTCACTCTTTCGAATTGAGTTTATCATTCATAATCATCACAGTCCGTAACTCTCCTATCACATTGTTGATCTTTTATGCTTTTTTCATATCATCATTCATCACATGTATACTTTCGTTCATATCGTAACTCATATTGTCAGTTTATCCTGTCACTCATTCTGTTATGTATCCTTTCATGCATCTGTCATGCATTCGTTATGTATCCTGTTGCACTCTCTCGTACGTCTTGTCGCATCTGGTCCTGCGTCTTGTAATGTGTTCTCTCATGCATGCGTCAAGCATTCTGTTATGCATAAGCAAGACATCTTCTGCAAGAAAAGCATCTATGCTCACATCTTCCGCAAGAAAACTTAAGCAAGACATCTTCCGCAAGAAAAGCATCTCCGCTCACATCTTCCGCAAGAAAGCATAAGAAAGACATCTTCCAAAAGAAAAGCATCTATGCTCACATCTTCAGCAAGAAAGAATCTCTGCTCACATCTTCCGCAAGAAAGAATCTCTGCTCACATCTTCCGCAAGAAAGCATACGCAAGACATCTTCCGCAAGAAAGCATACGCAAGACATCTTCCGCAAGAAAGCATCTCTGCTCACTTCTCCTTGTTCATTTCTTTCATTTCATTCACCTAATCATCTCCCATTCAAATCACTATCCCGTCACACTGCCTTATGAGTCAGGCGCTCTGACCTCGGCATTTTTGGGGGGAACATCCCTGTTCTCATACATATACTTATGCATATTAAAGTATAATTCAGCATTAATGTTCCTGCCGAGGTCTGAGCGCCAAAGACTTAAAATATTGTATCAATAAAATCCTTCTAATTGCCATTTCTTTCTCTGTGAGTTTTTCAGATTGAAATGAAGCTGAAGGCGCAAGTTCAATCGAAGAAACTCATCGCCTGCCTCCATTCAATCAGAGTCCGATACGCCTCTGATGTGAGCCAATCAGCTACGAACCGCACCTCCATGAAGCCAATCAGCATCCCGCGCTCATCTTAAAAGCAACTTCAAATCCACGTCTCAGCCTGCTAACCAGCAAGCGCAAACGGATTGCATGTTGGATTTCGAATCAGATGTCCGATTCAACCCACCCCCAACCCCTTCTCCACCATCATAGCTGAGTTCATCTAGCTTCCAAGACGTTCCTCCATCCTCAACCCATCAGAGTGTTTTCTCCCTTCAGTCTTCATCACTCCCTATCGCCTGTTATTGGTCCGGCAGAAGACCACCATGTTGGGCCCGGTTCTTCCAGAGGTTTCTTCCCAAAGGGGAGTTTTTCCTCTCCACAGTCGCTTCAAGCTTGCTCATCATGGACAGTTCATGCAAACCTGTGTTTATCAAGTTGGACATCTATCTTAAACAGATCACCATATGGACTGAACAAACTTCTTCTATCTCCACTCCACCACCAGTTTCAGACCTGGGGGGAACATCCCTGTTCTCATACATCTACTTATGCATATTAAAGTATAATTCAGCATTAATGTTCCTGCCGAGGTCTGAGCGCCAAAGACTTAAAATATTGTATCAATAAAATCCTTCTAATTGCCATTTCTTTCTCTGTGAGTTTTTCAGATTGAAATAGTGTCATCTATGCAGACTATCCGACATAAATCAAACATTTACCTTTCCGTCTGAAGTACAGGAAGTACAGGGCTCCAGATGCAGCTAATACAGCTGCTAGAAGTATCCCAAAGGCCACCCATCCAGCCGAGGAGGATCCAGACTCTACAAGAAAAGCAAACGTGTTTTAGTAAATGTCTTTCTTACAGAAAACCAGTAAAGAAAACATCAAGGTGAAACTAGGTACCTTCTGGTAATGAATTTTTCAGCTGCATTTTGATCTCCTTTGGCACTTCACTTGCAAACCCAACAGCGCAGGAGACCTCAGACGAACTGGGGACCAGAAGCCAACTGCGGACTGTATAAAGACCATCCGAGGTTTTGCTGAACGACACATCGGCAGAAGTGAGAGCTTCTCTCCTGTCTGACCAGCGTAGCTCAGGCTTCGGATGCCAGCCTTCAGATTCACAGCTCACATTAACTTTGTCATCGTCTTTCATCGTGGCTGAAAGGAGAGGAGGACGCCCGGTTTCTGAAATAAAAGGAAGAGGATCAACTGATGTAGACTTCCCTCTGTGAGATTTTGTGCTGCTTTTGCCCTCATTGGTCTCACCTCTCACGATCAGACTAACAGATGCACTGTCATAATCTGCAAGGCTGCTGACAAAGCAGGTGTACTTTCCTGTGTCTTCATTTGTGACGTTTTGCAGCTTCAGGCTGATGTCACCTGTCTTTAATCCACCTGATGTTCCTTCCTTTAAGCCAAACGAGATTCTGCCAGCGTACGAAGCTTTCTGGGATGTATAGTCGACACCATTTCCCTTATAAAGCAGGATTGAAGTTTCCTTCTGAGCACCCCCTTGATACCAGCGCACTTCCATATCTTCTGCACTCTGAGAGGAAGTGAGCCAGCAGGGTAAGGTAGCGACATGGCCTCTCTGGACGGAGACAGGAGACCTAACTGAGACCGTGAAAGTCTCTGAAACTGAAAAGGAGATCTTAATCAGTGATCTTTTCATTATGCTGCGGTATTAAACCAAATATCAAAGTATCACATTTCAAAGTAGAGTGCTACGTGCACATTGGGGCTGTGCGATTTTGCCAAAAATCAAAATTACGATATATTTGAACCATAATTGTGATTGCAATTTAATTTAACTGCATTAACCACAAGCAACAAAAATGGCCTGTAGATAAAGATGTTTGTGAACAAGGACTATTTAAAACAAGAAATTTAACTTTTTATTAGTCCGAATATTATTGTTCAAGAGAAAAGTTTGTTGAGTCGGACATCAAACCTTGTTGAACATAAAGTGCAACCAACAAACACGTCTATGTATTAAACAGTTTGATCGGTACTTAATGCTGTGGTAAGATTCTTGAAAGTTTCTGGTAAAAAAAAAAAAAATGGATTATATAAACTCTAAAACAAATAATAAAATTTGATTATCCCATAGCCGCATCTCTCTTCCCTTCCATGTGGAGGCAAACCCACTTTAAAAATATTACTGACACCTAAAGGGCGCGTCTTATCTATTAATTTTTACATAGCCAAAAATTGTAGACCTCTGCAATATGATAATAGCATTTTTTTAAAATTGTGATTATTGTGCAAATGCAATTAATTGTCCAGGCCTGCTACATGTCACGTATCTCTTAAGTTTTTCAGTAGACTTTACTATATGCTGTATACTAAATCAAGTTTTTTAAATGGTAAACTGTGATACTTGTGGTGCCAGGAATGGCAAACATGTAAAATGCCTCAAAATGTTGTTCTTTATTTGGTGATTTTTGCAAACTCCTAAAATCAAAATTGATGGTTGTGATTGATTTGTTTGCTATTTATGGTAGCATTTGAATCCAAGTTTGTACCCACAAACATGGATTTCAGCTTTGTCAGGGTTTAGGTTTTGATTAAGCTTTGTTTACTCAGTTTTTCCTCCTTGTTTGGGTTTTAGTTATGAATTGACTTATTTTCTGTTAGTTTTCAGCTCCTCACTTAGCTTTCCCTTCACTCCCTCTGCAGTCAGCCACACCTGTTAGTCATCAATAAGCCAGACTCATTTCACCTGCCAGCCTCCCTATTTAAGCCTCCCTCTGCTTCCACTCGTCTGCCGGTTCGTCTTCATGCAACACATAGTCCTTGCCTGTTTACCTGTATGGTTCCTGCTTGCTTCTGGAACCCTGCCACCTCTGCATCTCTTACCTCAGCCTGCCATTGCTTATTCCATCCACGTCGGTGCACTTTCCTGTTAAGACTGTGATCTGCAAGTATTCACCCAGTTAAGCTATTTTTATCCTGTTGTGACTCTGTCCAGCAAGGTTCCCTCTCTGCCGTGCTGATGGTCCCATTTGCAAGTCCCATCTCCGTTCAGCTCCAGCCAGAACTCTGTCTCCGGGTCGTCAGCTCCTGTCCTCACTTGCGTCTCTGTTCCAGTCCAGGCGTGCCTTTCTGATTTCATCATCAAACTGCCACTTAATTCAATAAACTCACAAAAGATACCAAGCTCTGTGTGTGTAGTGTGTTCGGGTCATCAGAACAAATCATGACAAGCTTTGGTTATCCTTTGTTCTCACTGTACAAACATTTTTAGATATAAACATATATTTTTATATATAACATTTGCTGAGAAATAAAAACTTTTTTTCCTTATAAATACACATATATACAATGTTTCTTTTACAAAAAGGATGAATTAATTGAAGGTAAAAGTCAGAGGTCTGCAGAGATGTTAGCTGCTCTTTTTCTGACTCTAGACCTGTACAAGGTCTGGATGGAAGGAAAGTTACTAAAGTTTTAATACAATCATTGTGTGCTGTTCAGTAGTGATGGGTCGATGAGGCGTCATGAAGCGTTTTGACACATTGCAAAACTGTATTGATACTGTGCCATACTGTGTCAGTGAATACTGACACCTGCTGGACCTTAAAAATCCCTACAGGCAACCTGGTTGACAGAGTTAACTGACACTGATTTGATGACCAAGTATACACAATACAATTTAAATCATTGTATGCTGCATTGTATTATTTTATATTTTCATTTGAATTAAACATATATTTGATTTTTTTTTTAGATTGTCAATAAATAATGTGAATGAGGATGCTGGCTTTTTTATTTATTTATTTTACAAATTTTTTTGCTGCCATGTCCTTTCAATGCTGATCTATCCTACTAAGGGTAGATCAGCCGTTTTTTCTGAAACGACCCTCAGAACAAAGACACACAGCGCAACCCGCCCAACCATAAAGACGTCTGCCCAACCCATCAGTGGTGCGCTCCGATCAGCACCTGGCGCTCACAGAAAGAGACTGTGGTACACCATCACACCAGAGTTGCAGAATGGTTAAAAATTAACCATTATTAACAGTTATTTTGTTTACAGTTCAGCTTGGATTTTATTCACTGCGCAGCATAGCTTTGCTGTGGGCGAATGCACACGCGTGCAGCTTAGAGGGAACAGAAACAGTTTGGCGCGTCAGTCAGTTCGAAACAGTTCCTGTATCGGTCACGTGAGTTTTCCGTGTCGATACCACTGATCTCTATTATGCACTGGAGTGCTAATCGCCCGCTGTTTGAACGAGTCGCTTTGAAGCCACCAGCCGCCATATTGGTACTCCCTATTATCCTCCAGTAACTAGGGAATATGTGCGCTACAGCATCGAATAACGAGGATTTTCTCACGTTCAGGGGGGGCTTAAAACTTTTAAAATGTCAAATGCCATATACTTTTATGTTATGTTCTAAAACTATCAAGTACTGAGAAAGTCATGTGCTGAAATATTTAGTATTTTATTTATTTAAATATATATATATATATATATATATATATATATATATATATATATATATATATAAAATGTATAAATACATATATATACATATTTATATATTTAATATGAATAACATGTTAAACATTTCAGCACCTAATTTCCTACTAGTTGATAGTTTTAGTACATCCACTGACTGTAGAATTACCTGTGAAACGTTTTCACACAGCCAGAAAACTGCTTGTTGTTGCAACCAAATCCTATGGGATTCTGTAAGAGTAGGGAGTAGCAAGATGGCGGCCAGTGACTTCAGTTTTTCGGCAAAATCAGCACTACAGTATATATTATAGCTCAGTGGTCGATACGTGCATTGACACAGGTTTTATGGCAAGCCGATGAGGCCAATTATCGTCCGTACAATAATGCGCAGTTCCAACCCGTATTTTACGCCAGCGCGTTTTTTACGTCACTCGCGTAAAATACGTGCGGTGGCGTTAATAACATTTGGTGGCGTTTTTTGCATATTATATTATCAGGAGGTTGTCTTTTATGTGCTCTTTCTTTTATCCAATAAGAACACTGCAGCACCAGACACAACCAGGAGGTCCCTGATCGTTGGGGAAAGGCAAAAAGAAGATGCACTTTCCTTTCTGATCCTGTCTAAATCCTGCTTAGTTCAATAATAAAGTCTGATATTACACAAAATCACTCTGCTTGTTCTCCCTACTTATGCCCTTGGTGCAGAAGATAAATGTAATCTTTAACAGAAATGTTATTATTAATTCTGAAAATATTATCATGTGAATATAAATACAAAGCATACAGAAAATGCAGCTTTATTAAGTGACCTGGTTTATTTTATTTAGCTTTTAATTTCTTTTCAACATTTAGTTCTACTACTTGGCTTGTGTTTTGGTAGTTTCATGTTTAAAATGACAGACAAAATATTTGGTTCCCTTATCCTTCACACACCCCAGGTCATCAAGATCTCCCCTCCTGGGTTCCTCCAACCAGCTCTGCTGCTCCTCACCTATCGAACACTTCCTTGAGGCCATTTTCTGTATGCTTTGTATTTGTGAGTTTTGTGTAATATCAGACTTTATTATTGAACTAAGAAGGCTGCAAGGCTGACGCGGAGGGGTGGGGTGGGGGGACGACAAGTTTTGCTCGGACAGACTGGCGGAGGGGGAGGGGGGGGGGGGCGTATCCATGTGTTTTTGCCTGTTTTTTCCCTGCCATTCACTATATGCACGCGCGAAAGCAACAACAAAGAACCGCGTGATAACGTCAAATAAACATGCAAGCATATCAGTTACTTTTTTTTTTTTTTTTTTTTTGGAATGTTGGCAAGGCGGTAGCGTGAGTTTCCCGCAACCTGGCTTGTGGGAGAAACCAGGAGAACAGCTGAGCATCTTTATGACAGTGCACTTTTACTTTTGCCCTCTGTGGGAAGCCTCGCTGGAAAATCAACCCCAGTTGCATAGTATACCTTTAATAAGTAATGAGTCAGAGGGGACTTACCGGGAGCAGCGCAGCTTGGCCAAAAAAGCGGCAGAAACCAAACGGCAATCACAGCATTATCTGAGATAAAAAAGTTAATTGGTGATAGCAGCATAGGCAGACAAACAGAATTTACACCCCATAACGATTTAATTCCGCTTTGACCCAGCGGAATTAAAACTATGTATTATTTACCAGCTAAAACAACACTCAGCCTACCCATTGTGTCTCCTCCTCCCTGTAAAGATCAGGAATATATCCGCCAAAGTCCTTCCAGACGACGCGGGGAATTAGACACCCATTCAATCTAAGGACAGGAGGGTCGATCTGGTCTGGAATCAGTCTCTACCGACTTCACTGGCCAAAATGTTAAGAAACAACCAGAAGCGAGGGGGGCCATGTAAAAGAAGACTGCTGCTCTACTTTCACTTTCGAATTTGCAGCGAGCCAAAGCCTGTTCGACGGGCTGTCTGGTCCCCCAGCTGCTATTATAAAAATGTCTTAAAGGAAAATAAGCTTGAATAATTGAGATGGGAAACACATTTCACCTGGAGCAGATTTTATATACGTTTAATTTATTTAGCAAAGTTTATTATGTTCAAGTTATTTGGGGGAATCTATAAAAAAAAAATCTGAAATCTTAAATAATTTTATTGGGGAAAAGGACCGCTACTAGATGCAGTTTATGAGTCCTTCAGCTCAGATGTATTTTGTGCTGGATCCACCTGTGCTGGTTTCTGGATGTAGGTATTGTGACAAAACAAAACATGCCAAAACAATGTCAAATTACGAAATTTCTGCCCCCCAAAATTTTGAGAGTGCCACAGGGTAAAAGAGCTATGTATGATATTAATATTATGAATTTAGGCAGAAGAATTGCTCCTAATTAGTGTCTTTTTGTCTACTTTAGTGTGTTATGCACTCATCTCTGGTGTTATTTCATCATCAGTGTACTTTACTACATGGCCCATGGCACTATGAATATTTTTTTATCTCATTACTTGGGAGATTATATGCATTTAAGGACAAACATCAAGACATAAACAGCAGTAATTTACAAAACAGCAATTTTCAGTGGTTATTGTTGACCAGCACAAATGACTGAACAGCCTCAAAGTTGCTGAAGTTCACCTACAATCGGAATAATTACATATGAATGAAAATAATTACTGAATCAAAATTTATTCTAAGACAAGCTAGAAGTTCACTTATGACAACGTTATTTCTCTCTCATACCAGTGTAAGTGTTGTACATTAGAATTTCTTCATCGTTTTTCATGCTCCCAAACTGCCAGCAGTAAATGGGGTGAATCTGTGTTGTAGGTTACTTCTTACCCACTAGGAACGCAATCTTTGATGGTCAGGTGCAACACGCCCACTTTTTGCTCTCACAGTTTAATGCAATTTAGCAGTCATTGTTTGGTATATTAAGAAATCCATTAAAAACACATAATGTTGTGATATTTTCGCCACATATGCATTTACCTGGACTGTTGATTATTAATTCGGCTGTTCAACTATACTTATGTGATGGTTGATATACTACATTAAACTATACTGAGACTCAAATAATTAGTCTCAGTCAGTTTAAAGAAATAATAATTTTAAAAATGTGTCTGGAAGATCAATTATTTAACTCAGTTGATTGATTCCTATATACATTCAGAAAAGGAGAAAAACTGTATATTGCTGAGATTTAGGATGTATTTATCATCAGATCAATTATTTACATGCAATCAGGGGTTATGCTTATTGTTAATTTCTCGGCGGTCAATTTCTTAATTATTCTATCTAGTAAAAAGACAACCCACAATCAAGATAAAACAAGGAGATTGTCATGATATTTTTCCCGAAGACTGAAGAACCAAAGGCTAGCGAACACGGAGAACCAAGGGGTAAGAGAACACGGAGAACCAAAGGCCAGAGAACACAGAGAATCAAAGGCAAAAGAACACAGAGGACCAAAGGGACTAAAGTACACGTAGGAACCAAAGAGGCTAGAGAACACAGAGAGCGTAGGAAAACGCTGGGGAACCGAGATAGGCATACGCCGGAGCACAACCAATGTGCGGAACCCCAGGGAGAGGAACAGGCGCTCGACAGCGCCAGAGGGAAGAAAAGGGCGTACGAAAACGCCAGAGGGAAGGAACGGGCGTACGACAACGCCAGAGGGACAAGACAGGCATACGACAACGCCAGGGCTCAACAGACGTACGAATATGCTGGAGCACCACTAGCGTGCGGTTCGCCAGTGGAAGGAACAGGCGTACGGAAACGCCAGAGGGGAAGACAGACGTACGGGAACACTAGGGCTCAACAGACGTATGGAAACGCTGGCGCACAACTAGTGTACTGAAACGCCAGAGGGAAGACCGCCGGGGTGTGAGAGAAACGCCGGAGCATGAGGGAAGAGATCGCCGGGGCGTGGGGGAAACGCCGGGGCGCAAGGAAAGGGAACGCCGGGGCCTGAGGGAAACGGGAACATCTAAAACACCAGAAACAAGAACAGGGTTACTTAACCTCTTTCTTTTTGATCCTCTGCTGGGCATTACGGCTCCATTTCTTCTCCTTGTTTAACTCATCGCGTGCATGCGCAATATCGCACCGTGGTCTTGTTATGGTAAATACACACAAAAGTGCTTTGTTTACTAACAACTAGAGCAAAAACAAAGTTTAAATTGCACAAATAAAATATAAAAAGCCAACACGGTTGGACAATCTTTGTATGCAACCAGAACTGTGGCTAAAGCTGAGAGGAGCTGTACCTAAAGTAAAAAAAAATTGTGATTAAGTAAGGACTGAATGCTGTTGACCAAACATAAGGTGTGTAAAGCTTTGGGAGAACTAACAAGACTACATGGACTCATATCAACCTGTACAGCATGTGTTTGATGCTCCTGTGCTCTAACATATGTGCATAAAAAAATTATTCAGTGTCCCAAACCATGATGCATCTATTCTAATTGTTTCTTGCATACCCCTTAGAAATGGTCTTGATCAGCACTTAGCCAGGCTTCCTCAAGCCAAATCAAACTTTTTTACATTGTTCCTTTTCCTTTTTTTCCTGCTCTAAGCATTTATACATTTTTCAATGGAGAACATTAATTTTCATTCTACAAACTACAAGTTTAACACCAGCCATTCTCTTGTGAATATCAATATTAAGAGGGAGTATGTATTTTTTTATATGCACTGCTTGATTTAGCTTGATAACATAACTAAGTGATTTTATTTAATATCAGATTACGCAACTCAACAAGAGATTGTTTTATCCTTTAAGTAGTATAGTGACTGGTCCATGACAGACAACCAATAAGCTCCTACAAACAAAAAAATGTTGAACAAATAGAGGCAAAAAAGGAAGGAGCATGAGACCACTGAGCTTTACCCTTTATTGTAACAATTTAATTTTAATCCTCTCTATTAGTTTTAATTAAAACAATCAGAACTGCTTGTGCTTAACAATCTTTTGGTTATCAAAGTGTTTGAATGTTCATCAAAAGGCCTTTAGAGCATAACAAGTTAAGAAGGGAAAAGTATGGAGCCTTTTTCACTTTGATTCTACAATTGCAGCTGAGTAGGAAAACGAGGGTTTGAGATGCAGCAAATGCCAAAAGATTAGCCTTAAAACCTAAAACAACTGAGTGAAAACTGAAGGATTTTATAATAGTGATACAATTAAAAAACTCAAACTCAAAAGTTCAGCCTGTCATATGTTTTTCTATAACAATGTCCTAACTCACTCATGCTCAGTGTTTTGTTTGTTTGTTTTTACCTAATAAAGCTCAAAAACATATCTTGTACTTCCTGTGAGTAGAAGTAAAACAGGTTCATTTAGATGTAAATAATTTTTTTCCCAAATTGAAAATTATTACTCTGGACTTACTGCATGCAGGACAACGTTACACTACACAGCGTTCCTTTCATTGTTCTACTTTGAACTTTCTGCCTGTGATTTCTCAGGCTTAACTGATTGATCCTGCTCAGTGTTCAGTATTTGTACCTCAGTAATAATGTTGTTAGACTGAACCTCCTCAGCTCTCTGTAATACCTCCATAGGTGATCGGTCACCTTTCCCAGGGTTAAAAAGCGGGAACAGTTCTCCTGTGAACTTAGCTGCCAGAGATCCAATTAGACATTTACCTTCAACATTATAAAAGGAGAGCTTTCCATTGTCGTAGTCCAAATACACACCGACTGTTTTTGGTCTTGGCTCTAAAGGAAAGTACACCTCTGGGTCAGTGTTAACCTGAACGGTACGCTCTTGGTTGGGGCAAGAAGACAGGAACCAGAATCCATTATTTATGGTTGGAGACAAACTTTTATCATCAGGGATTTGTTGTTTATCTGTAACTCCGATCCACCAGGACTTCTTGGCGTCTGAATATGAATGTGCTAAGGAAACCTCCCAGTAGTGTTGTCCAGAAGTGAAGCCAGGAGATCCTCTGACTGCTGTGAGGGAGGTAACTCTGTCTCCATCTGGAGGATTTGCCTCACTATCTCTCAGTTTAGAACCCTTGATTTTTATCCACTGATTGCCTGTGTCCATGAGTTGAACATTCACTGTTAAAGAGGAAACATGTAATTATAACCAATACTCATAAAGTAAAAGATGAAATATGAATTACATTCAATAAATGTAAAATTACCATAATGCTTGGAAGCCTCTGATAGAGCTGCTGATGACCATGTTGCTGGACAGAAAAACAAGAGGTGAAAACATCTAAATAAACAAATTATGAAAGCTGAGGTTTTAATTTATCAACACTGGCAGCTTGAACTACTGTGTACCTACCTTTAGACAAAAGTGGTTCAATGTCTGAGGGAAAAATGCAAAAATAAATGTTATTTTAATTGTTTTATGTCATGAATACATTTAGAACTGTCTATAACTTCACAGACATTTCTAGTTTGAAGAAAATGGGATTGCTGTAGGACGGCCCTCCAGTAAGCTTTACTGTTATTTGGCAGAAAATCTGAACTAAACAACACTATAAATATAAGATAATATGTTTATGTTTCTAATGTTGCTCTCTCAAGCTTTCATCTTGTGCAAATAAAACTAACTTGAGTGTCTTTTAAAACGCTAAACTGACCAAAGTAGAAAAATAATCTAAATATGAATTATGTCTTCTTTCTTACCATCAGGACTGTTCATGAGTTGTGCCCCTGAAAGATAAAAGTAACACTTCAGGATGTGATTCCAAGCAGGACCTCCATTATAAATCCACTGGGACTCATTGACGTTCCTGATGTGTGTGAGGATTATAATCAGTGACTTTTAGGATGGTTTGAGGGATAAAGTAGTTTAATTTTGACATCTGGGTGGAAAATATTAGATTTAATTTGCTCAAAGTAAAAACATTTTTTTTTCATTTTAACACACGTTAAAATAAATTGAAAAATAAATTGATAAGCAGTTTTATAGAGTATACAGACCAATTTCAACATTATATCATGAAAGATGACGGTAGAGAAAACACGTGTTGATTTTATGGTTGTCACTGGAATGCTTATTATGTGATCAAGACAGGAATTAAAAGTAATGAAACAGACTTTTTATTATTCTTGTATTTATCCTAAACATGTTGAAACAGATTGAGGTGATTGTGCAAACAGCTTTAAAGTGTGTTTGTCCCCCTACAAAAAAAACAAAATTAAAAATAACAAACTTAGACCGTATAACAGTTGTGTCTCTGTGCAACCTATTGTCAAGGCCCTAGACTGCAGTGCCTTGAAAATGTATTTTTATCCAATTAAATTTTTCCTAATTTTTCCAAACAACCTTGAACCTTAATGTATTTTGGGGGAATCTTGTGTGAACAAACCAAAAATAACAGGAAGCTGAGTTGTGGAAGAGAAATAATACATGGTTTACAATGTTTCTACTCATACAAATCTGGGAAGTGTATCATATATTTATTTTTATACATTGAACAGTAATGCATGTAGGTTAGTTTTTATATAGGAGTTATAAAATTGACCCACCCAACATAAATACATATCAATCTTTTGAAATATTAGTTTTTTTCAAGGAAATTTGAAAACTATGTATTAGTTTTCATCCACTTTCCAATTATGTCATTTTTTGCACTACAAAAAGAAACTGAGTAGGTCCACTGGACAGGTTCTTCTTTGTTGAAAGATTTCATCTCTTCTCGTCAGTCTAAAGGGTTAAAGGTAAAGTCAGCCTTAAGGCTGACACACCGAACTGTCCGATCTCACGTAAAATCACATCGTATGAATTAGCAGCAATTAAATCTGGTGGAACTGAATGACTCGCTTGAGGTTCTGCATAGTTATGACCAAGGTGGACTTCTGGTGCCACTCTCTCTGCATCAGAGGTTTGATCTCAGGTGGTTCCTGTAGTCCAGAGAACCTACTTTATTTCTGTATTTTTCAACCTGGATTGTTAAGATGCATTAGGACAATATTTGTATTGTTTCATCATGTAAAAAAGTACGATTTAATCCTGTGACGTATGAAAATCTGAAAGGGGGTGTACATACTTTTGCAAAGGAGTGCATATGTCTCTACCGCATATTATTTCAACATCTTTGATGTTTTTTTTCAACTCTGCTAACAAACTTTATGAGTTTTTTTCCCCTTAAATATTAAATTCACAAAACTGCAGTAGTTCCATGTACTTAGATTTGTACTTAAGTCTGAAAAATGTCCAGAAGGATGAAACAAAATTACACCATTGTCCCTTTAGTATAAGTACCATGACATTTTGCAGAAATTTTGCCAAACTGATGTGAACAAATCTTTGTTTTTGCGTTTTTTTCTTACCATCAGTTGTGTCATTTCTTGATTTGTTAGCTGAAACAGAAACACATCACAAAGTATGAAACCAGAACTCATTTAAATCTCAGAAATAGTGTCATCTATGCAGGCTACCCGACATAAATCAAACATTTACCTTTCCGTCTGAAGTACAGGAAGTACAGGGCTCCAGATGCAGCTAATACAGCTGCTAGAAGTATCCCAAAGGCCACCCATCCAGCCGAGGAGGATCCAGACTCTACATGAAAAGCAAACGTGTTTTAGTAGATGTCTTTCTTACAGAAAACCAATAAAGAAAACATCAAGGTGAAACTAGGTACCTTCTGGTAATGAATTTGTCAGCTGCATTTTGATCTCCTTTGGCACTTCACTGGCAAACCCAACAGCGCAGGAGACCTCAGACGAACTGGGGACCAGAAGCCAACTGCGGACTGTATAAAGACCAGCCGAGGTTTTGCTGAACGACACATCGGCAGAAGTGAGAGCTTCTGTCCTGTCTGACCAGCGTAGCTCAGGCTTCGGATGCCAGCCTTCAGATTCACAGCTCACATTAACTTTGTCATCGTCTTTCATCGTGGCTGAAAGGAGAGGAGGACGCCCGGTTTCTGGAATAAAAGGAAGAGGATCAACTAATGCAGACTTCCCTCTGTTAGATTTTGTGCTGCTTTTGCCCTCATTGGTCTCACCTCTCACGATCAGACTGACAGATGCACTGTCATAATCCGCAAGGCTGCTGACAAAGCAGGTGTACTTTCCTGTGTCTTCAAGTGTGACGTTTTGCAGCTTCAGGCTGATGTCACCTGTCTTTAATCCACCTGATGTTCCGTCTTTTAAGCCAAATGAGACTCTGTCAGTGTATGAAGCTTTCTGGGATGTATAGTCTACACCTTTTGCCTTATAAAGCAGGATTGAAGTTTCCTTCTGAGCTCCCCCTTGATACCAGCGCACTTCCATATCTTCTGCACTCTGAGAGGAAGTGAGCCAGCAGGGTAAGGTAGCGACATGGCCTCTCTGGACGGAGACAGGAGACCTAACTGAGACCGTGAAAGTCTCTGAAACTGAAAAGGAGATCTTAATCAGAGTCATCTTTTCATTTTGTAGAGGTATTACACCAAATACAGTAAGTGTTACATAGCAGTGTCCCCTACACGTCACATCTGTCTCAACTTTTTCGGTAGATGCTGTATATTAAATTAAGTTCTAAAATGATAAACTGATAATTGCCGTGTAAGGCGTGGCAGATGTTTAAAGAGCCTTAAATGTTGTTCTTTAATTGATTACTTTTGCAAACTACTATAAATTTATATTATGGTCTGAACTGTTATGCGTACTGTTTATACTATGTTTTCCTTTGCTAGCTTCATTAATTACAATTTTTTTTTGTTTGTGACCAAAAAAAAAGAAAATTTACTTTGGTTCCACTTTGCCCTCAGTGTACAAATATCCATCCATCTTATTCTGCTTAAGTTATCTAAGATTGGGTGAGTTGTGGGGGAGTGCAACAGGTCCAAGAATGAAACGGAGACATTCCTCTCCCCAGCATCATCCTTGCCCTCTTTCTGGGGTATCTCAAGGCGTTCTGAGGCCAGACAGGATATATTGTCCCTCCAGCGAGTTCTGGGTCTTCTCTGGGGTTTCCGCCTAGTGGGACACGCCCTAGAAACCCCCAAAGGCAGCCGCACAAGGGGCATACTGATCAGATGGCCCCTCACCTCAACACAGACCAATATCTGCATTTTGACTGACATCACCCACTGGAGCACAAACTCTCTGTGTCAACTATCAAAACTCTGAATTACTGGACTGACAGCATTCCCTCTGCCACAGAGGAGAAACAAAAAGAACACAAGCACGTAGAAAATGCAAGCTTGTGGTTACCCAAAAAGGCCGTTTGTCAAATCAGCCTACAAAGCTGGCAGAAAGAACAACACAGCATTAACCACAGAGGAGAGAACAGAGAGACACAGGAACATTGTCATTGCATGTGTGTCAGGAGTTTCTGAGAAACTCAGGAGAATTTTCTCCAAACACAACATACCGGTAAATTTTAAACCTAATAGTACTCAGACAAAAACTGGTTCATCCCAAAGACAGAACACCCGAACCACAGCTGAGCGGCGTTTTGTATGCGGTCCAATGCAGTGAGGACTGCTTAGACTCCTACATTGGAGAAACTAAACAACAGCTACATAAACACATCACACAGTACAGGAGGGCCAGCAGCTCAGGGATGATGAGAATGATGTCCAGATACTGGACAAGAAGAACGGATGGTTTGAAAGAGCCATCTTGGTCAAAAGAGAAAAGCCATCACTTAAAAGAGGGGGTGCGTTTCCAACTCCCCAGTGTTTACAACCAACACATCCCAAAGAGATTACATCAGCAATCTCATCAGGATTCAGGCTACCAAGTACTCCACTCACACCTAGCAATAGCTTTTAACGACCCAGGATAGAGACGAGTGGATCATTGATCTGCATCTGACTGAGAATGCGCCTAGGAGGATGGGTCCCATGTCCTTAAAAAACAGCAGCGCACCAGCTGCAGGTTGCTCGGTGGGAACCACCAGAATTGACAAAGACTCCTTCATAGGCGTTGAAACACTTTCAGAAAGAACTGGACGAAAGTTTGGTTGCCTCCGTTTTAGGCCTCTTTGATTTTGCGACGGCCCGGATAACCGAGAATTTGTACAGTCATGATAGATGGAATGACTTTCCCTCCATCCTAGACAAGTTTTTGTTTATAAATGTATTTTGTTTTTCTTCTGAAGGTTCTTTATTTGTCCTTGTTTATGCATTATGTATGTATATACTTGGCTTACTCTCTGGGTGCAAAATTGACTTGTTTTATTTGAAAATGTGGTGGTTATCATTTTGTATTATTTTGAGGTGAATGGAGGGTGACTGTATGTTTTGGTTTTGAACAATGATGTCATAAAGTGAGTTGTGTGGTTTGTTTTTATGTACATGACTGTACAATCTCTGTTAAAAACCAAAAAGAAGAGTTTATTTCCTGCAGAAACTAATGAGGATCTCTTAATGAGTTTCTATGATAGGTTCAGTTTTGATTTCATGTATTTCAATGTTTTCTGACATTGATTTTTTTTTTGTTCTATTTTAATAGCGATGCTAGTTACTGTTATTTGCTGTTATTTAAGTTTTAAAAAAAATATGGAATTAACCTTTTTTATATATAGTCCCCAGACCTTTGGACTGTAAGGGGCCAGAACAATGTTAATTATCAGTAAGTGTACCATTAATGATGTACAAATAATTAGTTCCTTACATGAGATTTTGATCCCACCGAATAAACATACAGAATTCAAAGCTTTTCTGGTATTTTTCAGCTTTAGACTGTATTACAATAAAAGTATTTATTTTTAAGGCTTTTTATATGGTTTTACCAGGAGTTAAATAACTGTTGCAAACTCTGCATGAGTTTAAAAATTTGCTTACTAAACTAAGGGCTAGTAAGAAACATAAATTATTATGTCATGCAGAAATAGACCCTTAGGGTTTGAAATGTTGCACAATGAGTAATAAGCAATGACTCAGATGAGAGTGAGAGGAGGTGTGTAGTAAGATGAGGGGACTTACTGGGAGCAGCACAGCATGGCGAAGGAAGAAGGGCCAGAAACCAAAAGGGAATCACAAGATTATCTAAGAAAGCAAAAAACAAAAAAAGATAATTGATGACGGCAGCCATAATAGACAAACAGGATTTACACCTCATAACACAGAGAAGATTACAACTTTAACCCAGAGCAATGAAAACTAGGTATTATTTACCAGCTGAAGGTACGAATGTACTCGGCCTACCCATTGTGTCTCTGTAAAGGTCATGAATAGATCCACCAAACAAACAGCCAGAGGTAGGTCCTTCCAGACACTGGATTTAGACACCGTTTAAAACCCAGGACAGGATGGTCGATCTGGCCTGAAATCAGCCTCTACAGCCTACAGCAGCCAAATTATAACAAAGCAACCAGACGCGAAGTGGACATTCAGAAAGAAGACTGCAGCTACTTTCACTTTTGAATTTGCAAAGACAAAAAAATATGATCAGGAGTTTTGCACATTGCCCGGGTTTATACTGTTATAGCTGCTATTTACATAAAAACATGTCTTAAAGGAAAAGAGGCTTGGCTGCCTGAGGTGGAAAAGGCGCGTCATCTGGTGCAGTTTTTCTACTGTGATTTCAACACATTTAGCAAATGTTATCATTAAGATCTTTACTATTCACGCTGATATTCACAGTCAGACTATTTGGGTGTTTTAGAAAATAAATCTGAAATGTTATGAAATAATCCAGGTTTAGCTATGAGATATGTGAACAGCTTCAGGCCAGATATGGTATATTATTTACAAGTATATTTTATTTTCTCTCTTTCTCTCTCTGTCCTGATGTTCCTGAGATAGCAGTAGACTTTTGACAAAAGCAAAATTGTATCTGCTTTTATTTATAACATTGATTTAGTAGATTTTTTAAATGGTGTTAATCTCTTTATCTCCTTGTTTTATCTTGATTGTTGGTTGTCTTTTTACCAGATTGAATAATTAAGAAATTGACCGCAAGAAATTAACAATAAGCATAACCCCTGATTGCATGATGATAAATACATCCTAAATCTCAGCAATATACAGTTTTTCTCCTTTTCTGAATGTATATTGGAATCAATCAATTGAGTTAAAGAATTGATCTTCCAGACACATTTTTAAAATTATAATTTTCTAATTATTTGAGTCTACCAGTATAGTTTAACGTAGTATATCAACCATCACATACGTATAGTTGAACAGCCGAATTAAAAATCAACAGTCCAGGTAAATTGCATATGCATCGAGAAATATCACAACATTATGGATTTTTAATGGATTTATTAATATACCAAACAATGACCGCTAAATTGCATTAAACTGTGAGAGCAAAAAGTGGGCGTGTTGCACCTGACCATCAAAGATTGCGTTCCTAGGGGATAAGAAGTAACCTACAACACAGATTCACCCCATTTACTGCTGGCAGTTTGGGAGCATGAAAAACAAAGAAATTCTAATGTACAACACTTACACTGGTATGAGAGAGAGAAATAACGTCGTCATAAGTGAACTTCTGGTTTGTCTTAAAATTTTTATTTTGATTCCGTAATTATTTTCATTCATATGTAATTTTTCCAATTGTAGGTGAACTTCAGCAACTTTGAGGCTGTTCAGTCATTTGTGCTGGTCAACAACAACCACTGGAAATTGCTGTTTTGTAAATTGTTGGCATGATTATTGTCCTTAAATGCATATCATCTCCCAAGTAATGAGATAAAAAAATATTCATAGTGCCATGGACCATGTAGTAAGGTACACTGATGATGAAATAACACCAGAGATGAGTGCATAACACACTAAAAAACACAATAATTATGAGCAATGCTTCCGTCTAAAATTCATAATATTAATATCATACATAGCTCTTTTACCCTTTGGCACTCTCAAAATTTTGTGGGGCAGAAATTTCGTAATTTAACATTGTTTTGGCATGTTTTGTTTTGTCACAATACCTACATCCAGAAACCAGCACAGGTGGATCCAGCACAAAATACATCTGAGCTGAAGGACTCAAAAACTGCATCTAGTAGCGGTCCTTTCCCCCAATAAAATTTCTCTACTGTTGTTATTCTGACAGCTCAAGTATGTCTACTTGCAGAGAGACTCTCTGTCCTCCTGTCATTACACCAGTGCCCCCTTTTTGGCTACAAGTACTTGCGAGTTTGCCCCTGACTCTCAGAAGTGCTAAATATAGAGGAGAAAACTATGGAGTTAGTTTCATGCCAAAACGTTGTACACAAAAAAATGTGTTGCACACAAATATAACTTGTTTTGCACACAAAAAGATATGTTTCACCCAAAAAACTTGTTTTGCACACTGTCCTCAAACGTTGCACTCAAAATATCAATTATAAGTTTTCCTCGAGTACAAAACGGTCTGTGCTCGCGGTGAATTTGTGCCAAAAGTTACGTGATGCATTAAGAGTTGTTGTTGTTCAGACTTCCCGACAGCAGGGGGCGCACACAAAACAAACTGAAACGCGACGGTTTGGCTGAGGAAGAAAGACGTGATAACACAGCTAACAGCATAAGCACCCCACAGGTAAGTTTCAAAACTTTCCCAGTGAGAAAGTAATAGCTCACTATGCAGATAGATAATGTAAGATTTAAGTTAAAGGCACTGTTTAGTTTTATCTCTGATTTAAAAATGCTGTGTAACGGACTTTTGAAAAAAAAAAATTATTTAAACCATGATTTGATCTTTCACTCTCCTTTCAGAATTGAACGTCTTTGGAGAGACGTGTGGTGCACAGGAACTAACACAAACTACAATGTGCTGCACTCACGAGACGACAACAGTTTGCTTGACCTGTCAAACATGTTAATTAACTTATGTTGTCACTATTTATTTGTCCCAAGAATACATGTAAGTTTTGACACCATCAGCAGTGGCTGGGATGACCATTCACTCACAACTGAAGGGAATCTAACACTCAGTCAGTTATGGAAGATGGGAAGCATCCGGCATGCTGTCGTAGAACCAGAAATCACAGAGGTAAGAAGGATTTTTTTGTGCTTGCTATTATAGTTTCTCACATTAATGCGTATATTTCAAACCAGAAAGTAATTTATCTGATCATTTATCTGATCACTCCAATACAGCAAAACATTGAGTACATTAGAGAGGTGGCATTGAAACTGGTTTCTTTGAAATGTTTATTATGGTCCTTCAAAATAATTAATGGATTTTGGAGTCCTGCTCAGGAGCAGGCTTAAGTTTGCGCACATGTTGCTATGACATCAAGTCCAGGATGAGTTTCGAAGAACCAAACGATCCAAGATCATGCCAAATTGTCAACAATTAAATCCAGCTAACTGAGTTAGCCACGTACGAAGAACGGGCCCCTGCTGCTATATGCTTTACTTGTAACATTCATGTTTGTGTTAGAAAACGCAATTTTTAATTAATTTCCCTACCAATTTTCATATAATCAATATCCACTCCTTGCAATTATTTTAAATTGCTTAAGAATCCGTTTTGCACGTGAGCATACATGCATTGGTTTGACAGTTTTAGGATAAATGGTTAACACCAATAAGAACAATAGACAGTCATTTGAAAACAACATAAAAACCACATTATAATCTGTTAATGCATTTATCTGGGTTTCCACTCAGGTACAATTTATTTGACATGGCACAGTAAAGGGAGAAGCCAACCACAGGGGTTACATTACAAAGCAAAAGTTGTTTTAGCATGGCGTTTAACATAAGGCTAGCTTTCATGTTATTTGCTCTAAAAAGTAACATGGTCCCTTACTGTAACATAGCAGTGCCACTAACTCAAAACTTACATGTTCTATCTGCATATTAAGACATAGATAGCTATTACTTTTTCACTGGAAAACTTTTAAAACTTACTTTTGGTGTGCGGATGCCGTTAGCTGTGATCACGTCTTTCTTCCTCAGCCAAAACGGCGCGTTTCAGTTTTTTCGGGTGCGCCCCCTGCTGTCGGAAAGTCTGAACAACAACTCTTAATGCATCACGTGACTTTTAGCACATATTTACCGCAGAGGGTGTGGAATTGTTTCGTACGCGAGCAGAGAGTGTTTTGTGCAAGCAGAGACCATTTTGTGCAAGCAGAGACCGTTTTGTACTCGAGAAAAACTTATAAATGATATTTTGAGTGCAACGTTTGGGGACAGTTTGCAAAACAAGTTTTTTGGGTGAAACATATCTTTTTGTGTGCAAAACAAGTTATATTTGTGTGCAACACATGTTTTTGTGTACAACGTTTTGGCATGAAACTAACTTCATAGAAAACTGCGCCAATTCTCAGTTTCAGCTTTGGAAAATCGCTTTGCAGGTATTCCTTACATTCACATATGCATATCCCTGCGGGAAATTGCTTTGCTCTCGCTTTAACAAGCTTTGTACAAATCAAACACTTTGTAATTGTTTTAATATTTAGAAACCTTGTGAAAATCAGACCCTAAGCCCATCTCTGAATGGTTTTGTATATAAATTATTTACAATAATATAAAATGCCCAGGTTGCAACCCTTCCACATTTCACACAACTAATCTAGGATAATTTAAAAGATTTCAGATTATTTGTAGATTCCCCCAAATAACCTAAACATAATAACCTTGGCTAAATGGATGAAACGTCTTGAAATTAAGATATGAAATCTGTTCCAGCTGAAATGTGTTTGCCATCTCAGGCTCTCTTTTCCTTTAAGACATTTTTTTATATAAATAGCAGCTGGGGGACCAGACAGCCCGTCGAACAGGCTTTGGCTCGCTGCAAAATCGAAAGTGAAAGTAGAGCAGCAGTCCTCTTTTGCATGCCCCCCTCGGTTCTGGTTGTTTCTTAACATTTTGGCCAGTGAAAGTCGGTAGAGACTGATTCCAGACCAGATCGACCCTCCTGTGCTGAGATTGAATGGGTGTCTAATTCCCCGCGTCGTCTGGAAGGACCTATCTCCGGCTGTTTGGCGGATATATTCCTGATCTTTACAGAGAGGAGGAGACACAATGGGTAGGCCGAGCGTTACATTCAAATGTTTTAGCTGGTAAATAATACATAGTTTTAATTCCGCTGGGTCAAAGCGGAATGAAATCGTTATGTGGTGTAAATCCTGTTTGTCTGCCTATGCTGCTATCACCAATTATCTTTTTATCTCAGATAATCCTGTGATTGCCGTTTGGTTTCTGGCGCTCTTTTGGCCAAGCTGTGCTGCTCCCGGTAAGTCCCCTCTGACTCATTGCTTATTAATCTTTGTGCAACATTTCAAACCCCGCGGGTCTGTTTTTGCATAACTTACTTGTTTATATGTCTCTGTGGTCTTTCTTATGAACCCTCAGTTTAGTCATCACATTTTTAAACTCCTGCGGTGTTTGATTGGGGAGGGGGAGGGGGGGTTGGGCACAGTAGTAGTAGTAGGCGTAGACGCATCACTCCGCCACTTTCACACACTGTGTAAATAAATACGCGTATTCATGCCCAAATACTTTTTGTTTTGGCTCTTAAACAAAGATAGACATGGTATTACGTATTAATTATTGTTCATTTTTTATTGTTCTCTTTTTCACTCTCTCCCACCCACACATCTAATCTATGAGCTGGAAAGGTTTTTAAAATCCCCAGGTCATTCGTTTTGTACAATTTGCTCTCAACTGGGGCAGCAGCTTAATATCCTTGAAAGAGAACCGTTTTGCACAGCTTCCTTCTTGCATGTGCTGACACTGTAACTCCAGGACACGTCTTTTGGGAATGTGATTAAGTTTGCCAACAACTAAGGCAGGCCAACAGATTAATAAGCATTAAAGTATGGTTTATGGTTTGGGTTTCTGCAATGATAACAGGGCGCGTGCTGGTGAAGATTCTCCAGGAAGCTTTCTCAATTCAAAAAGTCTGGAGTAATGTGGAGTAACAAGCTTTATACTACTGCCCAAAACAAAGGCCTTGTAATGGCTTAGATGACATGCAAATACAACCGAAACAGGTCCACCCCTTAGTAATGGGCGGTCGTTAAAGCCATTAAACCAGCAGATTGAACCGAAACTGGTCCACTCCTCTGTAACGAGGAGTCGTTAGGGTTGTTATTGGCCTGGCTTAAAGGAACGATTCACCTCAATTCTCACCCTCATATGGGTGATCAAAACATTGTTCCACTTGACCTAGTATATCAACGAGGTCAAGTGAAACGAACTGTTTATCCCAGGACTGTCTGCTACACTTGGATAACACCGGACAACGAGGAAATGACTCATCTGTCTGATAGCGTCCCAGAGTTGACATCGTTTATCTACTGATGACGCAGTTTGGATATGTACGGCCTTTTATGGGTGTTAACCTAAACTCCTTTATAATATTTGAATGATGAGCAATCGGGGCTTCTTGCCGATCAAGAGCCCATCAGCGCTGATGTGTTTGTAACCATTTCTCTGACTGTGGTAGATTAAATAATCTGAAATATACTTTATGCTTTCCAGATCACGCAATCAATTACTACATTTTTATTATCCAATGAGGTCTTTTTAACTCATAATACATTGCGTAAAAAGCAGTTTTCTTAATCAAGCAAAAATAAATTCAGGTATAGCTTCTTTAACTATATTTATTCAGTGGGTTCAAAGTCACATATTAAAAGGAGTAATATCGTAAATTCCAGAGTTGTTGCAAAAGTCTGCCCCCTCTGGTGACAAGTTGAAATGACACCAGTGTTGTGCATGTGCACAGGAGAAGAGAAAAAGCATCTGCGACTACATAGGTCCTTTGTTTAGAGGCGTAATGTTTTCTGAGGTAAGAAAACTATAAATATTGATTTTAGCTCACGTTCTCTAGCTAATGCATACGGCAGAGACTCAAAGTAGCCAGCAGGTGAACGAGAGGACGCAGCACATCACACACGCGCGTATGCCCAGAGGATTCAGCCTGAATCACTCGCTTATAAACTGAATATCCAGCCAATGGAGGCAACTAGATGAATGTGTAGGAAATAAAATAAATAATATTTAACTTCAAAACTTGTGCAGTGCTCCTTTAAAATACACATCACAATCACAAGAACTATATAAAAAAGGTTAATTCCATTGAAAAAAAACCTTAAATAAGAGTAATATCATCATAATTAAAAGTAATTTAAAAATCAATAGTATAATTAAAATTACAAACATAAAACCAACATATAACCAAGCCCAGAACTTCATTAAAAGGTAAATCCTCATTCATGCCTGCAGGAAATAAACTCTTTCGATTAAATATCCAGAATGCATCTTTGTTTTTCCAGATAAAAAAAATTTGGTACCACCTCTTAGGCTGGGATTATTGGCTTCCATGCCTTTAAAGAATGAAGAAGAGGTAAAATGTTTTTCATTAATAAATAAATAAAGGAAAGACAACCAGGCACACAGCATTGCAGGGGGATCACCTTATCTATTGGTTGTCCCACATGCCAATCATTGTAAAGAGCTCATCTCATGCCAATGTGCGTGCACATTTCTTGCTAGTTTCCTCTTGTTGTTCGTGTGCACTTCTAGTGTTTATGTGTCCAGTGAGCTTTGGTGTCAGCCGTTCATTGTTTCATATACTTTGAAAATGGCCGAGAGGTGCAAGAAGCAAACTGTCTTAGAAGTTTATGAGTAGAAGAGGAAGGCCTCATTAGAAAGAAATAAGACCAGAGTGGATTTGTGAGATTCTTTCACGTGATCCCAGAGGAGCGTAGCCTCGTGAGACCATCCTGATCTCGCGAGCTTTCAAGGTTTCACTCGCAGATCAGTCTGGCTACTCTCCGTTAAAGAAAATTTGGAGCCGTTCACCAAACGAACGTCCAATCAGCGTTGGCTTTGAGGCGGGTTGAGGTGTGACGCAACGGGAAGCGCGTCAGTTCAGTCTAAACAACATGGCGGTTTCAGCCGATGAAACTAGCGTTAGCGTGGCTATCGAGCAAGTTTAATCGGAATTACAGAGTATTTCTCCGCTGAGCTAACGAGCCTTTACCTGCAGCAGCAAGAGTAGCTTGGCTTGTGGTTGTGTTTTCGTCGTCGCTCTGTTACGAGTGACGACGAATCTGATTGGTTCATTTGGCCCGTCTATCACCAACATAGGCCAATCAGCTAACCAGTATTTTCGCCCCTTCCCAAAATTACTTCAACGGAAGGTTTCCAGATGGATATGCGGAGCAAATCTATCTGGCGGAGTCAGGTAAAGAGGAGCGGAAGAGCAGGTAGGATGTTCTTGTGCAGTTATTCAAAAAGTGACTTGGACGTTTCTGAACAACGTATCCGGAAAAATCGTTTCTTGTACCTCTGAACAGCACACAATGACTGCATTAAAACTTTAGTAACTTTCCCTCCATCCAGGCCTTGTACAGGTCTAGAGTCAGAAAAAGAGCAGCTAACATCTCTGCAGACCACACACATCCTGCACACAAACTGACTTTTACCTTCAACTAATTCATCCTTTTCTTTTGTAAAAAACATTGTATATATATGTCTATTTACAAGAAAAAAAAGTTTTTCTTCCTCAGCAAATGTTATACAACTATATCTAAAATGTTTGTACACTGAGAACAAAGGAGAACCAAAGCTGAAATCCATGTTTGTGGGTACAAACTTGGATTCAAATTAATGCTACCAGAAACAGCAAACAAATCAATCACAACCATCAATTTTGATTTTAGGAGTTTGCAAAAATCATCAAATAAAGAACAACATTTTGAGGCATTTTACATGTTTGCCATTTAAAAACTTGATTTAATATACAGCATATAGTAAAGTCTACTGAAAAACCTAAGAGAGAGGTGACGTGTAGCAGGGCTGGACAATTAATCGCATTTGCACTATAATCGCAATCTAAAAAAAATGCTATTTCCATATCGCAGAGGTCTACAATTTTTGGCTATGTAACAATTAATGGTGTCAGTAATATTTTTAAAGTGGGTTTGCCTCCACATGGAAAGGAAGAGAGATGCAGCTGTGAGATAATCTAATTTTATTATTTGTTTTAGAGTTTATATAATCAATATTTTTTCTCTTGAACAATAATATTCGGACTAATAAATAAAAAGTTAAATTTCTTGTTTTAAATAGTCCTTGTTCACAAACATATTTATCTACATGCCATTTTTGTTGCTTATGGTTAATGCAGAGAAAAGTCAAATTAAATTGCAATCACAATTATGGTTGAAATATATCGTAATTTTGATTTTTGGCAAAATCGCACCGCCCCAATGTGTACGTAGCACTCTACTTTGAAATGTGATACTTTGATATTTGGTTTAATACCATAGCACAATGAAAAGATGACTGATTAAGATCTCCTTTTCAGTTTCAGAGACTCTCACGGTCTCAGTTAGGTCTCCTGTCTCCGTCCAGAGAGGCCATGTCGCTACCTTACCCTGCTGGCTCACTTCCTCTCAGAGTGCAGAAGATATGGAAGTACGCTGGCATCAGAAGGAAACTCCACAAGGGAATGAGTTTGATACTCCGATCCTGCTTTATAAGGCAAAAGAGTTTGACTATACATCCCAGAAAGCTTCGTACGCTGGCAGAGTCTCGTTTGGCTTAAAGGAAGGAACATCAGGTGGATTAAAGACAGGTGACATCAGCCTGAAGCTGCAAAACGTCACACTTGAAGACACAGGAAATTACATTTGCTTTGTCACCAGCCTTGCAGATTATGACAGTGCATCTGTCAGTCTGATCGTGACAGGTGAGACCAATAAGGGCAAAAGCAGCACAAAATCTAACAAAGGGAAGTCTACATTAGTTGATCGTCTTCCTTTTATTCCAGAAACCGGGCGTCCTCCTCTCCTTTCAGCAGTGATGAAAGACGATGACAAAGTTAATGTGAGCTGTGAATCTGAAGGCTGGCATCCGAAGCCTGAGCTACGCTGGTCAGACAGGACAGAGGCTCTCACTTCTGCCGATGTGTCATTCAGCAAAACCTCGGCTGGTCTTTATACAGTCCGCAGTTGGCTTCTGGTCCCCAGTTCGTCTGAGGTCTCCTGCGCTGTTGGGCTCGCCAGTGAAGAGCCAAAAGAGGCTAGAATACACCTGAAATATTCTCCATCATTACCAGAAGGTACCTAGTTTCACCTTGATGTTTTCTTTACTGGTTTTCTGTAAGAAAGACGTTCACTAAAACTTGTTTGCTTTTCATGTAGAATCTGGATCCTCCTCGGCTGGATGGGTGGCCTTTGGGATACTTCTAGCAGCTGTATTAGCTGCATCTGGAGCCCTGTACTTCCTGTACTTCAGACGGAAAGGTAAATGTTTGATTTATGTCGGATAGTCTGCATAGATGACACTATTAGTGAGACTTAAATGAGTCCTGGTTTCATACTTTGTGATGCATTTCTGTTTCAGCTAACAAACCAAGAAATGACACAACTGATGGTAAGAAAAAAATGCAAAAACAATAAGATTTGTCCACATCAGTTTGGCAAAGTTTCTGCGAAATGTCATGGTATTTATATTAATGAGACAATTTTAAACATAGTTTTGTTTTACCCTTTTGCACATTTTTTAGACTTAAGTTCAAATGTAACAAAGGACCCAGAACTAATGCAGTTTTGTGAATTTAATGCTGAGCAAAATCCTCATGAGGTTTAGTCGCTCAGTTGGAAAAAAAAAGCATCAACGATGTTGAATCGATGGATTTTATGTGATGAAACAGCGCAAAGAGGTGAATCATTAGAAAAAGAAACATGGTTTTGAAATATCTTTGAAAAATATAAAAAAAAAAAATTATATGCATTTGTATTGGCCCCTCCTGACTCTACTACTCCTAAATAAAAACCAATGCAGCCAAACACATTTGGAAGTCAGGTAATTAACAAGGAAAGTCCACCTATTTGTAACTTAATCTGGTTATAAATACAGCCGTTCTGTGGAGGCCTCATAGCTTTGCTAGAGAACGAGTATCATGAAAACCAAGGAACAAAGCAGAAGGTCAGGGATAAAGTGATGAGGAAGTTTAACACATACTTGGGTTATAATAACAATATTAGTACAATGACAATGTTATTAAGCTGCAGAGATCCATAACTGAGGTGGAGAATCTGCCACCAAGGCAGCTGGTAGTCAGGCTCCACAGATATGGCATTTGTGAGAAGAAAGCCAACATAATGCGTTCAGACAAACGCATTTTGAGCATCAAAAAAGACTCCAGCGCCTCAATTTGGACACTTGTGCACATAAACGTCCGACGCGCTGTCTAGAGCCTCAAAGTCTGGCAAAGTGGCACCTGTTGGAGGCAGCTACCATGTTCTTTTCCTCTGCCAGATGCTTAGTAAAACTGTGGATGAAATCAAGAGAGTGGCTTGGCTTTATTTACTAAATATAGCTAGAGAATTTAGACTATTATTTGACTCACCCAAGCCCAGTTTGACAACCTGCTGACCGGCATCGGTGCCTGTATCTCCAGCCAGGACAACTACAGGCGCTGCTTTTCAGCTGAAGAGCGTCTGTCCATTGGTCTCAGGTTAGAAGGCCTCATTCAGGTGGCTTGATGTCAACATTTATCAGAGATAAGAAGTAAAAATAAAAATCTGCCACTACCTCACATAGCTGGGTCTCTTTGATTGGTTGATGCTCTGCGTCCAACTGCAAAAGTTCAGATTTTCCAACTCTTTGTCGGCCGCTCTAGAGGTGCTTAACGCACCAAATTTGCGGCATGAAACACGCGGAAATCTTCAAAACGTCCAGTGCAAGATGCGTGTGACGCGCTGAGAGACGTCTTGAAACCCCTTGAGGCACATCCCGTATATACTTTGTATGTAAATCAGATGCGCTTGATGCTCAAAAGGCGTTTTGGTCTGAATGCACCAATAAGAGGTTCTGTTTTTAGGTTTTTTTTAGCCACTTAGGGACACAGCAAACGTGGAAGTAGATGCTCTGATCAGTCGAGTCTAAAACTGAAATTTTACACCTTCATGCATTTGAGTTAATCATATAAAAATAAATATACGCTACTCTTTCCAGATTTATATTAGGAAAATTGTTGTAAACCATGTATTATTTCACCTTACCTTGCCAATTTCCTATTATTGTTTCCACAAAGTTCCCCCAAAAACACATTGAGGTTTAAGGTGGTTTGGAAAAATGACAAGAACGTTAAATAATTAAAATACTTTTTCAAGGTATTGCAGTCTATGACCTTAACATCAGGTTGCACAAATACATGACTGGTATGCGATTTAAGCGTGGATTTTCATGGTTAATAATTTTTTTTTTGGGACAAGATTACACTTTGTAGCTGTTTGCACAATCCCGCCAATCTATTTCAAGATGCTTATATGTTTAAGGATAATGCAATAATAAGAAAAAAAATGTCTGCTTTATTACTTTAAATACCTGTCTTAAACAGATAATAAGCATTTAAGTAAGTACTTGTTTTCTCTACTGTCATTTACAGACTGGTAATTACACGCTATGAAACGTATTATCAATGGATTATTCAAGTTCTTTTTTATGGATAAAAATTAATTAATAAATACATTTAGCTTTAGCAAATGAATTCATAATTGTTAACCTAGACGTCAAAATCCTAAAAGTCACTGATTATCATCCTCACACACATCAGGAATGTCAATAAGTCACAGTGGATTTATAATGGAGGTACTTCTTGGAATCACATCCTGAAGTGTTACTTTTATCTTTCAGGGGCACAACACATGAACAGTCCTGATGGTAAGAAAGAAGACATAATTAATATTTAGATTATTTCTCTACTTTAGTCAGTTTAGCCTTTATGAAAACTAGTTATTTTCATTCGCACAAGCAGGGTATAACAGTAAAGCTTATTGGTGGATGTACCATCCTACAGCAATCTCATCTTCAAAATAGAAAGGTCTATGTGAAGCTGTAGATGTTTTTACAATTGTTGTTGTATTCGTGACATAAAACAGCTGAAATAACATTTATTTTTGCATTTTTCCCTCAGAGATTGAACCACTTTTGTCTAAAGGTAGGTACACCGTAGTTCAAGCTGCCAGTGTTGATAAATTAAAACCTCAGCTTTCATAATTTGTTTATTTAGATGTTTTCTCCTCTTGTTTTTCTGTCCGGCAACATGGTCATCAGCAGCTCTATCAGAGGCTTCCAAGCATTATGGTATTTTTTACATTTATTGAGTGTTATTCATATCTCGCCTTTTATTTTATGATTATATTGATAATAATTACATGTTTCCTCTTTAACAGTGAATGTTCAACTCGAGGACACAGGCAATCACTGGATAAAAATCAGGGGTTATTTTCTGAGAGATAGTGGTGATGCAAAGCCTCCAGATGGAGACAGAGTTACCTCCCTCACAGCAGTCAGAGGATCTCCTGGCTTCACTTCTGGGCAACACTACTGGGAGGTTTCCTTAGCATGTTCAGATTTAGACCCCAAGAAGTCCTGGTGGATCGGAGTTACAGATAAACAACAAATCCCTGATGATAAAAGTTTGTCTCCAACCACAAATAATGGATTTTGGTTCCTGTCTTCTTGCCCCAACCAAGAGCGTACCGTTCAGTTTAACACTGACCCAGAGGTATCTTTTCTTTTAGAGTCAAGACCTAAAACAGTCGGGGTGCATTTGGACTACGACAATGGAAAGCTCTCCTTTTATAACGTTGAAGGTAAATGTCTAATTGGATCTCTGGCTGCTAAATTCACAGGAGAACTGTTCCCGCTATTTAACCCCGGGAAAGGTGACATACCACCTATGGAGGTGTTACAGAGAGCTGAGGGGGTTCAGTCTAACAACATTATTACTGAGGGACAAATACTGAACGCTGAGCAGGATCAATCAGTTATGCCTGGAGAATCAGAGGCAGAAAGTTAAAAGTAGAACAATGAAAGGAACGCTGTGTAGGATAATGTTGTCCAGCATGGAGTAAGTCTAAATCTGGGAGATAAATGGATTTACATCTAAATGAACCCGTTTTACTTCTACTCCCAAGAAGTAGACTTAGACTTAGACTTTCTTTATTGTCATTTTGTATACACAGAGTGCATACAGAACGAAATTTCGTTTTCACACAGCTCAGAAAGATTGCAGTAACTCTACAGGATACCTTGCAGTGAATTACAGTACAGGATAAAGTGCAGTGATAAATCGCAGTCACTTACAGGATAAGTTCAACATATGTTTATGAGCTTTTTTAGGTAAAAACAAAACACTAAGCCAGAGTAAGAAAAAAACGTATAACAAGGTGAAAACTTACATATTCAGAACTTTAATTGAGGTCAACTTCAATGGTTTAACTGTTTCTCCAGAGACCTAACAGAGAAAACAAAACTTTCTGCTCCAAAGAAATTGAAACCGATTATTTGCGATTTCTCCAGACATGAATTCTCAGTTAGCACCAGTGCCGTCTTCTGATGCTGAATCTGCATTTCTTTAAAGCTCGGTTTCAGAACTGATAACACAGTGACCCAACCAGTCAGTCACCAATCATTGGACATTACGCTCATCTGGATCGGTAAAGTCGTCCTGTCTTGTATGTAGAGATTCATTTAAGGGGAGATTTACTGTAAAATGAACCTGATCATATATTGTGTTTTGTGTTTTGAGTATTTAGTTTATTTTTTATTTCACATAAACATGTTTGACTTGGATTCAATCCTAAACTCACTAAGCTGTTGTAAAACTGACTGAGACTTTTGTGCAGCTTACTCAAAGTACTAAAATCCTTTTTTATTTGAGTTGTTATAAATATGTTATTTTGAATGATAAGCTAAAAAAAGGCAGCCTAATCTAAATGAAGATAATAATGCACTTGTTTTCTGTTTGAGTCTTTGAAATAGTTACCATTGTGAATTTTTGGATGCTAATTTGACTTTAATATAACCTAACCTATATAGTACTTCTGTATATTGTGTTCAGTAGTAATATCAAGTGTTTCAGTTGCCCTTCAAAAGCTCATCTTTTATATCACTACTCTAAAAAACAACAGTCTTCACTTTTTTAAGGTTTTAAGGCTAATTCATGGACGTTTGTTGCATGTCCACCTCTCTTTCTGCTACTCATCTTTCATTCTAACATTATAACGTTAATAAAACCTTTTGTACAATTCCTTCAGAGCGTGTTTTGCTATAAATGCCTTTGGGAAAATGTTTAAACAATTTAATAACTGGAAGATTTTTAAATACTAGAAAGATAAAGCTTGGATAACTGATTTAATGGCAGCTCCATGATCATGGAGGGTCGGTAAAATAGCGAGACGTCGAAAAGATTTTTTACTCTCATGAAACAAATGAACATTCTGCTCTATGGAGCCGTCCATCCAAACTTCAATTAAACATTAGTATTAGTTATGGTTTAGTTCGTTTTTATCTTTCAAATAAAAATACCAACAATATTGCATCTGTGTGTGTCATCTGTCATTTTCTTTGTTTTACTTTACAATCTGGAGAAATTGACAGAATGTCAAATGTTTTTTTAGGAGCTATTTATAATGTGAATATCTTTAGATGTTTTAAAATTAAATCAGAGTAAGAATATAAAAAATGAGAATTAATTAAAAAAAGGTGAAACACAGTGAACAAAACAGACCAGGCGGCAGATGTTGAGCTACGACCATACAAACCATCTGCACCACAAGCGGTTCCACTTAATGCTTGGATTCTAAGCAAAAATACATTTTGTTTTAGGATCAAACCTAACTTGTATAAAAACTGATTAAATTAGGTTTTGATCAATGTTGTTTCCACATTCTGCTTATGAGCTCAGTTCAAAAGAGGGAGAATAGAGATAAAGACAGAACAGACGTGTGGGAGATCAGAAGACAGGTACAACACAAGAGCTTGCAAAAAATAAATTTTCCCATTGTTTAAGAAGACCTAGAATACAAAATGTAAACATATCAAAATGTATGATTCTTATTGTTTGAACATTGGATTCAATCTCAAGGTTCTAAGTTTTTTTTTACTGCTGATGATTAAAAACATTTATAACAATAATGTCATTGCAGCATACATTCCAAATAAATTTGTCCTCAGCCTTAAACCCGTCTCCGAGGGAGCAGTGGGCTGCCACTGTTCAGCACCCAGGGAGCATTCTGGGGTTAAGGGTCTTGCTCAGGGACTTAGTGGCAGTCAGTGGGAGTCAAACCAGGAACCTTATAGCCTCTCCAAGACACAAGCTACCTGCTCTCCAACCACTAGGCCATTGCTGCCCCCTATAGTTAGTTATCCTATGGTGAAAAAGTAAACAGCTTCTATATGCTAAGATAGTAGTTGAACTAATATGTCATTTATAAAAGCTAATTGCCAGAAGTGAAAAAGCACAGCTAAATAAAGAAATTTTAAAGTTTTGTTTTTAAAAGAGCACAAAAACTAGCAGAGCAGCTGTTTTGCACACGGTAAACATCCATGTCACTGGTGTCACTGAGGATTTTACAGTATGGCTGGACCATAAATCAGCGCGTGCCCAATTTGTTGCCACGTGGCTAAACATTGTGGAATAGAAATCACTTGAGGGCCACAAAACATGATTTTTAAATAAAAGTGCAGAAACCAATGTCATTGTGATTTTACTTTTTTACTTTTACATGCCCAACTATAAACTAAAGATGGAATATTTTTGTCTGAGTTTTGTAGAAAAATTAATCCGTAATTCATGGTATATCCAAAATATAAAATGCATCTGAAACTTTTGCCCTGAGAGGCATAATAATTTCTGAGATTTCTTTGGGTCAATGGTCATAAGCTATTTGCTGAAGGACTTTAGATGGACTCTGATTCTGAAGCATCTTCATCTGATCTGATGGAGCTTTTCCCTGAAAAATGCAAGTCTGATGGCACGTTACTGCAGGCAGCAAAAGGTTCATCGCTACATTTCTGAGCCAGAACATGTCTCTGATGATCAGCAAGCCATGACAGATGCTAACGTGGAAGCAGAGGCTGAAACTAGGGCTGGACAATTAATTGCATTTGCAATATAATCACAATTAAAACACAATTTCCAAATCACAGGGGTCTGCAATTATTGACTACATAACAATTAATGGATAAGACCCATCCTTTGGGTGTTGGTAAGATGTTTAAAGTGGGAAGAGAGTTGCAGCAGTGAGATTAACTAATTTTATTATTTTTTTTAGAGTTTATATAATCATACTTTTTACCAGAAACTTTCAGGAATCTTGCCATAGCATTAAGTAGCGGTCAAATTGTTTGATACATAGACTTGTTTGTTGGTTGCACTTTTTGTTCAACAAGAATTGATGTCCAACTCAACTAAATATTCTCTTCAGTAACAATATTCTGATTAATAAAAACAATTAAAATTTCTTGTTTTAAATAGTCCTTGTTTACAAACATCCTTATTTACAGGCAATTTTGTTGCTTGTGGTTAATGCAGAGAAAAGTCAAATTAAATCGCAATTATGGTTGAAATATATCGTAATTTAGATTTTTGTCAGCAGTGGGCAGAACAGTAAAACTAGAGATTGAAACATTTTGGCCAAGAAGGGAAATCTTTGTCTAAAATACAGACATATAGAGCTTTGCCAAATATAGAAAGCACTAATGAGGCCCCTGTTTGTTAAATTAATACAATGATAAATTCAGTGGCGGCTGGTGAAAAAAAATCTTGGTGGGGCTGGCCAATAGATTTCCCTGTGCCTATTTAAATTAAAAGTCGTAAAATTACTACGATTCCACAATAAGCATTTAATTAATAAAAAAAACATTGTTCACAAAGGATTATTTTGGTGTTTTTGTCTTATTAATCCTTTTCACAGACTCATGCCAGAGGGTTTGCATACATTGTACATGCACGTTTATTATTACGAAACGAACGTTTACGTCTTGACTTAAATATATATCCTAATTTTTTATTTATATAATTATTTAAGCAGAACAATGACTAGTGCAAAATTAAGTTGTATTTACCGGAGATGAAGTGTAGACTGCAAATTCTGTCGTGGTATGATGGCTCCCAGTCGATTGGGATTGTCTGTCTGCATCCTTTTCATTGAAATTATCAATTTCTTTCGTCTTTCTTCGTCCCTCGGTAAACGAAAGAAACGTACATCCGACGATTTGGAATGCCTCTATGTGCAACCGGGAGCACAACAAGTCGTAGGCATTGTTTAGATTCCAAAAATAAACTAAAAGCAAGCTCAAATTCACCAGTTTTGTCATGCTGGTAAGCGAAAACAGAACTGTTTTCGCTTACCAGCGTGACCCGGATGTAGCGCGGACGTAGCTCGTGACGTCACGCGTGAACTGGTCTATTCACCTATCACTGTGCAGCTAGGGCTATGACTCCAGGAGCCCCAAAGCCATTCATTTTGGCGATGCTGATTGGCCAAATATGTATACATTTTCCCTAGCAACAGTATACGATTGGTTATTTTGCTACACTTGTGATGCCGAATATTTGCTGTTGGCAGACTTTAACGTTATCGTAGGTAATTTGAGTTGACAACGTTATATTTACCTTAAGTTATCGCGTTAACTCTGGGTTTATTTTTGTGCCGTTTTATCGCATTACGGAGAATGCAACAAAACACCCTCTTCATGCCCTCTGCTGTTGTTGTATGAAGAGCGCCCCCTTCATACAACAGAGGCCAGTAAAGTAGCCACAACTCGTACTCAAGTAAAACATGTTTGGTAAAAGGAGTAAAGAGTTATTGAATAACCGATCATAACATTTGATTTATTCTTACCTGGTACCACTTTAATGTACAACGTCAATCCATATATAAGTCACCTTAAATGTACATAAGTCATCTTAAATCTCTGCTTTCTATGTTTTCGTTTTTTTCTCGGTCCACTGTATATATGTGGACGCACTGAATATACCTCATGCACCTTTTCCTCCTTATGGCACCTTCTTTTTGATTATTGAGCCGATGCGACACGTGAATTTCTCCACTGTGAGATCAATAAAGTCTATCTTATCTTATCTAAAAATCAATCAACCGGACAAACGTATTAAGTTATGTATAAATTCTGGTCAATCTCAAAAATACAAATATCATTAAGCTCAGAGACAGAATGACACAGTTATACCAAGATCATTAAAGCAGGTATTAGTACCTTCAACACTTGGCCAGGTGGCAAATTCTGCTGGAAGATCAGATCAGCGTCTCCATAAAGCTTGACAGCAGAGGAAAGCATAAATAAAGAACTGATAAAACAGGGGCCCCATCACTCTGCTCTCTGAGTAGTTTAACACAAGGAATGTGACAGTGGGAGCCCACGTCCTGGACAGGCCTGTGTGTGGCGTCCCTTAAAGCTCTGACATCAGTTTCACACCATGTGAAATCTCTCTTTACATGCTGTCCTCTCAAATCCATGGCTATCCCTATTTTTTTAGGAAGTTTTGCAATTTCTTTTGGACTGACCCTTGGTGGCATTACCCCCACATGGAGGTTGATGGTTAGTTTCTGCTGGACAACTGCATTTACGATTGTCTACTCATTAACCTTGCTTGACATTTTCAAAATGTTTTAAACTGTTTGACTTTTTTTTGTATATTTCAATATTGTGTTAATGTCTATCTTAGAATCTTTATTAGAAAGCTTTGTGTTTGAATGCATGGTCTGATTGGTTGCGTCTGGCCATTTGTATGTATATGTATTTTCTTGTGTATACTTCTCCATCTGTCTCGTCTGTTTTTTTTTTTTAAGAACCCCCGTGAAAATAAGAGTTTCATCTCAAGGGGCTCATCCTTTGCAATTTAAATAACACAGCCACATATTTTCACATTAATAAATATCTTATTGTTTCTAGATTGTCATTAGATGCCAACAGATTATAAAACTTTGAAACAGATTACTCTTGTCAACCTACCTTTCTTTAAAATAAATGAATTACTGAAATAAACTACTTTGCTGATGATATTCTGATTTATTTTTACGGGCCTGTAGAATAAGGAGTAAAATCTTGAAACAAAACATTTTCCATACTTATCCACACCTGAAAAATGTTAGAAAACAAATTCTCACTTTTTAATAAATAATAATAATAAAAAAAGAAAACATACCAAGTTTGTCATCTCTATGTTGTCTTGCCATTTTTCACAATGTAAAATTCACTTTACAACGCAGTTTAGGAAAACACAACAAAATGTCATACATTTTAATAAGTACAGGTAATATTTACAGTTTATGTACACAAAGAGACACTGCCAACTTTGCTATCACAACCCCATACTTTTATAGATTAGGAACTATTTACAGCGTGGAAAAGTTCATATGTTGATTCTGAAATACATAATATTTCTTTAAAATGATACTCAGTGGATTCAAGTAGACGTGCCTTGACACATACTAATCTATGACGATGGTATACGGGTATGCAGGAAACACTTAAAACGGGTGCATCATGGTCTGGGACACTGAAGAATACTTTTTTTTTTCCCGCCAACACACACACACAGAGCATCAAACACATACTGTACAGGTTGATGGTACGAGTCCATGTAGTCTTGTCTGCTCTCCCAAAGCTTTACACATTCATGTTTGGTCAACAGCATTGAGCGAGAGCAAAGCGATCGAGGGCCGTCTGCTGTGCGTCTACGTCACAGACTTGTTTCTCCCGTAGGTTCTCGACTTTTATCTCACCAACAGAAAGTAAAGAGGACACAGAAAATACAATGAAAAAGGCATTCTCTGTGCCCAATCTCACTTTGTCCAAAAGCGACTGAAACAGAAAGCAAGAGAGAGGACGTTTCATATTTCCATCCAATCTATCCTCATACTGTAGCTTAATCACTTTTATTACACTACTCCCTTATAACCAGAGCCATGAGACCTGGAAAAACCCACTAAAACTTCAGGCGCTGCTCCTCTGGGCTTGAGCCACAGTTCATCCCGACTGCTGGTGGTTTATACATTAATGGTATCTGCGTTCGTTCGCTCTAGCTGACCGCAGCGGCGCTCTCTCTCCTCCCCTGCTTCTTCAGCAGCTGGATCCGGTTGTGGACGTAAAACTTGATGGCCCTCCAGTCCCGCTGGTTGCTCACCAGCAGGGGGCAGAGTTCCAGGCAGCGCTCGCAGTCCGCCTTGGCGGGGACTCGCAGCTCCAGGAGGTTCTTGTTGAGGTGCGTCTCCACAGCTACGCGCTCCGCCTCGGACCAGGGCCGCTTCAGCACGCCGCGTTTTCCTACGGGAAGGCGTAAACCAGGGCCATCAACACAAGCTCACATTAACCTCTCGAGTCGTGGGTTGATATTGACAAACGTACCTGATTTAACTGGAGCAGGTCTCCTTTTTTGGGCGTTAGCTACAGGTGGGCTGACAGTGGGCGTGGGAACGGGTGCGGGTTTCTTCCTCGGCGGCCGGCCCGGGCCTTTCTTCTTTACCATCACCTCCGTCTTCACCTTGACATCTTCCTTCTTTTCATCTGCCTCCGAATCTTCTGAGAACGAGTCTCCCGAGTTGCCCGACATCACTGTTTAAAAAACAAACCTGAATGTGACTCTGCTGCGGCATAGACTACTAATGTCAGCCTAAACATTTGATGTTGTAAAATAGCTTAGGCTTGTATTAAATTCCTTATTGCACGCACGACACTGTTGCTGCACTCCTTACTGATGACCAAAAGTAAATATGTAGCAAATAATGCAAATGCATAATTTAATCATGGTCAATTCTGATCCTGTGAGGCCTTCAAACAAATAAAATCCTTGACAAATAAATAAGCATAGCTAAACGCAGTGCAGAGTTACAGGGTTTCAAGGTGAATGGAGCCGTATTTAAACTTGTTATCTTGTATATAAAAATTAAAAAAAAAAAAGTTAAGAGTTTTAAAAACTATTCATGGGGCAAGGATTCAATGAACAAAAGGCAGAGTTTTTATTTAGATTTTGTAGAATCAACTGGTCTGCAAGTCCAACTAAGAGCAGGATTACACCCCGGGAGCGAATCAAATGTCTTATTTATTCGCATTGTGTGCAAAAGTATTCAGAACTCTGTAAGTCATATTTTGCAGCAATGTTAAAACCATAAACATCCATGTGTCTTAGTGGGCTTTATGTGATAGACCAACACAAAGAAGAGCATAATTATGAAGTGGAAGGAAACAAATGTGTGTTTTTGCATCTTGTCGCAAACTTTCCATAGGATTTGGGTCGATACCTTGACTGAATTGCTGACATACGGGAAGGGGGACCTCTGCATCGGTCCTCAGCCTTCTGCAGACCCTAATGGCCATCTGAACAGTCCGACCCGTCGCTGGTGCCATGCACCTGAACCAAAGGTCTGGATCTCCTGTTCAGCATGAAGTCAGGTTCTTCTGAGCCCTGCTACTGACCCAGTTATGAGATTCAGGTTTTCTGGAGCAGATGCATTTCAACTAGTTGCAGGACACCGGCCTCAGTGTCTCCATACGTCCTTCCATAAACACCCAACGGCTTCCATGTCTTCGCTCACTGTCCTTCATGTTTTACTTACGTCTGTGTGCTCCGCCACATCTGTTTAAAATGATTGCCTTTTTTTCTACCCATCATGCCATTAAGCGCTGCTGTTTTTAATCACCCTTTCCTCCAAGCCAGCTGGTTGGCAGCAGGGACACACCTCTAACATGTAGGACAGCGAACCACAAGATGATGAATAACACTGTCCAACATGGCTGTTGGGAAAATACAAACATCTTTCGACAATGACGTTCTTCTTGCCTCTTACCGATGCTTGCTGCTCTGATTAATGCTTTCCTTGCTGCCCTTCATGTCTGACCCATAGATCTTCATGAAGCCGTTTGTTCTCCAACAAACGCCTCAGAGCAGCAGGATTTATAGAGATTAAATCACGCAGGTAGACTCTATAAGCAGGCCGCTTCTGAAGACAGCAGGCTGAAGTGGATATTATTTAGGCGTAAATGCGGCAGAAAACAAATGCACATCTCACTTTAGTAAAAAGCATTTAAATGTTCCTAGCACTTCATAACCATGGACTACTTTGTCTATTATAGGGGTGTCAATACTTTGTCATCTAATTTGCACATTTGTTCATACATTTGTGACTCAGGCTGTAGGATAACTTTTTCCAAGACAAAAAAAAAAAGAAATTATTAAAAATAGTTAAATGTGTTTGGAACTTAAAGTTACCTTTATAAAACGATTCATTAATTTTAATACAATGCCGGAATCCACACAAAACAAACTGTACCAAAACATGAACTAGGTGGAAAAGTGATTGAAGCTGTGTGTGAATCAAAAATCAGGGAATTATTTTAGAGCAACAGTTTCAGATACGAAAAAAAAAAAAAAAAAAAAAAAAAAAAAAAAAAAAAAAAAAAAAAAAACAACCAGTACTTTAAAAACTATATTTACGCGACAAGGCAGCTGCAGAGGTGGTGTGCCTGTAAGACAACGCTGAGGAAGAATGATAGCAGCTCCTGCTACTGCCTCAATACAGTGAATCCAGAACGACTGATGCTTTCAGTAAAGCCGGCATTAAGACGTCGGTAAAGTCACTAAGTATAGCAACAAAGACGGGCAACACTGGACTGTCGTCTCTAGTCGTCCTTCCCTCTTGAGAGCAGCACAGCAGCCGGACAGGATATAGAAGCCAGTGTTGGTTTTTCAAAATAAAGTACATTGAATGTTTCATGATATTTTAATTTATTTCAAACTCTGATTATGGTAAGTAAAAGTGGGCAAATATAGGCTATATATAAATAATATAGCCTATATTTCACAATTAGAACCCCTCATGTTAATTTAATTTGGTACATATGCTCTACACATGTAAATCTTTCTGATCATGATGTCTTACTATGCTTGTGTTTATTGAATTGCAAGAGTTATCTAGTTGGTTGAAAAGGTTTTTGTTTAAAAAAAAAAAAAAGAACCTTTACAGGCAGCGATGGGTTGGAAATAATTAAATAATGAAATTAGGCAGAAACGAATGTAGCGTAAAACAGAGACAGATGTACTTTCTTACCGTCCAACTCGAGGCAAATGTCCTGCAGGCTCATCCCCTTGAAAAGCACGCCCTCCCTCTCTCCGTAGAGAACGACGCGTCCGACTCGACTCATCAGCGCCGGGTCTCGTTTGATGGAGGAGCAGCTCTGCGTCACGTGGTACTCCTGCTCCAGGAAGTCCTCCAGCCGCTTGACGGCCGCTCCCTGCGCCTCTCCCTCGTCCAGCAGCAGCAGCTGGGTGAGGATGGCCACCTGCCGCCGCACGCGCGTCGCCGTCAGCGCCCCGGCGTTCTTGGCCCCGCTCGCCCGGGCCAAGTTCCTCAGGAGGTCCGTGCCGCGGAGCGGGGTGGCAGGCGAGTGGTACGGCCGGGAAAAGACGTAGGGGCTCTCGGGGTCCACGCCCACGTTGGGGCTGGTGCGGAGAAGCAGGTCCAGGCAGGACTCGCAGTGAGGCGGCAGAATGAGGGGCTGGACGCGGCCGCGCTTGCCCAGGACGCCCGCCCGCGGGAGGTGACACAGGACCTGCCGCTCGAAGGGGGACAGGAAAGACTCCATGGCGGAGGGGGCGCTGGCGCCGGAGGCGGCCTGCGGCGTGGTCCGGCCGCGGTAGTCCTGGATGGTGAGCTTGGCCACCTCGCATTCCCGGTGTCGGTTGTAGAGGATGAGCAGGGAGAGGCTGGAGTGGCAGAGGAGGCGCCAGGCCTCGGCAGAGTGAGGAGACCGAGTCAGAGAGAGGCAGGAGGAGTGCTGCTGGTGGCGGAGGTAGTTGATTAAACACGACAGGGAGGAGAGCAGGGGAGACATGTGCGGTCTGTGTGTGCTGGGGGTAAAAAGATGGGAGAAAAAGCTTTTATTAGAAACTTTAAAAGACAACAAACATGTTTCTGACCACAGAAAAAAAAAGAACTCCCACCACACCTTACAACTTCTCCGTTCTTCTGTGGCGCGTTGTCTTCCCCTCCGCTCAGCTCCAGCTCTTCATCCGGATCGATATCCGGCTCCGGGGTGGGAGGCGGCAGCAGCTCCTCCTGGGTCCTCTCCGCCTCCACCTTCTGCTGCTCCTCGTGCTTTTCCTTCTTCATCCTCCGTCCTCTTTTTGGGGCAGAGGTCGGAGGCGGAGACGGACTCTTCACCCGAGGGACCAGCGGCGGCGGCGGCGGAGGCGGAGACGACAGCTTCGCCGCCGGCAGCGGTAAGCCGGGGCCCTTCTTCGCAGCAGCGGCGGGCGGAGCCGACGGCGGCGGCGAAAGAGAGAGGGAGAACGAGACGTTGCCGGTGCTGGAGCGCGTCGCCGGCGACTCCCTCTCCCGGGAGAAGAGCGAGGGCGGAGCCGGGTTGGAGGCGGAGGACTGCGGGATGGCGAAGGAATGGCCGTGCGTGGCGGAGGTGGAGGACGAGGAGGAGGAGGGGTGTGGCGCGTTGCCGTTGGAGGAGCTGTGCGAGTGCAGATGGGCCAGCTCCATGGCGGTCCTGACCTCCGGCTGGTTGCCGTGGTACTTCTCCAGGTGGCGCGCCAGGGAGCGGAAGTGGCGGCCGCAGTACGGGCAGTGCTGCCGCCGGCTGACCGCGGCGCCGCCGGAGCTGCCGATGTTTATGTTGATGTTATTGTTTATGTTGGTGGTGGGGTGCGCCAGGGGGCTGATGGGGCCCTGCGACCGAGCTGGGGGCGCCACGGGCCCCGGGCGGGAGAAGGAGGAGCAGGGGCGCCCGGGTCCCCTGGAGGAGGCGGGCGCGCTCTTCTTCTTGGAGTCGACGGCCGCCGGCAGCTTGCGCTTCTTGCGGCGCCGGAGCATGCGGCCCCTTATCTCCTCGATCTCCTCCTCTTCGTCGTCGTCGTCGTCATCGTCGTCCTCCTCCTCTTCGTCTTCCTCCCGGTCGGAGTCGCTGGGCTCCGAGTGGGTGAGCGGGGAGGAGGAGGGGGACAGTGACCAGGAGGGGGTGAGGTAATCGGACACAGAGAGGGACAGCGGGTGAGGGCCAGCCTCTTCCTCCTGGTTACACAAAAAGACAGAAAAATAATAAGAAAAGAAAGAACCGGAGTCAGCTTAAAACTGTCCGCTGTGCACAACTAAACTACATCGGGATGAAGTTGGCAGCTTTTTTATTGTTGTTTGTGATTTTCTGAGAGCAATAATTAGATAATCATTTTGATAACAGTTAACGAGATTATGATAGTGTATTTAAAACATGCTGAAAATATGCAAAAAGTAATAAAATGTGAAATTAGGACTACAGCCAATAACATAATTCACTTCAAGCAGCATAATATATTATTTATGCGTTACTGTTTCTATAACATTGATATTACTATTAATGTTATGCTTATTGTTATTAGAGCCAGTCACGGTCACACCTTTTTTTCTTTTACATGCGCTGATCGACTACAGTTTCCAACTTTGGCTGCTGTCATTTACTAAATGATGTCACATATAAATAACAGTCTGCAGCCTGAGCACACGAAGCTTTTTAAAAATATTTTATCTGAAAACATTTAAGCATCAGAACACATTTAAAGAAAACAGCAAAAACAGGTAAATGTGCTGTTTATGTTAAATTGCAATTATGCAAACGTAACCAATTTTTAACAGCAAATCTGTGACCAGCAGCTTCTTCCTTTTTTCTTTTATTTGGTCATTTTTAATTGTTGCGTTATTTGTAAACATGGTCATTGTAAAGTTTCAGGAAATCAGAACAATTGCTGTCTTGTATAAAGATGTTTGGCATTAAAACATTTTTAAATTCTGGTATCAGGATTTATTCAAATTCTAAATTTAAAAATATCATACTTTTCAAGATTATAATTTTCAGGGTTTTTTGGTGCAATTTTATTACATTCTGTATATTTAAGTACATATGTAGAATATACACTTCATTTGACAGAAATGTATCTTTAACAAGGCTCTACATCACCTTTTACACACACACACACACACACACAAGACAAGAGACGAAAATACAGCAAAAGAAACCCAAAATACACATAATGAAAAAACAAAAATATAAATAAAAAACTCATTACCTGACTAATTAAATGTCTTTGCTGTTGAGGTCTGTAGTTGTAGTACGAATTAATTACTTTTTTCTGTATTAACCTTAAACTGCTTGAGCAGTTTAGTGTCTTTTTATCTGTATGTTCCAAAAATCATGAAACAAAACTATACATAAATAGCTTTTTGAAGTGAGGGAATAAAGGCCACTTTGCTGCTTTTCTTTTAGCTTTTTAAATATGAATTAAGTCTATTTTAATATCTGTCAGTCCTGGACTTTATAGAATTTGTAAAAACTGATTGGACTTTCCTATAAAAAACAAATTGCAGCTTCTAGGAACAAACTGAATGAACTAAATATTGACGCTTAGATTCTGTGTTATAAACAGACAAACAGCATTAACAAGACCAGGGGTCAAGTTCAACCAGAATATAGTGTGAATAGTCCAAAAGACGTAGTGAAATAGTGTTTCGGGTGTTCGAGTGAGAGATAATGTTAAGATAAAGTTGTGAAGAGTACCATTCAAATATAAATCGATGTAAAAATCCAGCGTATTCATAAAGCATTAAATGTTTTTTATTGAACAACTGATGCTATTCAGTGGTTAAAATGTTTTTGCTTTAGAGTCATTGGTTCCCGCCTGCACATAAAAACATTTTTGGTATGCACTTTCAGATTTGATGGTAATTTCATTTTAAAATGGTTATATAGTCGGTTTTTGAAATATATGATGTACGTTGAAACCATTTCCGCCCTAATATTGAACAGCATCTTTACTAAGCTAGTTCGCTCTTTTCATTTAACAGAAAATGCTGAATAATGCCGTCTGCGCCTCTCACAACTCACCAGTGCGTTCTCCCCCCAGTCCGTCAGGCTGTAGTCCACAGTTATCTCCTCCCCTTTCGCGATGTCGCGGATCGCTATGACGACCAGCCGCACCTGGGTGCCGCAGTGGACTTCCCGAATCCGGCAGTTGGGGGGCGGGTGGAAGAGCACGGGACCCCGGACGCCGCTCGCGCCCTCTTCACCCAGCTCAGGAACGCTGAAAAAACAAAACAAAAAAACAAAAAACAAACATGAAGTGGGTTTAGCCACAAGAGCTTCAGAACGCTTCAGACAAACGTGATGAGGGTGGATCTTTACCAGAGCTGAGTGGGGTCAGACAGGTAGTAGGGACTACCAGGGGGAGGGAGGCGGTCTTCGGCCCCTTCGGGGTACGGGCCATCACCTGCCATCAAATTGTTTCATTACTGCAACTATTTTTGAAAGACGGAGGGTAGAACGGTGCGCGATGGATAAACAGAGGAACAACAGATGGCAAGTTGGATGTGGATCTATACCCGGGCTGTAGCTGTGCTCTGACATGCTCTCCTCCTCCTCATCTTCTGTTACATACGCTCGATCGCACACCTTCACAGGTGTCCCCTTCCTTTTTCTCCCACACACGCGGCTGTAAAAAAAATTATAGAGAAAAGCCTTTGTTTAGTGTACGGTCAGATAAATACAAAGCAGTGATTAAAACGCTCACTGTAAATATTTGTGGAGCTAGCAGACAAAATAAGGTGCGCCAGAGGAAAGCAAAGCGAAACCCCAGATCTTTATCCTGATTTGGTTTGAATAAAAATGCACCAATCAGGCTTTTATTGTCTCAGATGATTTCTTTATTTGTCTGACCTACTTCCAATGTTGGCAAATCCCGCCTTTCTAGAGAACTATTAACCGATTTTTGTAAACGTTGATTTGATTCAACAATTGACCGCAACAAGCACTGATCAACCGTCACAGAAAGAAAATGTGCTTCATGTTCCAACAGGAAATTAACAGATAACAAGATTGTCCCAAATATTTGTAACAAAAGCATCCATCCCTAACCTACATCTAATTTTCATTAGACTTGAAACAGCGCATCGAGGGACATGGTGTTTGCTCATGTGTTTAAACTCAAATAGAGGGATTCAGGTTCATTGCATTTATTGATCACGACACAAAACATTCTGATTTTTGGGGATTTGACTTGACAGCTGGGCACATCAGAGCTGACCAAGGGAAAACTGCCAGATTTCAATAACTGGGCCATTCACTGATGCGTTAAGACTTTTCGTTAAAAGGCTGCAAAAAAATATATACAGAAGTTAAATTTGACGATTAGCAGGATTACTAGTAAACAGTTATCCAGTCACACCCCTACCCTTCTATTTTGTTCCTGTAAACAAACCATTTCGTCAAGCTTAGTTGTGCATCATTTCCTGAACATATTCCATCCATCCTCTTAATTGATTATGGTTCTGAGTTGTGTTTGGATCCATTTGCTCTTATGAAATATGGCATATTATGACAAATGGTAAAACAAAAGCAAAACACAAGAAAACAACTTTGCTTTTTCACTTAAATAAACAGAAGTGTGCCATAAACGGCAAATCCGGCACCTTGAATAGACGGGATATTTTTCCATGCCTATCAAATAATATACTATTTACATTTATTTTTCCATTATTCCATTTCCATAATTACATAATTAATTTTCCTTCAACTTAAAATAAAGCTATTTTATGTTAAACCTATTTTGGTCAATGAAGTGGTTATTTTGTAACGTTCCACCTCAAGTCTGGCAAAAACAATAAAAAGAAAAACAAAGTAAATAAACTAGCCTGTTTTCAGAATGACAAATCTGTTGATACTGAACTGAAGAAAAATAAAAACAGGCCTCAGTTCAGTTATAATTGCAACGCCAGTGGGTGAATAAAACATGTCTTTTTTTTAATACCTTTTACTTGAAGTATAATAAAACAACTGATGCATTTCCATGTGCAAAATGGCTTGACCTATTACCGGTATGCAAAAGGGAGGCTACATAGTACGAAATCGGGAGACTGTTTTATTATAGATGACTAATGCAATCACAACCCTGATTACAATAAATCCACCTTTCTACAATTTTTTAAATATTTTTCCACCGTTTTCCCAGAGCTTTCTGAACTTGGTCGGCAAATCTACATAATTTACTGGCCTGACGGAAAGCAAAAGTCCAACCAAGTGGCCAGAAGCATTTTTGGAAAACAATCTGCAAAGCCATTGAAATATTATAGGCGACCAAATATCGCATCCAAGCAATACTTTGTAATTGCGATATTTCACATAATATTGCGAGGAAGCTTGCCATCCCAGTTGTAGTGTGACTCTAGTTAACCATTTTAAATATATTAACTAAAACAGCCAACAAATATGAATGTATAAAGAGCTTTTTTTGCTTGAAATTAAATAAAAATGAAAACACCTGAGGGATTTCCAATGCAAATCTGATTTGTTTATTTAGCTGTTGGTTAAAAATTGCAATAATAAATGTTATTATTCAACAACTAGTCATTTTTGGTCAAGTAAACTTGCAATTAAGGATAGCTTGATCAACAGCATGGCCTTATTTAACAGAAGACTGATGCTATCGATCTGCTGTCAACAGGATGCGACGAGTAAACGCGCTGATTGCTGCTAATGGTCGTGATTTTTTTTTTTTTTTTTTCCAATCACAACACCAATAGTGGCCCCACCCCTTCATTCAATCACCCAGACCGTGAGGCTTGCCATTTGAAAACGTTGATTAGCGCAACAATGCGTCCCCCTAGCCACTGAGCCCGGTGAGAGTCAACTGTTGGGATGCATTTTCTTGTGGTCAGCAACTTTGTTTACTCAACGCAAAAAAAAAAAAAAAAAAAAAAAGGTCTGTCAGTCGTGGGGTGCTGGGGACCACATTGTTGAGGGGTATGCTCGTCAACGCGCAGTTCTCGGAATCTGATAGATGTGGGAGACAGCTGACTTCGGGGTTTAAAGAGACGACAGATTCCTGCGGGGATAGTGCTAACGCGAATGCTAAACCGCAGCTAGCCCGTTAGCTTCCAGCAGCAAGCTAGGACTTCTTCCGACGTCTAAACAGCAGAATTAAACGCGTTCTTCCCCCCAATGCAAAGACAGCCGACTGAGAGGGAGACGCGTCCCTCTGATGTTCGCCGTCTGCAGCCTGTGAACGGACAAAATGCACTTTCCCTCCTTCGTTTTATGCACCACAACACCGAAATCATGCACGCGAACGCTGGCTCCTAACGTTAACTACAAATACGCGCACGCTCCCAGCGCGTGCGCATGTGGCTCTGGTGTTTTGTGCGGCGAAAACAACGGGCGCGCGACGACCCGCCGGTTCTCGCCGCCGCACTCACTCACCCCCGTGGCGGTGGCGGCTTGCTCCCATCACCGTCGCTGTCGAGGGTCGGTGGCTCCCGGTAGTCAAAAGGCGACCGTACGCTCTCCGCCATTAGGACTGCCTTCACTACCTCTGGCGCTCCGGTGGATTCCACAGCGCGCATGTGCACAACATCCTTCGAGGCTCTGCTGGTAAAATGGGGTGCAGGCAGCCCACCCCCTTTAAAGATGTGGACATAACGACTAATAATAATAATTTTTTAATTAAAACACGAAATATATCCTCAATAAAATTTACCAGGTTACAAATAATAATAATAAAAAAAACCCATAATGGTCTGAATAAAAATAGCATCACATTGAAAGTAATAAAAATACAACTGCAAATAATAGATCAAGGTGGCATCTGTTTCTAGAATAAAATAAAAATCGAAATCAAAAGATGTGTTGCCCTGTGATGGGCTAGTGACCTGTCCAAGATGTACGCCTGCCTCTGGCTCATTGCCTGATGGAGATGATGACATATCCCTGGGACCCTCCAAATGAAGGGATAGAATGAAAGAGAAAAAAAAATGGCTATTGAAAATTTCCACCTAACTAAAAAAATTGACTTAAAAAGATCAGTTAAACATGTCTGCCAAATATTTAGTATATTTAAGTAAACTGCTCCCTAATGGTACACCAAATGAAAAGATCACTCACCATTTGGCCTTTTGTGAACCTTGTGGATATTCTGGCGATGCTGTACAGATCCTGGGAATAGAGAGCATCCGTAGTATAGGGGATCACCAGAGCTGAAAGACAAACTGGAGCAGGACCTTCTACTTTTTTTTAAATAAGCAACATCTTTGAAAATGCTCCACACTCTATTAGAAAGCCACCCAGCCAACATTTACGGAGCAAATTTCATACCAAGTCCACACAGTAATGTCGGCTGGGCAGTGTAGGGAGGAGAGCACCGGAGTGTTTTGTGAAGATTTTCTTGTACCTGTTAAAACTCAGCTGATACATTCTGTACCATCTGAAGACATTGCAATGCCTTCTTTGGTACAGGTAATATAAGAGCATTACAGTAACCAAACCCTGAAGAGACAGGGTGGTTGAAGAGGGTTTCAGCATCCTTAATTGACAGGACTGGTCTGATCTTTGTTAATTTCCTCAGATGTAAATAGGCTGACCTAGCTACACCCTTTAAGTGCCGGTGAAGGGACAGAGTTTGGGCTAAACCTACTCGCATTTCTTTAATCAAGTTTTGAGTCTGTTGTAGTATTGAATGATTCAGCCACAGAAAAACTGTGTTATCATGATGTTTTAGTTTAGCTGGTTCCATAAGCATCATTTCATTGGCTGTTCTGATTGTTTGGGAAGTTTTTAGACAGCCACCTGCTGACTGCAGTCACACAAGCTTAAAGTCTGGTTGAATCAGACACATTTGACATGTTACAGGCCTTTAAATCTGGGGCTCATCTGCATAGAAATGAAAAGATGAAAGTTTCCTCCATAAAAGTACATATGAAACTTTGACAGTCCCCAGTGGTGTACTAGTGAATGTGCTATTTAACACGCACTGAAGTCGTAAACCCACTTAAACACCTTTCTTGAGTCGCCTAAATGATTCGGAGGTCTATTCAGTTATACACTCATATTCAATTCAATTCAATTCAATTCAATTTTATTTATATAGCGCCAAATCATGAAACATGTCATCTCAAGGCACTTTACAAAGTCAAGTTCAATCATATTATACAGATTGGGTCAGATTATACAGATTGGTCAAAAATGTCCTATATAAGGAAACCAGTTGATTGCATCAAAGTCCCGACAAGCAGCATTCACTCCTGGGGAACCGTAGAGCCACAGGAAGAGTCATCTGCATTGTACATGGCTTTGCTGCAATCCCTCATACTGAGCAAGCATGAAGCGACAGTGGGAAGAAAAACCACCCATTAACGGGAAAAAAAACCTCCGGCAGAACCGGGCTCAGTATGAACGGTCATCTGCCTCGACCGACTGGGGTTACAGAAGACAGAGCAGAGACACAACAAGAGAAACAAAAAAGCACAGAAGCACACATTGATCTAGTAATCTGTTCTACATTAGATGGTAGTAGCGGGTGAGCCGTCTTCTCTGGATGATGTCACAGTTAACAGAACGCCAGACCAGGTGTACCTACTATGAAGAGAAAAGAGAGAGAACAGAAAGTTAAAGCAGAAATGACAACACATAATGTATAATTGAAGAACAGTAGAACTCAATATAGTGAGAAAATTAGATCCTGATATACTCCAGTAACCTAAGCCTATAGCAGTAAAACTATAAAGGTGGCTGAGAGTAACATGAGTCACTAGTTATAATTTTTGTCAAAAAGAAAAGTTTTAAGCCTAGTCTTAAAAGTAGACAGGGTGTCTGCCTCACGGACCAAAACTGGGAGTTGGTTCCACAGGAGAGGAGCCTGATAGCTAAAGGATCTGCCTCCCATTCTACTTTTAGAGACTCTAGGAACCACCAGCAGACCTGCAGTCTGAGAGCGAAGTGCTCTGTTAGGAACATACGGGGTAATCAGAGCTCTGATATATGATGGAGTTTGATTATGAAGGGCTTTATACGTTAGAAGAAGAATTTTAAATTCTATTCTTGATTTAACAGGAAGCCAATGAAGGGAAGCTAAAATTGGAGAAATATGATCCCTCTTGTTGATTTTCATCAGAACTCTTGCTGCAGCATTTTGGATCAGCTGAAGGCTTTGAACTGCATTTTGTGGAATTCCTGATAGTAAAGAATTACAATAGTCCAGCCTTGAAGTAACAAATGCATGGACCAGTTTTTCAGCATCACTCCTGGACAGAATGTTTCTAATTTTGGCGATATTCCGGAGGTGAAAAAAGGAAACTCTGGAAACCTGTTTAATATGGGATTTAAATGACATGTCTTGGTCAAAAATAACACCAAGATTTTTTACTTTATTACCAGAGGCCAGTTTAATGCCACCCAGATTAAGTGATTGGTTAAGAAGTTTATTTTTTGAGGACTCTGGCCCAAAGATTAAAACTTCGGTCTTGTCAGAATTTAGATGCAGGAAATTTAAAGTCATCCAGCTTTTGATGTCATCAAGACATGACTGCAGTCGAAGTAACTGATTGGATTCATCAGGATTTATGGATAAATATAGCTGAGTATCATCAGCATAACAGCATATTCAATTAACTAAAATGTGTTCTGATGAAGCTTGATTGTCAGATGAAAAGTACCTTATGAAAATAACAACCTTTAAGCAGGTATTAAACATACTTTTCAATAAACCCACATTACTGTATTAAAATTTTTTATAAAGGTCTGATCTAATATTGTAATCTTAAGTGTCATGTCTTCATTTGTTCTGAGCAGAAAAGCATCCTAATCACCAGAAATAAAGGCTGGAAAACACCAGTCAATGTGTAAATAGTGTACATAAAGACTTTTAACTTTGTGAATCGAGTTAATAAAATACGTGGAATTTTCAGTTATATTCAAATTTATGAAATGGACCTCTATATAGTAATATATTCTTTCAAAAGCACAAAATTGTAGCAATAAAGCAAACGCTGTTGTTGATTCTGCAACCAATGATAAAATTGCCACGCTTCAGAGGAGCTTACTTTGCTTTAGAAAATGAACTTTGGCTTTGTGGACTTTGATTTGTACCAGCTTGAGTCAAATATTCAAGCAAACAACAAGAATGTTTTTGAACAAAATGATGATCTTCTGTTGTTTTTTGAAATGTAAATACCAACTTCATTATTGTGATTTTTTTTTCATCATGCAACTGGTTTCCCGCCCATCAAATGAATAATGACAAACTATTGTTATTTTATTTTATTTACGTGTCCTGGCTGGCAGTGTAGCATTAAGAATTGCTGTCTTAATGCCAAAAAGAACCCAAAAGATTTTGCTTTCACAACTGGAGCATTACTGCTTTCGCCATAATGCTCCGCTTTATTTATATATGCAAAAAGCTGTATTATATTTTATTCTGGAACTATTTCATGTTTAATGGACAACGAAACAGGAACGAAGAAGAAAAAGGTGAGACAAAATGCTAATGGGGAAAAAAGGTGGAAAAAAAGAGGAGAGAAAAAGGAAAGAGCAATATAACCTCCTCGGAGTCTACTTCTACACCTCCCGAGAGAAATATAAAAAGAATAGCCAAAGCAGCCAATAAAGTATTACAGGTACAAACAACCGACACTTCATACCATCACTGAAGAATACACAGTATTATTTTAAACTAAATGTACAAAGTGACAGCTAAAGCTAACTACAGAGGTCTTCTGTATAAAAGTGAATCTGTGAGCACCGTAATCCAAGCACCTGCAGTGTTTGTGAGAGTGCACTTGTGTATGTGAGGTTTATCCATAAGAAAAATTATCAATAGTGGTTGTGAGGAGCCAAAGACCCGTTCCCCCCAGAGCGCCGAGGCAGACGCCGGGGAAACCAGAACCCGAGACGGCCGAAGGGACCCCCAGAGCAATAGTGCCCAAGAGAAACCAACACCTGGATATCTGCCTCCCCCATCCCAGGGAAGAGGAACAAATATGTTTTCACTGAATAGTTTTGTAGAGAGTGGTTCATTTTTCTATATCTATTCACACTAAAATCAGAACCAAAAATGTAATTTTTTTTAAAGGAAATCAAAGTATGCAACTTGTTGTATTGTAGAGACTTGTACTTGATGAATACTTCTAACAAAGCTCTCATACCTTAAAATCTAAAACATTTTGTTTTGTTATAAACATTGTACCATTTTATTTTCACACCATTGACCATTCAGAAAATTTAGAGTTTTCTGCTTAATTACTATAGTTTTTCTCTGCAGTGTGTGACAGAACCTCCTGCCTTGCCAACTGAAGAAGTTAAGAAAAATCAAAAGTTTTGGAGAAAGTCAACATGGTTTGTAAGTGTGAAAAGTAGTTAATATGATTAGCTGCAAAAATATATATACCTTCTGTGATCAATTTAACCAATGTCAACGCATCTTTTAGACTTATCTTAAAAAAAAAAAAAGTCCACTTCAAAAATGATAAAATAGGTTGAGTTTTGTTGGTACGTTATTGTATATTATGCCTCCGTTTTGACCTCTGTTGGAAATTATTTTTGTACCATACTGTATTTAGTTCATACAAATACCACCATTCTGACCAGGGCCTTCTGGAATTAGAGAAGCTGTATCTTTGTGGAGTACTTGTAGGTAAATACCGGCCTAAAAAACGATACAAAAATTAGCAAGGGAAAATTAAAATAAACGTTTGTGATATTTGATGTTTCTACAACCAACTTAAAAGAAACTTTCATGTTATTTCTGTGAGACTTTATCTGCTTTCATGCAGTTATTTTTCAACTTGTATGCATCACATTTTTTTAATATGAAAAATATTTTTGGAGTAAGTAAAATTATGAAGCCCAGTTAACAAATTTTAGATTAGCATTTAATATTGTCACAAAATCGAGACGAATACAGAATCTTCACATATTTAGTTTGAAAGCTGCAAATTGTGGATTGTGAACTCCTCACTTCCTCACGGGAGAATCTCCAGTTTTATCACGCTGGGCAACGAGACCCCTCAGGGTTGTGTGTTTGGGCCCCTACTCTTCAGCCCATTGGCTACTGTGGCAGAAAATTACAGATTATTCTACACTAGAGGGAATCATTCATGGATGAATGAAACAGTGTGCAGATAAAGTCAAACAGCTTTGTGCTCAGCATGGACAAAACAGATGATTAGCTTCAGGAGGGCAGAGATAAGCAATTACTCCTCAGCATTAGCAGCCTCACAGTAATGCTGATATTATGAAATGGGTCCAGCAGAGATTTCACTTCTTGTAGAAACTGAAACAAGTGATACTCCCTTACCAGCCAGATAGATGATCTGAGGTCACTGGAATCTCCCTACACATCTGACCAGGATGTGTTTAAGAGCTGCTGCAGGAACAGTTCTCTGATCGTTGAGACTCCTCCCACCTTTTCCAATAACTTTCTGAACCGGTGCCATGAGGAAAATGGTACTGCAACATGAAAAGAGGAACCCAACCGAGACAGCTTTCCACTACAAGCTGTGAAATTCATGAACTAGAGTTAAATTACATTACCACACTTTTTGTATGTCTTATGAATCATTGCTTTTTGATTTTGTTCACCAATATGAAGAACCCACAGAAATACGGTCATGTTTCCTTGTATGCCCTTAAATGTACAATCAAATGAGTAATATGTTGATTTTATTTGGGTCATGGTAATGGGATAATTTATTTTTTATCTTTTCCCTGTGTAATTCTATGTATGCTGACAGTTGCTCACTTACATGTTACAGTATTCACAAACTTATGCATAAGAGACCTGACAGCTGATGGTCAGAAATTGACCTGGTTACACAGAGGCCGGCTGAGGCAAGCTTCTCTTCTGCAGCTGACAGCATCAAATTAGTTGTTTGAACCACAGCAAATAATTTGCAAAATGAAAAACAGGAAGTGTTTTATTTTTTTTTAACTAAAATAAATTAAAAAAAATAAATGTTTCCTGTCCTTTCAGCCAGCAGAAAGGGGTGACTGCCTGAATTTGAGAAGATATTTCCATAACTTGATATAACTGTAAACTGCAGGGATTTTGTTCCATATGTTCCTCTGGTTAGGAAATAAAATGTAAAAAGAAGATTATCCTGGGTGACTTTTTCACTGAAAAAAAATGAAATATTTTACCAGCATAAAATACTTTACTGCTAGATAATGAGAAACCTGACGGAGATTTAAAGGTGCCCATTATGCTCTGGGCACATATTTCTACTTTTTTGTGTCTATTATTTTTTAGTGTATTTTGTAGTTATTTTTTCAGGTTAAAATAATTTTTGGTGTTTTGGAGTTAGTCATCTGGAAAGGTGTGCCTTTGCAATGGCCTTTTTCAATTAAAAAAAAAAAAAAAAAAAAAAAAAAAAAACCCTCATGAGTCATAATAATACACAAGTATTATTGCAATAACAGTTTGTTGGCTTGCAAACAAAACTAAAAACACAAAGACTGGGGTTAGTGTTTTTATTTCCAATGCACATCCAGTTAATCTTCACAGACAAAGCACGGCCTTCAAAAAGTCGGTCTATCATTCTATCGTCTAAAGTGAGTTGGCATTCACTCAGTGCGTCTGGCTATAATAAAGGTGTGGTGCATAGTATTTGATTCTTTTGGCTTCACGGTGACAAATCTGTCTAATACAGCAGCTCTGATACAATCTCCTGACCTCAGGACTGGGGGGAGGGGGAGGTGCACTCAGCTGGTCAGAAATGTGGACAGTTTTAGCAGCACATTCAAGTATAACATCAGGAGAGGACCGGGTGAACAAAGCAGCGAAATCATGACACCGCGTCACAACACGAAAACACATCTGATCTGTTATCATTTAGGCTAAACGTGGATAACGTGTGTTAAAATCTACAGGTGGCTACACAATCACTGGCACACGTAAGTCACAGTTGTGGATTTTTGGCTATATTCTAGCAGTTAGTACACCGAGGAGTGTTAAAGACAGCAGATACATACGTATTTGTGTAGTCATTAGGTGAAACCCATTTAAATAAAAATAATTTACACACAACATTCCAAAAGAAAAAAAAAAAAAAAAAAAAAAGAAAAGAAAAAAGAGAAACACCTAACTCGGTCGCCTCTCACGGCAAACCAATTTACAGACGCTGCAGGCATTTTCTTTGCCAAACCAGAGTTCACTTTAGCACTTGCTGTGGAAATACCAGCTTCTGGGAAATGCCGTTTACAGGGCTTTGTTAAAAGGGCTTAGCGGTGTTAAGCAGTTTTTCCACCTCAAGCGTTAACAGGGATCATCGGTGTACATGTTTAGAAGGGAATACTTGGAAGGCGAGTCTGGCTGGTACCGTCGAATAGGTTTGCTCCTAAAGCGTTTGCTGGAGGGGTACGGAGGCGGGTCAGATCTCCGTTCCTTCCCTCTCTGTGTGTAAAACGTAGAGGGTCTTCACAGCGTGGTCAGTCCAATGGATGAGCTCCAACAGCACGCGGTAGATCCACATTTTGAGGCCAAAAGCTCCCCCGGCGCCATCGACTTCCTAGACAGAGAGGAAATGATAGTCGGTCAGTGGAATTAGGCAATTCTTTTGTGTTTGAGCCATACTGGAAAAAAAAACAAAACAATGAAATTCCACCCAGCTATGAATCTGTCAAGCTACATGAGCTCAGCGAGTCTGGGTTACGTCAACAAACTGCAGATTCAGCCGGGGAGATCTCCTTTTACGCAAAACACATCAGAAAGTAATAGTTGCAGAGGAGAAGTCTAACCTCGGGTGTACAAAGGGGATTTAATTTGGGTCACGGTGATGAAATTTGTTTTGCTATTACACCAAAGTCAAATTTTCTTTTCAGAAACTGACTAAAACCCCGTGATTTAACAGCTTGCGTGACCTTCGGCAGCACTAACTCAGACAAGCCATTTTCTGCGTAACATTCAGTCTCAGATCATTGTGGAGGAATTTCTGGCCTGCTTATCGGTTCCAGCATTGTTTCAGCTTATTGAGGTTGGCAAGCATTAATTTGTACAGGAGGTCCCACCCCAGACTGGTTTCGAGCCAGGAGTTGAACTGGGGTTGTTTTAGTTCAGACACTTTAAAAATATCCCTCTGTCTGAAGTGAAGTGAACCCGAACGGCTTTTTAGGTCACATATTAGTTATTAGTTATGCTAAAGTCTGTTGCACACCCACCTACCTTCTGTGTATGTGAAACAATTTGAGTCTTTTAAATACATACAGAAGTATATACACAATGCCTCTGAAATGTGGTGTTTTACTGGTGTGCTCACAGTTGTAATACTCCAGAGACGTCTAATAAAACGCATTCTTAAAAAGATACTGCTCCAGTAATGCATTTTTTCCCTCTCTAACACATGTACGCCAACAATAAAACCCCCACCTGGGTGATGAAGCACGGATTTTCATAGAGGGATAGCGCAAGATGTAACGGTCTTAAAATGCACCACGCCAAAAAAAAAAAAAAAAAAAAAGAGAACACAGCCGACTGTGCTTTGTGTGTATTTGGGTGGATTACATTAAAAAGAGGCGGAAGACTCACATTGACCAATTGTAAGCTTTATGTAAGAAGAGTTACTTTTCACAAACGAGCCAGAATCTCTCTTTGGCCTGATCTGCAACTACGTTAAGCCGGGGAAGACACGTTCGGCTCAGATCTTCTACTACGTCAGGACAGAGGCAGGACCGGGTAAATATACCTCTTGTTGCACTGAACTTTTTTACTCCATCATGATACACTGATAAATCGGGATTTCCTGATGGGGACAGATCATCCAAATCGGGGACGTCCGATCACCCTACCCCACCCCCAACAATAAATACAACAAATTCACACAGACTCCATATTCCGTTCAAACTCCATTCTATTGCAAATAAAAGCCACTCTAGCCAATTGGGTATGTCCTACAGGTTTCAAGGTGCTTCAGCGTGACAGAAAGCCCACCTCCATGGTCAGAAATATAGATCGAGCTATTTGACAGATTTTTTTAATTTATTTATTTTTAAACCAGGCTCGCCCTGCATTCTGCTTTATCGATCTTCAATCAATGCAGACCGGATTCCCTGTTCCTACTGGAGAAATGCACCCCACGGCATTATGCTGCCACTATCATGCGCTCACCGTGGGGATTGGTGTGCTCAAGGTGACATGCAGCCTTAGTTTTCAACAGCTGACTTTTAAAGCCCTTCTTCAAACATGCCTTTTATTGCCACTCTTCCAGAAACGCCAAATGGGTGAGATTCAGGACGTGGTTCAGTTAACAAAAAGTCAACAGCTTTTCCAACCCAAAGCAGTGGATTTCTCCAGCTCCTTCAGAGTTTCTGTGGGCTTCTTGACTGCTTTGATTAAAGCTGCAGTGGGTTTGAGAAAACCGTGGACTGAAATTTTTAACAAATACACCTTACAGGTTCCTCCCCATTCCTCTTGGCTGCGCTACAGCCTTCTTTCCACAGCTTCTCCAATGTTTACCGGTCTCTCTTTTCTGAGCAGGTTATACTCAAGAAGTTGGCCGTTTTCCTGGAAAGGCTGTTTCTCCATTTCCCAGCAGAGGCGCAGCGCCTACACAACCAATCAGAGCCAGACATTCCTCCTGGCTCTGATTGGCTGTTTATGGCCGGGAGCGGTGTATTTCTGCATGTTTTTTTTTTTTTGCTGATTTACAGCAAAAAATAAAATAAAAACTAAATAAAAAAATGCATTGCAAACAGGCAAACCAACCATAAGATATTCAATATATCTAAAAAGGCGAGTTTGACTGGATGCACAGAAAGCTCCGGCTAGTGGCTCAATCAGGATGGGGCCCTTTATTCCTCACCTCCGTGCATTGGTGATTCGGAGTCACTTCCAGAGTCCCATCTTCGTCCCCCACCAGATCTCTGGTGCTGTGGAGCAGGTGCTGCAGCCGACGTTGGACACGGTCCTTCTGGGTCTTGTAGTCGCCCTCCTGATCGCCCCACTCCTCCTCCTCCTTCTGGCTGACACACTGGATCAATCCCAGGCACTGTCGCAGAGCCGAGTGCAGCAGCTGCACCTGCTCCTCAGTACTGGGCTCCTCTGCCTCCGGGGAGACAGACACCATCCGACCACCTGGGGTGTGGTCCAACAAGGAGGTCTCCCTCTCTTTCTGAGAACAAAACAAAAAAAACAGCAGACAAGGTCGTGAGGAGGGGGATGATCAGATAATCTGCTCATCATGCAAAGTGCAAAAGATCTGATGCTGCTGCACGTTCATAATGCATTTATTTTAAATAACCTAGAATATAAACTATGTAAAAACAGACATAAAGCAGATCTATAAGCTAAAAACGTCCGTCTAATCAAGGTTTACTATGATTACATTGTGGACCTATGGGAGCCCTCAAATCCTTGTGTTCAAGGTCTGCAGTAAAACCCGAACGCAGAAACGCGACAGGTAGCTAGCCGTCTACCAAGTCACATCGACCGGGAGCCCGGAGAAAAGAGCGGGGTGTCGGACTCACGTATAGCTGCAGCAGCTCGGTACATTCTCGGTGCAGCAGCCGCGCCATTTTCACCGCATTCTCGGTCCGCGTCGGGCCAGGCGCCGGTGAGGGGGAGTCGGTTAACGGCTGCTCCTCCTGCTCTGCCATTTGCACTCAGCCCCGGTCGACCAGCCAGCGGGGAACAACGAGTCGAGAGGAGGGAGGAAATAAATGGGACCTAACACACACAAATAAACACCCTCAGCCACATTTACCTTCCTTTCATTTCGTTTTTAAAAAAAAGAAAAACGCGAATATACGGAATGTGGCTGAGCGAGCTTCAGCTGCGTGGTGGAACGGAGCTTTTAGTGCCATGGACGCCGCAACGCGAGGGGATTTAATTGGTTCCGCAAGCTGGAGGGGCGTTCAAGGGAGAGAGAGAGAGGGGGGAGCACGGGAAAGCACTTTTTTAAAAAAAATAAAGAAAATACTCCCGTAACGACACTGTGTGGCCCACCAGCTTTCTACTGTGCATGTACTGTTGAACTGCTCGATAAAAATAATAATAATAAAAAAAAATCATAGTTTAGTGTGTAAATATAAATTTCAAACGTTTAAAAATAAATAAATAAATAAACCCCTGCTTCCGCAGAGAGAGAGAGAAAAAAAAGAGAGACTCGGGAATGATAGGAATGCAGATAATTTAGAGCAGTGGTTCCCAAACCTGCAATTCCCAAAAACAGCAGCGGAAGAGACTCGCGGCCCGACCACAACCAGCTGGAGTGAGCCAACATTTGTAGCAAGCCAATTTAAGGGGATAATTCAATTAAAATTAACCTTAATACCAAAAAGGGCCTGAGAAGAATATTCATAAGCCTACCACTTGCACTTTGGTCGCATTTTGTTAGGTCACGATGACAACCATGGAGGTTTTTATAAGGATTTTATGCAAGCAACCAACACAAATTAGCACTATGCACACAGGTGTTTCATCTAATCTCATTATGAACTGTTCTGTGAAGGCCTCTTGAGAACATGAGTGCACAAAACTTACCAAGATATGAATGTCCACGCGATCTTGGGGTCAGCAACTTTTACATTCCAAAGAGCTATTTTTGCCCTCCCTCCTGCTAAATAAATTTGCCTCAAGCCAGAAAACTAACATAACCCATAAGTGGGGGGAAAAAAACTAATGTTTTGTAAATGATATATTTACAACAACGAAAGAGAATTAACATTTACAAATAAGAGAATGAATGCATTAACTAATGGACTCCATATGTATGGGGGCATGGTACCACAAGAAGGTCCTCACCATATTCCTAGTTCTAATAGTGTCAATCTTTTGTGGGAGTCTTATCCAGCTATTTCATTCAACCAATAGCAAAACTGCTAAAATGAAACCTTTAAAAATTTCTTTTATATTTAAAAGCATCCGACCTACCCTGACAACGCAGGGAAGGTTTAGAAAAGCAGATAAGAGGTGCATGGTATCTCTGGAGGAGCTGTAGAAATCCACAAATTTGACCTTTGAAAGCTGTAAAAGGTCCTCTTTGCACCTAGCCATAAGTAAGTAAAATTATATTTTTATTTCACAGACATATACATCACAAAGCGCACATTAAACAAAGGCACGTCTGAATAAAGATCTCTTTAGTTGAGTCTACAGAGTCTGCAGGTCTCCACTCCTCAGGGTACTAGATGGATACTAAAGGATCCAGAAGGTCCACAATGTATTGAGGGGACTGGCCATGGAGTGCCCTAAAGATTAAAGCCAAAATGTAGGTTTTATTCAAACAAGTAGAAAGACTGTTACAGTAGTCTAAACGGGAAGAAATAAAAGCATGAACAACCATCTCAAGTTCAGTCTGTGACACAAAGGATCTTAACTTAGAAATGTTCCTTAAATGATAAAAAAAAACAGTTACAGTAATTTTTTTTTTACTGTGATTGCCAAAAGACAACAAACTGTCAAAGATGACACCCAGATTTGTGAGACTACTTTTCACAGTAGGAGCTAGAGATAAAAGATTACACCTGATTACAAGACTGATAAGCGTTTGTTTTGTTTGTATTTAACTGCAGGTAACTGTTGCACAGCCATTGTTTCATCTCTGACAAACTCACATATGGAATAAAGGAGTGACAAGAAGTACAAGAATTTATTAACAGAAATAAAATGAACATCCAGAGAACATCACTTTAGAATGCTTTTTATCTTAATTAACAGTATATTTCAATCAACAAATCCCCTCTAGTAGGCTAGTGAAACTTAACTAAAACTACTAGACAAAATGAAGATTAAAGAAACTAAGGAACTATATAAACACAAACAAACAAAAGGACAAATAAATACAGTTGAAAACCATCATCAGAATCATTCGGTGAATCTTGGGTTCATTGCAAGTCTAAGGGAACCAAAGTTATGAGGATGGAATTGGAATGAGGATGGAAGGAGGTTAAATCAGCTTAACTAATATAGAATAACCGTTGACATGTTTTCAACCCATTCACGATGCAAATCTGAGTTATATATAACATTATTTGAGGAAATAGCATTTTAAAGATTGATTTGCTAAATAAATATCAACAACCTTTAGGACACTTGATTTTTTATTAATGTAATTATTTCTCCTGGTAATAATTAACACTCAAATTGGTAACTTAGGAAGCTAGAGTGCGCTGTGTAGAGGATGACCAACCAGAAATTACATGCATCTGGGCACTTGATTTTTATTAATGTAATTATTTCTCATGCAAAGGAAAGGTTACAAACAACCTGTTTCCATGGCAGTGGGCTGCTTAGGTTTCGATGTTGAAGAAGGCAGACTGTACTTAGGTTCGGTCCCAGCCTGTGCCCACGTGGCGGGTCTCCGAACTCCATTCGGGTTAATGGACAGGCAGAGAGCGTTCCTCCCCAGTGCTGCTAATGAACAGCGGCGAAAGAGAACGATTATGTCAGGTGGCCTGTCTTTATACAGCAGGGCACCCTGCTGGGAGAACAGGCCCCCATTTTGTTGTGGCTTCCGACTTATACTGTGATCTTGTATTATCTCTGCTGATTTCACAACACAAATGATATTGCACTGGTTCATAAAAACAGTAAGAGATCTCTCTTGTAAGTAAGAACAGGAACCGTCTCATACAATGCCAGAAATGCCAAACATGTCTCTCAGTCTGTTAGTAAATAAATTATCCAGTGTCGAAAATTTATGTTACGTCCAATAAAACCAGCACAGAATAGTGTAAAGAGTCAGCTGCTATCAGCACATCATATAAAAGTCTTGGTAATACTGTCCCTGTAGAGTGCAATTTTTGAAAACCAGACTGAACAGTCCCCATGGTGCCTTTTCCCTCCAAAAAGCAATTCAGCTGTTCATCCGCAGTCTTCTCAAGCATTTTTTGGTGAAAAAAGTCCCCTTGACGATAGGTCCAAGGACTATAAGGGACACAGCAAACATGTGGAAGAATGTGCTTTTGGTCAGATCAAAACTAAATTTAAGTTTCAATTTCTATAACTCTCTGATTGAATCTGTCCACGCTATTGCTTTTATCAACTGGTTTGGCAGACTATCAGCTGGAAACAAGAACAGGATTAAGGAAATTGTAAAAATTGCTGGCAAAATTATAGGAGTGAGATTACCAAATTTAGAAGAGTCTTGCATTCTTCTAATTCTTCAAATCACCCGCTTCATTGTAAATTTGAGCTACTACCATTGGGGAGGAGATTCAGACATCCCAAATCACGAACAAACCGATGGAAAAACTGTTTTACTAGCCAAGCAATCATTACGATACATTTTAAAGGTTATCAGTCTTGATTTGTTGTTCAGCCTGTTTTAATTATTAGTTGTACATGGATGTTCCCTGATTTTATTGTTGCTAAATTCATTATGTCATTGTTTCTGTGTGCATGGGTATCGTCTATGTTTTCTTGTCTCACCTTGCTGTAAGGAGAATTTCCCTAAGGCAACACAATAAAGTGATACTTGGTTGATACGTGATACTTGAAGTTTACATTCTATATAAATGCAAAACATTGTGAGCAACTTAAAACTAAAGCGGTAGATTGGCCTGAAAACCCAATCCCGTTAGTGAAACAAGCGTCACAAGATTGGGGAAGCTGTTGTAAAGAGTTGATGGATGCCTCCCCCTCCCCCCTTGCAAAAAGATGCCCCCCACCAAAAGTCCTTGTTGACACAAATATTTTTTTTCTCAATACTACAGCAACGTTGAATAAAACTACAACTCAAAAGATCAAAATTCTAAACATAAAATGAGATTCCTAACTATTAAAAGATCATGACACCCCTATCGCACAAAGTGGTTAAATGACATTTATACAAACTGGAGAGCTTGATTTGTCTGATTATTGCCTAGCAGATTACAAAGAAGGTCCTGGGATCAAATCCCAGCTAGAGGATTTGATCCTCTAGCTGGGATTTGAACAGGTACTCCGGTTTCCTCCCATGATGCAAAGACATGTCTGTAAGGCCAAACGGGAATTTGGAAATTTTGGAGGTAGATAAGTGTGACATGAATAGTTGTGCGTCTCTGTGATGAACTCACTCACCGCAGAGAGGCAAATGTAACATTCTACTGTTTTTCTCAACACACCAAGACACAGCCCTCCATCCAAACGGAGAAGCAAAGCAAAGAAAACAGGCAAGAGGCTCGTGGTAACTCTGGAGGAGCTGCAGGAATCCGCAGCTCAGATGGAAGAATATGTTGATAAGCAACTAAGAAGAGTGGAAAAAGTGGTCAAAAGAAAGCTATGGTTGATTGAAAGTTGTGATAAAAATTGTTAACAGTTTGGCATAAGTCATGTAGGGGACAGATGCTCTGGTATGAAGAGATTGTTTTAAGGAAATTTTTTACCTCATGCAAAACATGCTGCTACTCCCCATCCCATCCCTCCCAACCCACCATGAAACAAAAGTGGTGGCAGTGTCATGCTAGGGATGCTTTTTTACAGAGAAATGTTGGAATAAAACCACTTATAAACTACAAATAAACATGTATGCAACATTTTCAGATTTTAATTTGTAAAAAAGAAATATATACACACACACACACACACACACACACACACACACACACACACACACACACACACACACACACACACACACACACACACACACATATATATATATATATATATATATATATATATATATATATATATATATATATATATATATATATATATATATATATGTGATATGTGAACCGTGATTCAGTTTCTTTTCACTATTATCCGTGTTTTGTATTGATCCACTACATAAAATCCAAGAATATCAAAGTTTGTGACTGTAAGATGGCAAATCATGAAAAACCTCAAGGTTCAACAGAAATTTTTTCGAAGCCAGTGAATATTTCACAGCTACCACAAGGTGGAGACAAACGACAGCAAGATGGAAATTTCTGCATCCAGGATTTCATTTCACTGAACGCAAATAAACATAGATGTCCTCAAGAACAAGTTGGAAAGAAACACTTCATTAGCTTTACTCAGAAAACAAGACTGAGATCAATAGTAGCAGAAAGTCCTGCAACTTATGATGAGATAACTGTTAATAATTGTTTTTTGTTTTATGAAACCTGCAGGTCTTCCTTCACAATATATTAGTCCACCTTTAAAAAGATTTGCAAACAATTAAATTTTTGATAAATAAAATGAGTTGTATAGGTTAATCTTAACAACCGGCTTTTGTGCTGTTTAAAAACAACAACCAAAGTCCTCCAATTTATTGACCTAAAGTGTCTCCATAGCGAGACGATCCAATAATTCTGATAAGTCTTAAATAACAATTTTAAATATTTGTCAACTTAATATTTTGTCCCTTACTGAACCGTGAGTGGTCAGATCAGGCTGGGTGACTGCTTGGAGCCCTGGGATTAGAATTGATTTTAACGGAGCACCCTTTAAATCAGTGGTTCTCAAATGTTTTCTGTTGCACCCCCCTTTAAAGAAGATACATCTGCAGGGCCTGCCCACACAAACAAAATGAATCAAAAATTAAACATTTATTGTTTTCTGTTATAATGCATAAAAGCTGTCATTCTGAAGATTACCCAGAATCCCTCCTAAAATGTATAACATATATACTGGTTCATTTGTAACACATAGCAATAGTTTCTGACAACTAGAATGTTTCAACATTGCCACACTTTTTAAACTATTTAATAATGGCTTTTAGCCTGACACGTACCTGCAGTCAACTTTTAAATAGCTATGAACCTCATGGCAAAAATAATATCAAGCCATTAATATTAAACACGAACTTCAGTTACTTAAGTGTTGTATTTTTTCAGAAGTTTATTTTTAAAAATAAAAAAAGCCTGCTCCAGACCAGGCTAGCAGCCATGCTTTGTTAATCCTGGTACCTTATCTGTTCAGCCGTTGTTCACACTGATCAGAAACTACTGTGTTTTGTCAGAGATTCCGTTTTCTTATCTGGGTGTCTTTTTTATCTGTCAGCAATAAAATATCACTGATACATATTGGCAGTCAGTCAAATACTATAATTACTTTAACATTATGATGGTAGCCTATAATGTTTTTAACTTTATGGTTATCCATGTGGGCATTGTTACTGTGACTGCTGAGGTTCTACGTTCGACAGAAAGGCCTTTAATAGACTATTGCATGTGTTGACGGTATTGGAGAAACGGCTGATAAAGAGGCAAAGATATTGTCAATCAAGGAGTTACACAATTTTTCAACCAATCAGATTCTCTAACTCTAAAAGACGCTGTTTCTCTGACTCCTCCAGAAGAAAACTGTGCCCTTCAAATGCATAGACTCCCTACTCAATGTCAAAGCCCCAAAAGGAAAAACTATACAAACCATAACACTCAACACTGTAGAAGGAAAGAATGTTGTTATTTGATGTATTTTAATATGAATAGGTAATTATGTTTCATATCAGGTATCCCACATCAACTTCTTTCAATTGGTTTTGGATTCAGATTTCAGATTCCTTTAAACTCAGACAATGTTTGTATTAATCATTAATGCCACAATAAAAATTTGATATGACCTGATATGAAAATTTTTTGTGGACTTATCTAGGCTCACACTGTCTCCTAAAACGTTTCATCCCTATACAGCTTTTCTTTTTAGGAGTTATGGAGGGATCAGTGGAACCGCGCCCTCTAGAGTCAGAGATGTTGCAACACCTGTTTGCCATATAGGTAGCTCCAAACACGTCTTCTTGTATAATAGCAACAGTATTTCTTTTCTTGGAATTGCTTCACTTCCTCATAGGCCTCCATCAAAATATGTTGCTTGTTTGGTTTGAAGTAAGGCATCTTATCCATTTTAGCATCACTGAATATGTGATTGACCTCATGGTCCCTTGAAGAAAGGTGTGGATGTGCATTTCCCTGAGTTATCTAAACCTGGCTAGACTTAGTCGCACCTCCTGAGCCTGGTTTGGCCTTCGTGAAACGGATAAAGCCAGGATGCTCGGGTGACACTATGTCGAGCCTAGCTTTATCTCTTATCCTGGATATCTAGATTCAGCTTTTGTGAAACAGTCCTCAGTGTAGCTCTGACGTGGGCAACAACACAGCATGCCACTTCAGACTTGATGCCACAAACTGAGCAAGGGAGGCCAGAGACTTGACATGAGGCCCTTAATGTTTTCTCAGCAATCACTGCAGGTAAAGCTGCACACTTCTTAGCTGCCACAAGGTGGAGACAATGTACACACAATCGTGTAAACAAAACAGCATTTAAGCTTTTACTTGGCCATCAGAAACAATACTACCAAGGTTCTGTAACTATTGGGTCTTGAAACGTCAACAAATTAACCTAGTACTGCTGTTTACCAAAATAAATCACACTAACACAGCGCAACCTGATTGTGCAAGCTTTTTTGTTTTGAAGGTTTTCCAGTTCGGATAATTAAATTAATTTAAGAATGACACCTCTTTGCAATAAAAGTTATCATTTATTGTTTGTGATTATATCTGTTTATGCTAAAAAATACACCCGTGTCATATTACTTTAGAAAAAAATGCAATAAAACGGATTCAAAGCAGCTCTCAATGAGAAATGAAGAGGCCAAGATCAGATGTACAGGGCTGCATGGTGGAGCAGTCAGTAGTACTCCTGCCTTGCGACAAAGATCCTAGGTTTGAATCTCAGCCGGGGTTTTTTCTGCCTTTGAGGTTTGGATGCTCTCCATATTCATGCGTAGGTTCCCTCCGGGCACTACAGCTTCACATTCCAAAAACAAGAGTTTTAGGTTATTTGCTGCCGTCTAAATGACCCTTAGGTGTGCGTGTGGCTGTTTGTTTCTGTGTTGACCTGTGATGGACGGGTGGCATGTCCAGGGTGAAGAACCCCACCTCTTACCCAATGACCCTGCATGGATATGTGAGCATGGAGAATAGATGGATGGCTGAAAGACCAGAGGTCATTACCACAAGATTTTTTAAAAAATCTTTGGAAAAAATAACACATTTGCATAAAGGTGTGAAAATCTCTTTAATAAATGTTCAAAATGTGGAAATAATTCAGAAAGTTTCAGGACTGGGAGAACTTGAAGTAATTAAATGCAATGGAAAGACACCATTTGTAAAACACTAGAGGGCAGTATGGTGACACATATAATCAAGCTTACAAGCGAAACCAAAAGCACCTGCGTTCACTAATGTAACGACTAAACAACTCATATTCAGTGACAAACAATTCAGCTGAATGTTGTTTGCGTAAGTAATATATTTCTTTTTCAGTTTCAAGCAACTGAAACATAATAACAACTGAAAGAAAGCATGGTGCTCACATTGTTTCTGCAGTTCAACATCCAATTCTTGACAAGGTGACCAACATTGACCTCTTGTTTAAAGTTCATTGACCTTTTGCATAAATCACAATGAAGCAAGTAATTCATACACCCGTCGAGTAATTTGGAGGTAAAGAGCTTTTAGTTAAGCTAAAAGCTCTTTTACCTTGACCTAAATGCAGTGAAATTAAGCTTTTTGTTGACTAAAAGCTAAATTTCACTGCATACCCACATCATAAGAGTATTTATGAGATGTTTCAATCAAAAACGTCTCAATGTTAGGATTTATCATCAAGTTAAGTTTCAGTCATTATGTCATATCTGATTTAGCCCTGTTTAGACGATACAGTACACTCAAATTCAGCTGATTATATGATACCTGTTGATGAAAGGTTTAAAGAACCTGGGTGTACCAAATCTATTACATCTTTTGACATACTAAGTTAATATACTAAGTTAGTGTGAAATACTTTTCTCTAAATGTTCCATTTAAGAAAATAATCCAAGGCAGGACAAATGTATGAAAGCTAATTTTCTTTTTCCTTGAATCAGTGATGAAGGGTACTGTCATTGCTGGAATGGTGACATGATCTGATAAGTAAGATCTGATCGGGTTTCACACAAGGCAGCGTAAACTAACCGACTGACCCAAATACTGATCAACATGTACTACAACAATTGTATAATTACAAGTTCTGGATATATAAAGTATTTTATAGTTCTTTTACTTTACTTTAATTTTAAAACACAGGAAGAAAACTTACAAGTTTCTAAAAACTACTTTCTTTATGTAATTTCAGCTGCTAATGTGTGTAGTTTACATAGAGAGGACAGACATAATCAGTTTATACGTTTGTTTATGAATCATACATTAATTCTGAATAAATAATGGATTTATGTATCGCACCCTGCTCCTTTGACTTCCTGACAAACCGGATTTTCACATGACTATGTCTATTATTAACAAAATTGCTTTGCGCTGCCTTGCTGTGAAATGGACAAGGTGCAAACCGACTGTGCTGGCTTCCTGTCTGTATGAATCATCCTGCACATATTCAGGTTCTGGGAACGCCTAAAGCCTGCAGCTCATTATTCAAACGCAGACAGCCGGCGCTGATTGAGTCAATGCCTGAGCCATCGAAATGCCACCTATTCACGCAGTGACACTTGGAACGTGTCATAACCTATGCTTTGTGTTGTTTGTCATTGTAAAAATATAAAGCATTCGCACAGTACAACTTACAAAAAAAGGATCTGTCCCCAGGAAACACCTGAGAAGTGCTAAAAGTGCCACCCTGCCTCTGTTTCTGCACGTATAATTCTGTTTCTACACATATATAATTCCTCTGCAAAAGTACTCCTTTTAATCTTTAAAATCTGGACTACTGGAACTTGACCACTTCATCGTTTCCTTATTCATTAAGTCTGGGAAGACAGTTATTGTTTGATTTTCCTACCAAAATGTGATAGCTTGGCACAAACCTTTGCATGACTTGTGAAGTAGAGGGGGAATAAAACATTGATTTTCAAAAGCTTTTTCCAAGTAAAATTCTGAATTTGTTGTGTGCATTTGTTTTCAGCCCAGCCTAAGTCAATACTTTGTGAAACCATCTCGCATTGCAGACAGCTGCAAATCCTTTGGGGTATGTTATGTCTCTGTACCAGGCTTCGACATCTAGAGACTAAAATCTTTGCTCATTCTCTCTTTGAAAATAATTCCTACTCAGTTCGACCGGATGGGAAAATCATGCGATACTCAACAGGGTTTAGGGTTTCACTACATGGATATATTTGATCTTAACCACAGTCACTCTGGGCGCATGTCAAATCTGAGGTTTAATATTCCACTTGAAAATGAACCTCCATCCCAGTGTTAAGTCGTATGTAGCAGGTTTTCTATGCCCTATGACCTATATTAACCTTGCTACTGTTGATACATGAAAGTCCATGCTTTAGCAACAACAAGACTGATCAAGTTTAACTTTCATAGAAGGCGTGTAAGAAAGAGATCTTTGCTGTCTTAAAAAAAAAAAAAACGTAAGGTCAGACTGAAGTTACAGTGAAAAAATAAGACTAAAATTTAATTATTTGGACACCAAAACAGAGGATACGTTTGGCATAAACCATCTGCAGTGTTCCAGAGTGAGCACACTATACCAACCTCAAAGCAAAGAAGTGGAAGTGTCATGGTTTAGAAATGCTTTGCTGTATTATGACTTTTCCAGAAAACAGAATCATGAACTCCACCAAGCATCAGAGAGAGCTTGAGGAAAATCCTGCATCATGTCAATGAGCAGTGCCAAAGCATGCCAGTGAATCCATCAAAGACCGGCTGTAAATCAGCAAATGGAAAGTCCTGGGCCGACTCCAGGCACAGGTGTTGGTCTTACCTGCTAGTAGGTCCTACGATTACATTTTAGGGTCTCCAGAGACTTCTTGTTCTTCTGCTTTCAGTGTGAACATTCTTGAAGGGCCAGATCAGGGCATGTTGGCAGCTACTCTAAATGTCCTGGGCAAGCATGTTCATCTCTTTTATTCAGTTTGTTTATATTACATTTTCAGTCTTGTTAAAGTTAATCCTTTAACAAGACTGAAAAATTAGTCAGGTCTATTGAACTTATCTAGGTCTAAATATGCGTGAAAGACGTCCTTAGAATGTCCTATTGTTTATTTGACATTACATTGATGTTTGTGGCTGTGACATGACAAAATGTGAAAAAACTCTGCGGATATGAATACCTTTTTGATTAATTATACATTGTCCTTCTCTAGTACTACTATGATGCCGAAATCACACAATGACATTGGAGATTTTATCTTTTTAAAAGTCGGCCCTTTCAGGTACAGTCAATCAAACATTAACGTCAAGATTTAAACCCCGTGGGGTGCACTATGATGGTGGAAAAGGACTCTCGAAGTATAGCCCAGGTACCTTTATTGTCTGAAAATAGAAAGAAATGATGTGAAAAGTTCATGTCCAAATAAAGTAACAGGAATCCATCTAAGATATTCAAAAACAAATACTTGTTCCTTTGTCTACTTTATCAATGAAGGTCTGACATCACGTCTACCGCATCTAAAGTCAACAAAAACACCCAGATGTCTTGTAAAAACCAAAACGAATTGTCGGTTGATTACACACCTAAAATAACTATGGGCAAGCCTTGTCTGGCACAAAATACCTTTACCCTATGCCACTCTTTAAGTAGCAGTACATTTATTGATAATGTCCTTTACAAAAGATGGTTGATACAGTATTGTGCGGTCTTCTCTCTCCTTCCCTTCTTCCCCCTCCTATCTAACATTTTAGATTCTGTTTAATTTCTTAGTTCCTGTTTAGTTTCCTGCAACTTAGATGTGTCCTTACCCTACACACCCGAATCAAATGGTTAAACTACCTCACTAGGGGGCAGTCAATCTCTACAGCACCTAAAAGTTGTGGGGCAATGACACTTTAAGGACTGGAGTTTGAAACCAGTCGAAAGCTAACAGCAACGCAAAAAGTTGAATTGTTTTTGTACATTGCTATATGTTATATTGGGAATTATGTACACATGGTGGCTGTGACGTGAAACTGAACAGAGCTGAAGAGAGAGAGAGACGGAAAGAAGCTACAAAACATCAGGGAAACAGAGACCTAACAGGAATGACTCAGAGTATAAGGAACATAAGATCAATATCCGAATAACGAAAACCACAAACAATAAACATTGGAATGAAAAGTGATGAAATTGGTGAATATAATAAAGAAACCTCAATCAAATATATGGTGAAATTACACACAAAAACAGATGTTTTAGAAATCACTTTCTGTAATAAAGTGCATCATGAAACATTTGCTAACTGCTGCTGTGGCTCTCAATATAAACCCAAACATCTGAGTGGTTAACCTGCACAGCAGCCTCAGCAGCAGACGGAAAAGGTAGTCGACCTTTTCAATCGCATTGTTAGCCTCTATGTAATCAAGAGAGATAAAATAAATTCAGAATGTGTTCAGCACATGACCGTTAAGTAAAATTATTAATGAAATAATTGGTAAAAATTTGAATGAAATAATTTACTTATATAAAATAAAGATTGATTTATTTGATGCAGTGCACCTCAAGTTTTGATTCAATTTTCACATGTATAAATATCAATTTTGGTTCTTTATATTTATTGGCTCTAAATTGATTGTATTTAAAAGTTCAGCTTAAGTGACATGTTTTAAAGCTATGACGCGTCAAATCTAGAGAGCCACATGACAAAGAAAAAAAAAGAAAAGAAACCAAATAACAAACGTAAAACAAACAAAACAAGATGTTAAAAAAAATCCTGACGTCTCTCGACCTCTCAGCGTCACAAATCCTTTATTGAACAATGCGACATTCTTCCATCCGTCACACATTCTGACGCTCTGTTTTTGTTTCTGTTGAGTTGGTTGTCATTCTATCTTCTGTACAATAATCTTTTAATATAAATTCAAAAATGTACAGCTAAAACAATTTAACATTCATAATTATCAATTTATTGATTCAAGTTACATCCTTGAGTAATATTCTGCTGGATGTATGTTTGTCTCATGCTTAGAAAGGCTTTTGGATTTGCAAAGCTACTGAAAACCTTCACCTTTCAGGCCACACTGAAATTTTAACTTTTCAGACCAATCTGAAAGGCACGTAGAAATTTCACGTTAACTCTGCTTTTACCCTTTTAGTTGTCATTCACTTTGGGACACAGGAAGGACAGGCAAAATTCTTTATTTGTTGGAGATGACTGATGATGGAGCCTTTTTGAAAACTTGTTATTGAAATAGTCTGGTTAGTTATGATGAAGACAATCCTTGATTTCCATTATTCGTATCGAATCATTCAATTGTTTGAAGAACTACTCAAAAAGTCAAATAAGCTTTGCTATCGTTGCTAATCCTCTTCAAAAACACGTTTTTGCTATACTGGGTAAAATGGCAAATACATGGCAAAGTTGTCACCTGAGATGGAATTTGTACGTCCTGCATCCGCATGGATCCAATTAACTCCGTCTAATTTTTAATTGACTAGACATTGACGGAGAGATGTTTCACTCTTTGTTAAAAAGTGACAGAGGAGTGTCGGCACTTTATTGTTCAGTTAGTGGGTTAAAACAGAAAAAAAACAGTGTTTAACTGTTTTGCTGTGATCGCTTGAATACTGAGATTGCCTAATATGAAGAGAATCACATCTGTTTAAAGTCCATTCACAACATTGACGCTCAATATTGTGCCTTCCAAACAAGTAAACAACTCTGTGGTCGTTTCCAGTTCTCTGACGAAAATACAATTTGCTCTGATTGTCACTCAGAAATTCTGTCTGCTCCAATCAAATCTCCACTTTCCTGAGTTAATTCCAGCTGTCTGCTTTATTCTTGTAAAGCATATTTTGTTTCTATATAAACCCGTATGAATGGATCAAATGAAACAGACCCCAAATGTGACAAAATAAACACTGAATAAAGTTAAGACCAAAATTATTTATACCTTTGATCGCTATTCCTCTGCTGCTCTGTCAACTGCAGCAGAGGAAGAGCGATTAGAAACACAATGAATACACATAGAGACACTGGAATCAGATAAACTAACTAAACACTGGAAAACACTGTAAGTGTAACCGCAGACCAAACAAATCAAAATAACTAATCTTTAGAATGACCAGAGATAAACAACAGAAAACCAAAACTAAAAGTGCCTTACTAAACTCAACGCCAGGCTGGGACTTTTCCCAGATGTTGATCTGAGACAGCGATTAAATGCTGCCATAGGTCAAAGGGCCCTTATACACATTTTAGGCAAATATGTTTTTACAATATTATTTGGAGTTAAGAATGTCTCATGTGGATTTCTGCTTTGCAGAATTGTGCAACATACATAGACAGCAGATAGTGTCTTCTGAGGTGAGGATCAGCCTGGTTTAATTTTCTGGCTTATGTAAGTCTATTTTAAACCACTTTTGTAATATCACAGAGATGAAGGAGAAAAGAAGAACAACTTATTCAACCTTTTTAGCCAAATGTAAAAATCTTAGCCAAATCTAAAGCTTTGTCAGGTTTTTAATCTTCTTGAGTTGTAACCATATAAATACTTTGTAAACTTTTAGAAGTCATTCCAACATCACGCATCAACAGCATGACAAGGGTGTTTCTTAAGCATGCTTCCTCCAGGGCTCTCATACCTGCGGTGTACAGTATTTCAGGCATTTCTGCACTCACCACTCCTAAAAGGTCCGCCCTGGCAGACTGCAAGACACACACAAGCAGGACCCTCTGTACCATCCGTATATGATCCATCACAGTCATCCAGCAGGTGACTGAAAGACAAAATACCAGATAAAGCTGATTATCTATGAGCATCTAGGCTTATAGGCAAAAAATGAAAATGGGGAATTATTCAAGCAAGTCAATAAGCTCGTCAATTCAAAATGTCGGCTCTAAGAATAATATAACAACAAAGGCTGATTTGCTTCCCCCCTTCAAATGTTGGGCAACCGTGGACAACTTCAGGCTATTTCAGACTAGCAAGTCATTTCTACATTTAGCCCAGAAAAAATGTAGAAAATCTGGGAATTTTTTCTACCCCAAAGATCCCCTCTGAATATAGCCTGAAGAAAAATGTTAAAAGTCAAGAAAAAAAATCTGAGTTGGTCAACCCAAATTACTTTAAACTGTGTTTTAATACCTATCCATCAAGGCCGTTTCTACGTTTTACTTCTCAACTGTAGATTCATCTCATTTAGACTCAAGCCAACGTCATCTATTCCATGTGTTTTCAACAGAAATTTGCTTGGATGGGTTGAAGCTACATTTCACTTAGATCCTAAACAGGATCTGAGTACTGTAGTAGGAGAAGTTGCAGCAGTCAGGGGGCATGGAAAGATAGCAAGCGCTGTAATTAGAGATGGAGGTTTTATGAAGTTTAAAGAGCACTTGGATGAATTAACAAGTAACAAGATGACAGTTAACAAGAAGACTTACATAACTAAGAAGTTAAACAGGCTTCACCGAGGTGGAGCAACACAAGGATCTTTAATCACAGAGTGCAAATTCTTAACAAATGACATATCAAGGTGAATTACAAGACACACTTGTACAATTCACCTTCAAACATATGATCAAATCAATCCAATAGTCTAATTAGACATATTATGGTACAGTCAAATTCAGTTCATATTGAGCAATACACAATACAATTGCTTGATACTTATCTGCAAATAGCTGTGCTCTCAGGAAGCACAGCTATTTGCATGAAGTCCCTGAGTTTGCAGCGATCCCTCATCCTGAACAAGCATGTGGTTACAGTGGACAGGAACTACTCAAGGACTACTCAAGCTCGGTATGAAGGGGTTAAGAGGGTAGAAAGAAAACACACATACACAAAAAACAACAACACAGAATCACTGGTCCAGCAGTACAAGGAGAGGCTCCATTTCTGGTTTCTTCTAAAAGTGAAACTCAACTAAGTTGTGGTAATGATCCAATAGTTTTACCTTTATAATGGAAAAAACAGAGTGGACACAACGGCAGTAGTAACTCTTTCAACTGTTTTGTCCAGGAAGCAAGCCTGATTAAAGTTAAGGGCAGCAAAAGCTCAGCTGATGACCCTCTTCCAGGAGGGAGAAACAACAACAACAATAATAATAATAATTTTATTTGAAAGCGCCTTTCAGAGCACTCAAGGGCACTGTACAAATCTGTGAGGTTGTGGATGGCCTTGAATGTGTACAGAATAATTTTGAATTCTATTCTGAATCTGACCTGGAGCCAGCGGTGCTGCTGTAGGACTGGGGTAATATGAAGAAATTAGGGGATATTGGTAATAATGAGAACAGTTGAATTCTGAACCACTTGAAGCTTATGGATGGATTTTTGAGGAAGGCCAAAGAGAAGAGAGTTACAGTAGTTGACTAGGCTACGGATAAGAACGGTTAGGGAAAAGGGTGGGATGTGGGTGATTAATATTGTGTAAATGAATGTATGCTGACCGGGTGATGTTATAGATATGAGAGGTGAAAGAGAGCGTGCAATCGAGGATGACAACCACACTCTTGAGCTGAGGTGAAGGAGAGAACGTGGAGCTGTCAAATGAGAGAAATAAACTGTCCAGAGATTTGTTACAGATTTGGTTCCTTCAAGTAAGATCTCAGTTTTGTCACTGTTTAGTTTAAAGAGGTTAGTGCTGAACCAATGTTTTATTTTCGATAGGCAGGAGGTAAGGTGTAAGTGTAGAATTTGGCTTACGACATAAATAGAGCTGGGTGTCATCCGCATAGCCGTGAAAGTGGATGTTAAATTTCTGGAGGATATTGCTAAGGGGAAGACGGTAAATAATAAAATGTAGGGGCACAGTGGTTGTGACAGGGGCTGGATGGGAACGGAAGGCCTAAACATGGAGACAGCAAGTCATTTGAGGTCTGGCATTACACATAATGGTGAGAGTGATTGCTAAAGTAAGCAACTTTTCTCTAATAGCACCATTCACAAAATATTAAACTTCAAAACCAGCACAAATCCCTTGACATGAAGATACCTCTTTGTATATCATCCTCATAGTATTGTGTTTTTTTTCCCCCGAGCAAGGAATATTTAGAAATATCAAGATTAGGCCAGGCTTTCTAAACTCGAACTTGTCACTGTGTATAATTTCACAATCAATCTCCATTTGGCAGCTTACACGACAGTAGATCTTGTGGGATCATCCTAGAGCTTCTCAAATAAATTCAGTCCCTTGTTTGGTTTTAACATAAACTTGGTCTGGAACTGCTTTCTGTCAGAAGGGAGTGACACAGTGGCACTTCTCACCATGCGCCAGTCACAGTTGGACAATGCCACAGAGAACAAAAGAGGCTTTTTGTTGTCAGGCAGCAATGACTTTACATCTTATGACTTTGTCCAGTCAAGTTTATATTGTAAAAGCCCAGAGGGCATTCAGGTTTCCTAAAAGGAAACCCACAAAGCTTATGTTGAGTTTTACACGTTATAGTAAAGAATAAATACATTATAAAAACTTGTTGCATGGTAAATGTTTGCCACGCAACAAGTTTGCTGAGCACCACCATCTACTACTGTTCTTTTTTATAGATCTGTGGAGAAGTTGTGGCTCAATTGGAAGATTAGTTCTCTTGTAATCCGAAGGTTGTGAGCTCCATCCCAATTTCCCTCACTATATGTTGACATGCACTCTGGCAAGGCGCTTTAGCCCAATCCGCTTACCAATCGGTGTGTGAATGTGCAAACGTTGTAAGCAAATTAGTTCAGTCCATGTTACGTCTAGGATTGATATGAAACCTTTGATTACGCAGTGCATGTCTGGAGGATTTTACAACGAGGTCAGGCCAGTCATGCTTTCTGTTTTTTAGGGTTGATTGTTTGGGTAATTGCAGACAACGCAGGACAACACCTCATGTAAACTTGAGTCATCCTTGCATAATAAGGTTCCCCATTAATTGTGTAGTCTTTTATACTTCGGCACGCTTAGTTTATAGTTTGAGATATCTTGGTTTATTTACACAAAATAAAATGGTGGAAACAATAAAATAGCCCAAAACTAGACACTGCATAATGTCTCTGATTTTTCTCTCATTGATGTAAATTGTTGCTAATTCTTATTTACGTATATGGCTTTTTATTTGGCTTTAATTTTTCCCTTTTTTTTCTTGAGATTTTAACTAGTTGTTTTTTTTATAGTCTTGACTGCTAGAAAGCAAAATAAACTGAACACATAAATGTACACTTTGGTCTTTACTATTGAACTGCAAATTTATGTTCAACTCTTGAACTGCATTTCAAGCAGAAGCTTACCCTACATTTACAATTCTACACCTTTTTCCTATGTCTAGCTTGTTCCTGTTGATAAACAAGCAACTCAGCAACTTATAATTACATGAGTCATATAAATTGATGAAATAATAAAAGAAAAACATTCTTTTTGGCTTCCATCAATAGGGCGTGAGCTTCAAGGATGTTTGTCTTTTGGCTGCAGTGACGCACTCATTGCATGGGAAAGCGTGCAAAGTCTGCTGTTGTGATAAATGTCATAAATTTTTCTTTGTATTATTCACTAAGAGTGCCTGACAAGCTTTTGGAGGTACAAAGCATACACTGAGCCATTCTTGTTCTGCAGGTCTCGCCACACCTAGTAATAATTAGCAGCTCTTTTGTGATAGGTTGAAACCTGGCGGAGTGGTAGAATGTGTATTGAAAGAACATCTAATTATAACCCTTTTAAAAGTCAAGCATATTTCCCCATTAGTCACCCAGGTATCAAAACAGTCCATTCAAAAGGGCTCATTTAAAAATTAAAAATAGACTTGGCCTTTTTGTCTGCAAGCCTTTAATTGTGTTTATTGTATTCATGAATCATCATCTTATTAAACTCATTATTGTTTCTTTAAAGGCCCATTAGATTATGTAAAGTTTATGAATCAATTACCTTACATGAATCGTTTGGACATGTTGGACTGTAATTATTGACAATGACCAATCCTTTGTGTCTGACCTTTTTTAAGTTAAATTGTCTTTCTCATAATTTAGTCTCCAAACCCAATTTGTAAACAGTTTAATATTTCAATTATAGCTTTGATTTTAGCTTATTACATGATGCCAGAGTTTATACTATATCCTTGTAGGTATTAAAAGCTGACGGGGTTTAAAAAGCTGATTTTCTTTTTCTAGTCATCCAGTGTCTGGTTCCACCACAGGATGCGACATTTTATATACCATCTAGCTTTTATAGAGAGGCGTTACCTTCATTTTTCCTTTCAAAATAAAACATACTTGGTATTAAAGATGTAATAAAGATACATAATATGTCAAATCACGGCGTCATCACGTGCTATATTGCAACCACAAAGGCCTGCTTGGATGCAATATCTTGTAGGATATTATATTTCTAGTGCCATGCCTGTAAATATTGCATGTCAGTATTATGTTTGTCATATTAGACAGACTTCACTGGGTGAAGTACAAGTTCTTTCTGGCCTATGAACACCTGGGGATTCATCAGGATGTGTTAGAGAGTGTCACTTCCCTAATGAACCTGTCTCAGATAAGTAAGACATTGGACGGACTATTTAATGGCCAAACCGAGAGGTCAGGTCTGATAATCCCTGTTCAAGAAAAGTTAAATGATACAACATTCAGATCTCTGTAAGCAATCCCATTCAAGCACGTGTGCTGGCATAAAAAAACAAACATCTTCGTCCCTAAATATCCCCAAGATGTGAAACAATCATGGGTGTAGTCATAGTCTCGGTCCGTATGATTTGATTGAATTTGACTTTGTAAAGAGCCTTGAGATGACGTGTTGTGACGCTATATAAATAAAATTGATTTGAATAACCTAAAATTAAGCACATTTCCCATGATTCATCACAGTATTAGGCTTATTTTGAAGCTGTGCATGAATGCCTCTTCTGTCTACAAATGTACAAGTTTGTGAATAGTTCATTATATCAATCATCATTACCTCCTTATCAGTCTACTACAGTCATTTAAGATTGTGAAAGTTTATGAAAGAACCATATTACTAACTTCTTTTGATAGGGCTTTATTGTCTGAATATAATTACAAATAACAAGTCATCCTTTGGTGGATGTCTTCAGCTAAATTGTCTTTTGTGTGGATTAGATGGTATAGGCTGAACACAAATAATGGATTAATTATACAGGTGTAAACAGCTGTGGATAGTATGAACTGGACAACTGTGATGTGGATGACAAATTATAGGTAAACTTATTTACAAATAGGGTAGGCTAGACTGTAAAACCATGCTCCACATATTTTGTCATCTTTATTTTATGGCCTTTGTTAATGATGTCTTTTGTCACAATAACATGGTGGTTTTATTTAGTTTGATTCTTATTGCTTTTCTTCACTTAACATTTATTGTTTAGTTATGTTCAAAATAAAGATTACATTCATTCTTTAAATCATTCATTGAAGCGCTTAATTGATTTAAGTCTGGGTTTATATAATCTCATACACTAGCATTCCCTTGTTGTTAAATAGTGGCAACAGGATTTAAGTGGCAGATTTTAATCTGGGTACTGTAAGGTCTATTCCCCACAAAACATGACTTTCGAAAAAAAAAAAAAAAAAAAGATCATTCGTTTCTTGTCAAAATGGACATGGACTTGCAATCTTGTGTGAGTGCACTATTTTTAAATCGATGTGATATCGTTGTCAGGTTTCAGTTTTGCAGGCTATGTGGACGAGTGTAAACTTGTTTCTCTGTAGGCCAGAAGGAGGAGACATATACACAGTAGATCGCAACAGTAAACGTTGTGAGTAATTTTGAAGTTGTGTATTCTGATAACCACTCTTTTTAAAAGGCTCTTAAAAACATTACTGAAAATCCCTGTACACACACGCATACCCAAAACCGCCAAATTACCAAGAGGTAAATATCTTGGTAATATTTACCTCTTGAATACAAGATTGATACAAATATCAATCTTGTATTCAAGCAAAATTATTGACATAAATATATTTATTTCTCGACGTTAAAGACCTAAAATTCCATCGGGAATCAAAGCAAAGCATTGCACTGTAGCATTCCTAATAAAAACAACATTCCTCATCACGATGACGCAGATAGATAGATAGATAGATAAAGCTCAGTGCGAACTCCTCCTTCTTTGTTGTATTTGTTGACAAAGCATTTTAAAAGGCAGAAAAGTAAAACCGATGTCTTGAAGTCAAATAAAGGTTTTGAAGGCGGGACTTGCAAAATAAAATGTAGACGCTGGGGGTAAAGTTGGTGAGACAGTGGAGCACCTGTTTGAGAAAGAGCAATAAAGTTGTGTGTTACCCCCCAACTTTAGAGCTCTGGTCTAAAGTTATCTAATCGCTACACAGGTTACCCTGTTCAATTCAATTCAATTAAATAGTATTTATATAGCGCCAATTCATGAAACATGTCATCTCAAGGCACTTTACAAAGTCAAATTCAATGATATTATACAGATTGGGTCAAATTATACAGATTGGTCAAAAAATTCCTATATAAGGAAACCATTATTCACTCCTGGAGAAGCGTAGAGCCACAGGGAGAGTCATCTGCATTTTCCATGGCTTTGCAGCAATCCCTCATACTGAGCATGCATGAAGTAAATTCAAATCTGGAACTAAAAATATTTACCTCTTCCTCATCCTTTAATTTTTGAAGAAAAATCAAGCATAAACTGGAAGGTGGCACCACTCAGAGTGTTGCAAAGTTTCAATAATGCACTTTTATGCCAATATCGGACCAATATAGCCATTTTGGCACGTGTTGGATGACAGGAACAGTGGGAGGCCCGGGACTGTGATGGCATGTGTGTTAACAATACAGCTCAGTGGTGGTTGGCATCTGATCAGGGTGCCTCACCTTAGAGATTTCCCAGGTACATGAAGCAGGAAGGAGACTGTGGGGGAAGGCCCAGAACTAGCAGGAAGGACTATATTTGCATTTTTCCTTTTCAATCTTTAATATTCGATACACAATGGATGGATATATTCTTCACCAACTTCCTCCTACCTGTTAATTTACAAGAGGCTTAGTTGACATCTCATCTAGTTTGCATAACACTTTGAATTAGTTCCTTGTAAGAGATGCTTTATAAAACATATTTTACAACAGCCCTATGAAAATTAATAAACTGGTAGACGACTAAAAAAAAAAAAAAAGTCCATGAAAGCTAATCTTTTCTTGCATGCACAAAATACATTTAGGTATGGCATGAGTTCAACTATCAATCATCTCATTGCAGTGGTGGCCTTCAAAGCGTGGGTGATATCAGGGTAAATAGACGTCAAAAGCAGTGTTATGTTTGAGTTCCCATGGTTACCACACACAGTAACTGTGGATTGTTGATGAACAGGAAAGGTGAAGTTGCCAATCTCTTGTTTAGCTGCTGTTAACAGATAAATAGGAGCCCAGCGAACATAAAAGGCTTTTTATACATGACCAATTGTAAAAACTCCCTCTGTAAGAGCACCATTAATGTTTTGGATTTCCTGGTCTGAAAAATAAAGCTCATCCAGGCAGAACATTTCAACCCAAATCAACGTTTTCAGTAATGAAACGGCTGTATTACCTGATTGCTTTTTGTTTCTGACATTGCTCAGCTGAAATCAGGATCACTCAACAAGGGAAAATAATTTTTTTAACAACCATTAATATTTTGAAATCAGAGATTTAGGAAAGCCAATGGAGAAATGTTTTATATTAACTGATGGGGAAAACGCTCCAACCAATATCGATATAGTAAAAGCTAGTAGAGGTGAAAGAGAATATAGGAAATACAAAGTACATCCCCAATTCATTTATGACATTTGTTGGATTTGTGAGGTATACAGTGATTTCTTTTGACAAATGTTTCTGAGGTGTATGTTTTTGTCCACTTCAGGTTAGATTTAAACCAATTTACAACCTGTTTCATAATAATATATAAAAAAATCTAGAAGTTACAGAACGTGTACTTTCTTTTAATCACGGTGCACACAGTCCTGACTTTAAGTGAGACAGTGTGGGATATTTATTATTTTATGGACTATTTTAAATACTTTGGCACTCTTAGAGGCGTTCAAACAATTTTTTTTATTCTGGAGCTCTTTTTAGGTCATGGTATGTTTCCTTTGGCAGCACATGCTGTATTTCTGCAGCAAGGTGAACAACTAGTTTGTAACATTTGCAGCTTAATAGCAGGTTCCATCTTTCTTTTCTTTTACAAATTTAACATAATGGGGGAGCCAAGAAAATGTTGTAATATAGTTTTTAATGTGTGGTGAAAAACTTCTACTATTTAATGCCTGATTATAGAGACCAGATCTGATGACCACTGTTTTTTTAAAGGCTCAATAAAATATTAATGACAATCCCTATAAATACACACTTCCCACACACCTAAAACCCCCAAATATCCCAGAGGTTAATATAAATGTTGAATTTCAAGCAAGATTCTTTGCGTAATTATATTTTTAGATTCCATCAAAAATCAAAACAAGGCATTACACTGTAGGATTCCCAAAGAGAATATCACTGCTCATCAGTCCTCACCAATATGACGCTGATATGACAAACTCACTAAAAAGGAAGTTCAGGACCAACTCTTCCTACTTTTTTGATCCATTTATCATTTAGTATACACACTATTTAATCAATTGTTTAAAAGTATTCTAAAAGCTGAGAAGGAAAAACAATGTCTTGCAGTCAAATAAACATTTATAAGGCAGAACTTCCAAAATAAAAAGTGGAGATTGGTGGTAATATTGGCTAGACAGGCGAGTGTTTGGTGAGACAGCATGGTACCTTTATTATTTAATGAGACATTTTAAATTCCTCACCTCTCTTAGAGGCATTCGTATATCTATTTTTATTTCAGAGTGCTATTCAAGTCTTGCCAAGTTTGTTTTTTTGTTTTTTTGGTTGGACATGCTGTATCCTTGCAACAAAGTGAACAACCGGTTCTTAATACTTTCAGTTTTATGGCAGGGTCCAACTTTCTTTTCCAAGTTTTGGAAGCCCAGAACAGGTTTTAATACAGTATTTTTTATGCATGGCTCTATTTAAATCGGCTGTCTCATACTGCAGTCAAAGTTTTGCAAGTTACATATTTGACTTTATGCATTGAGGCGCAGCCACTGACGTTGTCAAAGCAGGAAGAACAAGTTCCCCTAAAATAAGCTTAACTCCGCTCTTGTCTTTTCGTTTTGCTTAAACTTATCAGTGAATCGAAGATTTTCTCCTGATATTGTATCAGACCAATAAAAAGGTGAGTGAACCTAGTGTAATTTATACATTTGAAGGCTCATAATGAACTTTAGGTTTGTGCAACTCGCTTCTAGATGATCTCATCTGCCAGGTCAAGTCTGTCTAGAAAATGGTACGTGTTGAAACTCGTTGCAAAGGTTTATTTGATGGCTTTGATGTTGTAATTTCCTCAATCCTGAACAAGAGAACAGAAATATGGTGTGTGTGGGGAGGCATTGGTGGAGAAGAGAAAAAAAAAACAGAAACTGTGACAAAATTTGTAGACTTTTCTGATATTTAGTGTCATAGACTGCTGTCAAACAGGTGAAATAATACTTGTCTGCCCAGCTGACTGTGAAAACAGAGCTTGTTATGAACAACCGTATACTTTTCCTAGGAGTTTCAAAGAAAAGTTGTTGCAACCTTGTTGCAGTGACCCGAAATACCTTCAGGCGGAGGAGTTTTCATGCTTGAGTTCTAATGACTCCTAACCTGTTAAGTAACATCCCACTGTTTCCTCCACACTCAATCCAACAACCAAAAATAAAGAGAAAAATATATTTCACACCCATGTGGTTATTTTTTGTTTAGTAAACAGCATAATATGGGGAGGTGACTGTAATATCTCAACAATCATTGCAATTTTGATGTCGTGTGGTAAAACAGTTATCTTACCTACTATTCAATAAAATATCCATTGTTGTCTATCTATCTATCTATCTATCTATCTATCTATCTATCTATCTATCTATCTATCTATCTATCTATCTATCTATCTAGAGGCAAAGTACTCACATCTAAGGGCAATTTAGAGATACCACTTACAGAATAGGTTTGCTTGATCTAAACATGGATTAAACACAGGCCTGAAGCATGGCTATAAATTGTTATATCACAGAGTCATGTCTAAGTGAGGTCAGGGCGTAGTTTCAACATTCAGTTCTTCTGCAAGTCTATTGCACAGTGGAAACTCACTTTGAGGTCTTATTAGTTACAAGTTAACCCAGTCCCTAGAAGGACATAAGGGAAGGACTAGGAACAGAAACAATTCAAGGATATTAATTGAAGCGGTGGATATCCTAACTAGACTTATGTCAAATCATCCAGGATATCCATGAGACGCTCACTATAATCAAATGATAAAGAAGCAAACTACATATTTTATGCACAAATATAATACTACATGTACCCCAAGGGAAAAAATACTTCAATGTATTGCCAGGATACAAACACAAATGTACTATATGGTATGTCCTTTTTCAGAGAGTGCAGATTTTAAGTACACAAATCTTAATGTATATAGAATATTATCCTGACTGCAAGTACATTTAAATATTTAAAAAGTTAATATACTATCTTAATACAATCCCCCTGTAGTCTCTATCTGTGATACAGTGGACCCAAGTTCCAATCCTGGTTACTTAATTAAGGGCCTCTGGCAGAAAAAGTGATTTGCAGACATGGCTCCTGGCCATTCGTTTCCAGACATGCCTTTGAAAACTTTCTTTTTTAAGGGCTGTCAAGTCAACACACCTTAGGCACTACCTTTACTACACAAACAATTGGTTTGGTTAATCCCTAGAAAAATAGCGTTGAAAGTTAAGAATGAGGATTGGCTGATGTAACATTATCCTGTCTTAGACAGACTGGTTTACTCTAAGGATGAAACACAAATGCAAAGTTAGAGGTGGTATATATACATAGTTCAGAGGAGAAAGAAATGTTCAGACCTACACATTGTGAAACAAACAAAACAGCAGCTACAGCTTACTTGCCAAGACAGGACTCAATGATTCATTTACATTTCATAAACAAAGAACAGTTTTTTAAGGAAAGTGATTCTGGTCAGAGGAGAAAGGTGGATTAAAGTAGGAGTGAAAGAAATAATCAATGTAAAACATGAAAAGCCAACAGTAAACTGGAAGTGTTCTTGTGTCAAATCTATTAAACACCTTGATTCACACCTTCAAACCTGAGACCAAAGCAACTTGCATCATAGTCTCATAAGGAATTATCCCACAAGTGACAAAGAAGTAAACGACTCATGGGATGGTTTGCCATGTCAGTGATTCATATAACTTTAACAGCCCTAATAGTTTAATTGCTCTAAGTCCATTTACCTTCTAATTAGGCACTTTCTTTTTGGCATTTCCAACAGCTATAAACATTGACAAGATCACAGTTTATACTGATTATACATGTGTTTATTTGTAACACACAATGGTAAATTAAAGTACAGATAATAATGTGTACACAGATAAAACTGAATTCAGTCAGGCTGTGTTTGTCAACCAGTGCATCAAAATGTGTCATCAAAAGTGAATCTGTAATTCAAGACACATACATTCAAGAACAAAATTGTCTACGTTGGGGTTTTTGTTCAGGATTGTAAGTGTACAAAGTGGAAAGAAATCGAGCTTCAATCTGCGGAATAAACAAGCTAGTTTAACTAATAAACTACAATTCTCCTTGGTTATCTGTAGTGACATCAGAAGGAGGAACTTAAAATGCAGAACTGAAACAAAACTCTTGTGTATTTAGAAAATGTTATTATATTACAATACATGGAACAAATAAACTAATATATATAATATATTATATAATATAATTCAACTAAAATCCCTACACAGTGCCAGAGTTTGCTTAAGGAGGTGCCATAAAAATGAAAGAAAAAAAATGTGTGACAGCTAAGCTGTACAATTGTGTAGGGATTTGCACCATTTGATTGTACAACCTTGCAGTACATATCCACCTGGAGCTTGTTGTTTTCTTTTCTTGCCATTCCCTCCCACACTCTAATAATATTGGTGACCCTTAAATCTGACCTCTGCTGTGTGTTAGTGTGCTTGAATTGACAAAGCTGGTTCAGACAATGAGTAGGTGATCTCTTTCGTAAACTGTTAACAGCTGAAGTGTGGTATATCCGTGCTTAAACGTTTTAATAACAGCTGGGTTCAACCAGCATGACCTGTGAAAACATTTGTCAAGAAGGCCACAATAGAGCCAAACCCTTCAGAAACAGTTTCAGTACCAGCAGCATCCAGTCACACGGCACATTCTATTAGGCAGTAGTCATTGCTTCAGAGATCAGACAATGTCGCATACAGTTGCATAATTATGTCTGAATATTTCTGGAGCTCAATTACAGTTGTATTCAGAGACAATACTTTAAAGCCTTCAATTACTGTGACTTACTGTAGGACCAGTAAGCTTTTGTTCACTAATAACTGTTGTGACTTCCTGAAAGCCCTGTTGCCAGTAAGGCGCAACATTTTATTTTTGTTGCTGTGTAAACCGACGGAAAATCTTATTGACTTAACTGACTGACTGGTTTAACTCACAGGCACATTACTAGATTATTGTGGTCATTACAAAGCAAAATTCATCCAGAGAACTTCATCCCGAAGAGATGCTTGGATTTCTAGATGCTTAAAATCAACCAAAATGCTTAAAAGCAGAAACAGTCTGTTGTCTAAAACCAACTGTGATCTTAGAAAAACTGCTCTATAAGATCCTGTTTCTTAACATATAATACTTAGGGCAAAATACATAATCATGCAAAATGAACAAACTTAGCAAATGTGTGACAAAGGCAAAATGAAAGATCTGAAAGCTAAATAAAAGCGTGTGACTGGCATGGAGTGACAAATGCCTTCCAAATGTATTAAATTTTCTTTCTCTATAACAGACAAAAGAAGTACGTTGTAAATATGCTAGACATTTAAAAGTTGGGAGTGTTTGTTAGTCCATCACAAAAGGAAAAGATTTAAATTGAACTCCCTTTGTGTTTTGCAGACAAAAATAAAAGATATCCATCAGCTGCCACCATGAATGGTGGATTCCTTGTGAACTTGTTGGCGGGTGAGTAATTCATAATGAACTTCAGGGACATGTTTAATTACTACAAAGAACATTTGTAAAACAGCTTATGGATGAAACAAGCACTAATACTTGTTTCATTAGACACAAGTATTACTGTAGCACTGGGCTACAGTAATTCCCCTTTTTATTCCTTTGGCATTCAAGCAGTTAGACATTTATTTTACCCTTTAGTAGTAGTTAATCAACAATTCTGCGCGTTTTCTGAAGGTTTTTCAATTTTTTGGGGGGCTTTTCCTGCCCTTCACCTAACTATTTTGGGAGATATGCTTTTTGCAGTTTGTTTAACACCTGATTGTATTTTATGAACCATTCAGGAATAAAATGTCCCCTTAACTCATTCGATTGGGAGTGCTTTATCAGTGTAAAAGAGAAAATTCAGTACACAACAAAAATGTTTATTTGGTTTTCAGGTAACTTATCACCAGTAGCCAGTTGAAAACACATGATGTATTCCCATGTCTTCAGTTTATTGACAAAAACCCCAAGAGAACACAGTTGGACAAAAAAAGGAATTTAACACCAAAAACAACAAAACTCTATAAAAAGTTTACTAGATTTGTTTCACATTTCTTAAAGATCTAACCTTCAGCAACTGTCCATGAACTTTAGGAAGGTTGCTAGATAGCCAAACACAAAATCACTTGGCCAGTGATACCTACTGTATAAAATGGAAAAACAAACAGGAAACATTTTAACAGTAATTATACCCAATATTTAGATCCATTGATTGTCAATCTATGAATGTTTCACTTTAATCCTAACCCCTCTTTAAGAAAATATCCCGTCTTAACTATACAGTGTTTTTTATCTTTCAAATGTCAAAATGGTATTGCTTAAAATAACTGTTTAAGTTTAAATAAATGTTTAACTTACATTACCATTCTTGCCTATATATACGCTTTTCCTTCCACACAGCTTTCTGCATGACTCACATAATGAGTCTAACAACTGAATACACAAAATCACCTACTTCTTCAACGGCTGACATAGGATTAAGTATCACCAACAAACAACAGCATATGAATGTTCAAGTTGAAACAAGTGCTACATTATCAGTGGAAATCAGCTCTAAAGCAGCTTCAGATGAAGAGAGTGCTGCCGTGATGAATACCACACCCGTGATAACTTCAAAACAAGAATGTTGCAAACACTCCCAATCATCTGATTCAGACACAAGCCAACCAGCCTCCATAACATCTGAGAATAACTCATTATTTTCAGGTGAAACTACTTTATCAGCAGAGGACGGAAAAAGTGGTACTGCGTCACAGGATGCTCTGCAGACTTCAGATGTCAAAGGCGGCAACACACCCGCCAGCATTTCACCGTTATCACAAAGTGACGCTCAAGGGCAGAATTCAGAATCAGAATCAGCAGCCACAGTTTCAGCATTAAGACACACAGAACAAGAAAACATGTTTTCTAAATCAAGTGTTACTCCAAGTCTAGGTGAATCTACACTCTCAGCTTTAGCAACGGCATCATCAAACAGTGGGTTAAACATGGACACACTGGCTGTAACAACCGAAAACTCAACCAAGTTACACACAGAGAAGCAAAAGTCTGATGCAACAAAGGGTACTACACCCTTACTAACATTCAACACAGTGGTTAGGCAAAATACACAATCAGTGCAAACAATATCATCTTTGGTAAGCTCAATGACTGACTTGACAGCTACAACAGGAGTTTCAGGCTCAACAACAACAACGTCAACGTGGAAACAGAGCACTGCATCTTTAAGGACCGGCCAAGCCACAACACAAAGGACATCAAAACTAGGTTTGTCTTCAGAACAGAGACCAATGGAGTCTGCAGGACTAGCTTCTTTACATACAGAAAAAACGGAAACATCAACTGTGTATCATACAAATGCAATGATAGAGGAGGAAATTACACAAGAAAGAACACTTTTATCTGAAACCTCTACAACAGGAACAACCACACCATCAACCAAAACTCAAACACCTACCACAGGTCCTACATCTGCATCGTTAAAAGAGACAAAGACAAAAACATCAGTGATGTCATCTACAAAAGTTACTTTCCAAACATCGTTTACAACACAACAACCCGCAATTAAATCACAGACTCCTGCTTCAAAAACAAAAAGTGAAAAAACTGAAATTAACTCGGTCTATGTCTCAACAAGTTTGGGTGCAAAACAAGAACAATCTGTTAAAACTGTTCAAGCTACAATGCAAACCCAATATATTCCACCATCTACAACAGTTGATACCTCTGCAGAAATATTGGAGTCCATGAAAACATCCACAGCAATGTCCCCTCCATCAGGTATGGAACAATCTGTGATGACTCCCCAGGCCACAATCCAAACCCAATCTAGTCCACCAGCGACCTTGATTAAAACATCTAAACCGATGATGGAGTCCAGTACAACCACAACCACAGCAAGAACATCTCCATCCATGACAGTGGCAACAAGCACAAATATATTAACTACCTCTGCATCTGTAAATGATTTTCAGACAACAACAAATACTGTAGTGCAGACATCAAAAAAGCAAGAAGAAACACCTTCTCTTAGTACACAATTACAAAACACCTCAAAGCAAACTACGTTAACTGCAACAAAAGAGACACAAACTGGCACTACAGAGAAATGGAAAAAACCTGCAACAGCAGAATCATCCACTGCTTCAGAACAACCTTTGGGATCAACACACAATGTGTCAGTGGATGCTCAAACACAAAGTGCCGCTGTGTTTTCAACTTCACAAAGTTCACCAAACATTTCAAGTTCAAGCACACAATCATATGCTCCAGGTTCAGAGACTGCAAAAGCATCTGTGTCATCTACTCAACTTGCCCAAACTTTAACACAAACTTCTGGATCTCGAACGGTTCAAGCAAAAACAGATACTGATTCAGTTTCTGTTTCATCAGGACTCACACCACAAACTACAGAGTCATTGAAAGCTAAGGTTACAGATGCACAAACAAAATCCAGCCCATATACGGTCAAAAGCCAAGCATCTACAACAGGTGATACCTCTGCAGAGATATTGGAGTCCATGAAAACATCCACAGCAATGTCCCCTCCATCAGGTACGGAACAATCTGTGATGTCTGCTCAGGCCACAATCCAAACCCAATCTAGTCCACCAGCAACCTTGATTAAAACATCTAAACCGATGATGGAGTCCAGTACAACCGCAACCACAGCAAGAACATCTCCATCCATGACAGTGGCAACAAACACAAATATATTAACTACCTCATCATCTGTAAATGATTTTAAGACATCAACAAACACTGTAGTGCAGACATCAAAAAAGCAAGAAGAAACGCTTTCTTTTAGCACACAATTACAAAACACCTCAAAGCAAACTACGTTAACTGCAACAAAAGAGACCCAAACTGGCACTACAGAGACAACAAAAACACCTGCAACAGCAGAATCATCCACTGCTTCAGAACAACCTTTGGGATCAACACACAATGTGTCAGTGGATGCTCAAACACAAAGTGCCGCTGTGTTTTCAACTTCACAAAGTTCACCAAACATTTCAAGTTCAACCACACAATCATATGCTCCAGGTTCAGAGACTGCAAAAGCATCTGTGTCATTTACCCAACTTGCCGAAACTTCAACACAACCTTCTGGATCTCCAACGGTTCAAGCAACAACAGACACTGATTCAGTTTCTGTTTCATCAGGACTCACACCACAAACTACAGGGTCATTGAAAGCTAAGGTTACAGATGCACAAACAAAATCCAGCCCATATACGGTCAAAAGCCAAGCATCTACAACAGGTGATACCTCTGCAGAGATATTGGAGTCCACGAAAACATCCACAGCAATGTCCCCTCCATCAGGTACGGAACAATCTGTGATGACTGCTCAGGCCACAATCCAAACCCAATCTAGTCCACCAGCGACCTTGATTAAAACATCTAAACCGATGATGGAGTCCAGTACAATCGCAACCACAGCAAGAACATCTCCTTCCATGACAGTGGCAACAGACACAAATATATTAACTACCTCTGCATCTGTACATGATTTTCAGACAACAACAAACACTGTAGTGCAGACATCAAAAAAGCAAGAAGAAACACTTTCTCTTAGTACACAATTACAAAACACCTCAAAGCAAACTACGTTAACTGCAACAAAAGAGACACAAACTGGCACTACAGAGAAATGGAAAAAACCTGCAACAGCAGAATCATCCACTGCTTCAGAACAACCTTTGGGATCAACACACAATGTGTCAGTGGATGCTCAAACACAAACAGCTGCTGTGTTTTCAACTTCACAAAGTTCACCAAACATTTCAAGTTCAAGCACACAATCATATGCTCCAGGTTCAGAGACTGCAAAAGCATCTGTGTCATCTACTCAACTTGCCCAAACTTTAACACAAATTTCTGGATCTCGAACGGTTCAAGCAAAAACAGACACTGATTCAGTTTCTGTTTCATCAGGACTCACACCACAAACTACAGAGTCATTGAAAGCTAAGGTTACAGATGCACAAACAAAATCCAGCCCATATACGGTCAAAAGCCAAGCATCTACAACAGGTGATACCTCTGCAGAGATATTGGAGTCCATGAAAACATCCACAGCAATGTCCAATCCATCAGGTACGGAACAATCTGTGATGTCTGCTCAGGCCACAATCCAAACCCAATCTAGTCCACCAACGACCTTGATTAAAACATCTAAACCGATGATGGAGTCCAGTACAACCGCAACCACAGCAAGAACATCTCCATCCATGACAGTGGCAACAAACACAAATATATTAACTACCTCATCATCTGTAAATGATTTTAAGACATCAACAAACACTGTAGTGCAGACATCAAAAAAGCAAGAAGAATCGCCTTCTTTTAGCACACAATTACAAAACACCTCAAAGCAAACTACGTTAACTGCAACAAAAGAGACCCAAACTGGCACTACAGAGACAACAAAAACACCTGCAACAGCAGAATCATCCACTGCTTCAGAACAACCTTTGGGATCAACACACAATGTGTCAGTGGATGCTCAAACACAAACAGCCGCTGTGTTTTCAACTTCACAAAGTTCACCAAACATTTCGAGTTCAAGCACACAATCATATGCTCCAGGTTCAGAGACTGCAAAAGCATCTGTGTCATCTATTCAACTTGCCCAAACTTTAACACAAACTTCTGGATCTCGAACGGTTCAAGCAAAAACAGACACTGATTCAGTTTCTGTTTCATCAGGACTCACACCACACAGTACAGAGTCATTGAAAGCTAAGGTTACAGATGCACAAACAAAATCCAGCCCATATATGGTCAAAAGCCAAGCATCTACAACAGGTGATACCTCTGCAGAGATATTGGAGTCCACGAAAACATCCACAGCAATGTCCCCTCCATCAGGTACGGAACAATCTGTGATGTCTGCTCAGGCCACAATCCAAACCCAATCTAGTCCACCAACGACCTTGATTAAAACATCTAAACCGATGATGGAGTCCAGTACAATCGCAACCACAGCAAGAACATCTCCATCCATGACAGTGGCAACAAACACAAATATATTAACTACCTCATCATCTGTAAATGATTTTCAGACAACAACAAACACTGTAGTGCAGACATCAAAAAAGCAAGAAGAAACACTTTCTCTTAGCACACAATTACAAAACACCTCAAAGCAAACTACGTTAACTGCAACAAAAGAGACACAAACTGGCACTACAGAGACAACAAAAACACCTGCAACAGCAGAATCATCCACTGCTTCAGAACAACCTTTGGGATCAACACACAATGTGTCAGTGGATGCTCAAACACAAACAGCCGCTGTGTTTTCAACTTCACAAAGTTCACCAAACATTTCAAGTTCAAGCACACAATCATATGCTCCAGGTTCACAGACTGCAAAAGCATCTGTGTCATCTACTCAACTTGCCCAAACTTTAACACAAACTTCTGGATCTCCAACGGTTCAAGCAAAAACAGACACTGATTCAGTTTCTGTTTCATCAGGTCTCACACCACAAACTACAGAGTCATTGAAAGCTAAGGTTACAGATGCACAAACAAAATCCAGCCCATATACGGTCAAAAGCCAAGCATCTACAACAGGTGATACCTCTGCAGAGATACTGGAGTCCATGAAAACATCCACAGCAATGTCCCCTCCATCAGGTACGGAACAATCTGTGATGTCTGCTCAGGCCACAATCCAAACCCAATCTAGTTCACCAACGACCTTGATTAAAACATCTAAACCGATGATGGAGTCCAGTACAACCGCAACCACAGCAAGAACATCTCCTTCCATGACAGTGGCAACAAACACAAATATATTAACTACCTCATCATCTGTAAATGATTTTCAGACATCAACAAACACTGTAGTGCAGACATCAAAAAAGCAAGAAGAAACGCCTTCTTTTAGCACACAATTACAAAACACCTCAAAGCAAACTACGTTAACTGCAACAAAAGAGACCCAAACTGGCACTACAGAGACAACAAAAACACCTGCAACAGCAGAATCATCCACTGCTTCAGAACAACCTTTGGGATCAACACACAATGTGTCAGTGGATGCTCAAACACAAACAGCTGCTGTGTTTTCAACTTCACAAAGTTCACCAAACATTTCGAGTTCAAGCACACAATCATATGCTCCAGGTTCAGAGACTGCAAAAGCATCTGTGTCATCTACTCAACTTGCCCAAACTTTAACACAAACTTCTGGATCTCAAACGGTTCAAGCAAAAACAGACACTGATTCAGTTTCTGTTTCATCAGGACTCACACCACACAGTAAAGAGTCATTGAAAGCTAAGGTTACAGATGCACAAACAAAATCCAGCCCATATATGGTCAAAAGCCAAGCATCTACAACAGGTGATACCTCTGCAGAGATATTGGAGTCCATGAAAACATCCACAGCAATGTCCCCTCCATCAGGTACGGAACAATCTGTGATGTCTGCTCAGGCCACAATCCAAACCCAATCTAGTCCACCTACGACCTTGATTAAAACATCTAAACCGATGATGGAGTCCAGTACAACAGCAACCACAGCAAGAACATCTCCATCCACGACAGTGGCAACAAACACAAATATATTAACTACCTCCTCATCTGTAAATGATTTTAAGACATCAACAAACACTGTAGTGCAGACATCAAAAAAGCAAGAAGAAACGCCTTCTTTTAGCACACAATTACAAAACACCTCAAAGCAAACTACGTTAACTGCAACAAAAGAGACACAAACTGGCACTACAGAGACAACAAAAACACCTGCAACAGCAGAATCATCCACTGCTTCAGAACAACCTTTGGGATCAACACACAATGTGTCAGTGGATGCTCAAACACAAACAGCCGCTGTGTTTTCAACTTCACAAAGTTCACCAAACATTTCGAGTTCAAGCACACAATCATATGCTCCAGGTTCAGAGACTGAAAAAGCATCTGTGTCATCTACTCAACTTGCCCAAACTTTAACACAAACTTCTGGATCTCGAACGGTTCAAGCAAAAACAGACACTGATTCAGTTTCTGTTTCATCAGGACTCACACCACACAGTACAGAGTCATTGAAAGCTAAGGTTACAGATGCACAAACAAAATCCAGCCCATATATGGTCAAAAGCCAAGCATCTACAACAGGTGATACCTCTGCAGAGATATTGGAGTCCATGAAAACATCCACAGCAATGTCCCCTCCATCAGGTACGGAACAATCTGTGATGACTCCTCAGGCCACATTCCAAACCCAATCTAGTCCACCAGCGACCTTGATTAAAACATCTAAACCGATGATGGAGTCCAGTACAACCGCAACCACAGCAAGAACATCTCCTTCCATGACAGTGGCAACAGACACAAATATATTAACTACCTCTGCATCTGTAAATGATTTTCAGACATCAACAAACACTGTAGTGCAGACATCAAAAAAGCAAGAAGAAACGCCTTCTTTTAGCACAAAATTACAAAACACCTCAAAGCAAACTATGTTAACTGCAACAAAAGAGACACAAACTGGCACTACAGAGACAACAAAAACACCTGCAACAGCAGAATCATCCACTGCTTCAGAACAACCTTTGGGATCAACACACAATTTGTCAGTGGATGCTCAAACACAAACAGCCGCTGTGTTTTCAACTTCACAAAGTTCACCAAACATTTCAAGTTCAAGCACACAATCATATGCTCCAGGTTCACAGACTGCAAAAGCATCTGTGTCATCTACTCAACTTGCCCAAACTTTAACACAAACTTCTGGATCTCCAACGGTTCAAGCAAAAACAGACACTGATTCAGTTTCTGTTTCATCAGGTCTCACACCACAAACTACAGAGTCATTGAAAGCTAAGGTTACAGATGCACAAACAAAATCCAGCCCATATATGGTCAAAAGCCAAGCATCTACAACAGGTGATACCTCTGCAGAAATATCGGAGTCCACAAAAACATCCACAGCATTGTCCCCTCCATCAGGTACTGAAAAATCTGTGATGACTGCTCAGGCCACAATCCAAACCCAATCTAGTCCACCTACGACCTTGATTAAAACATCTAAACCGATGATGGAGTCCAGTACAATCGCAACTACAGCAAGAACATCTCCTTCCATGACAGTGGCAACAGACACAAATATATTAACTACCTCTGCATCTGTAAATGATTTTCAGACAACAACAAACACTGTAGTGCAGACATCAAAAAAGCAAGAAGAAACGCCTTCTTTTAGCACACAATTACAAAACACCTCAAAGCAAACTACGTTAACTGCAACAAAAGAGACACAAACTGGCACTACAGAGACAACGAAAACACCTGCAACAGCAGAATCATCCACTGCTTCAGAACAACCTTTGGGATCAACACACAATGTGTCAGTGGATGCTCAAACACAAACAGCCGCTGTGTTTTCAACTTCACAAAGTTCACCAAACATTTCAAGTTCAAGCACACAATCATATGCTCCAGGTTCAGAGACTGCAAAAGCATCTGTGTCATCTACTCAACTTGCCCAAACTGCAACACAACCTTCTGGATCTCCAAAGGTTCAAGCAACAACAGACACTGATTCAGTTTCTGTTTCATCAGGTCTCACACCACAAACTACAGAGTCATTGAAAGCTAAGGTTACAGATGCACAAACAAAATCCAGCCCATATGTGGTCAAAAGCCAAGCATCTACAACAGGTGATACCTCTGCAGAGATACTGGAGTCCATGAAAACATCCACAGCAATGTCCCCTCCATCAGGTACGGAACAATCTGTGATGTCTGCTCAGGCCACAATCCAAACCCAATCTAGTTCACCAACGACCTTGATTAAAACATCTAAACCGATGATGGAGTCCAGTACAACCGCAACCACAGCAAGAACATCTCCTTCCATGACAGTGGCAACAAACACAAATATATTAACTACCTCATCATCTGTAAATGATTTTCAGACATCAACAAACACTGTAGTGCAGACATCAAAAAAGCAAGAAGAAACGCCTTCTTTTAGCACACAATTACAAAACACCTCAAAGCAAACTACGTTAACTGCAACAAAAGAGACCCAAACTGGCTCTACAGAGACAACAAAAACACCTGCAACAGCAGAATCATCCACTGCTTCAGAACAACCTTTGGGATCAACACACAATGTGTCAGTGGATGCTCAAACACAAACAGCTGCTGTGTTTTCAACTTCACAAAGTTCACCAAACATTTCGAGTTCAAGCACACAATCATATGCTCCAGGTTCAGAGACTGCAAAAGCATCTGTGTCATCTACTCAACTTGCCCAAACTTTAACACAAACTTCTGGATCTCAAACGGTTCAAGCAAAAACAGACACTGATTCAGTTTCTGTTTCATCAGGACTCACACCACACAGTAAAGAGTCATTGAAAGCTAAGGTTACAGATGCACAAACAAAATCCAGCCCATATATGGTCAAAAGCCAAGCATCTACAACAGGTGATACCTCTGCAGAGATATTGGAGTCCATGAAAACATCCACAGCAATGTCCCCTCCATCAGGTACGGAACAATCTGTGATGTCTGCTCAGGCCACAATCCAAACCCAATCTAGTCCACCTACGACCTTGATTAAAACATCTAAACCGATGATGGAGTCCAGTACAACAGCAACCACAGCAAGAACATCTCCATCCACGACAGTGGCAACAAACACAAATATATTAACTACCTCCTCATCTGTAAATGATTTTAAGACATCAACAAACACTGTAGTGCAGACATCAAAAAAGCAAGAAGAAACGCCTTCTTTTAGCACACAATTACAAAACACCTCAAAGCAAACTACGTTAACTGCAACAAAAGAGACACAAACTGGCACTACAGAGACAACAAAAACACCTGCAACAGCAGAATCATCCACTGCTTCAGAACAACCTTTGGGATCAACACACAATGTGTCAGTGGATGCTCAAACACAAACAGCCGCTGTGTTTTCAACTTCACAAAGTTCACCAAACATTTCAAGTTCAAGCACACAATCATATGCTCCAGGTTCAGAGACTGAAAAAGCATCTGTGTCATCTACTCAACTTGCCCAAACTTTAACACAAACTTCTGGATCTCCAACGGTTCAAGCAAAAACAGACACTGATTTAGTTTCTGTTTCACCAGGACTCACACCACACAGTACAGAGTCATTGAAAGCTAAGGTTACAGATGCACAAACAAAATCCAGCCCATATATGGTCAAAAGCCAAGCATCTACAACAGGTGATACCTCTGCAGAGATATTGGAGTCCATGAAAACATCCACAGCAATGTCCCCTCCATCAGGTACGGAACAATCTGTGATGACTGCCTCAGGCCACATTCCAAACCCAATCTAGTCCACCAGCGACCTTGATTAAAACATCTAAACCGATGATGGAGTCCAGTACAACCGCAACCACAGCAAGAACATCTCCTTCCATGACAGTGGCAACAGACACAAATATATTAACTACCTCTGCATCTGTAAATGATTTTCAGACATCAACAAACACTGTAGTGCAGACATCAAAAAAGCAAGAACGAAACGCCTTCTTTTAGCACACAATTACAAAACACCTCAAAGCAAACTACTGTTAACTGCAACAAAAGAGACACAAACTGGCACTACAGAGACAACAAAAACACCTGCAACAGCAGAATCATCCACTGCTTCAGAACAACCTTTGGGATCAACACACAATGTGTCAGTGGATGCTCAAACACAAACAGCCGCTGTGTTTTCAACTTCACAAAGTTCACCAAACATTTCAAGTTCAAGCACACAATCATATGCTCCAGGTTCAGAGACTGCAAAAGCATCTGTGTCATCTACTCAACTTGCCCAAACTTGCAACACAACCTTCTGGATCTCCAAAGGTTCAAGCAAAAACAGACACTGATTCAGTTTCTGTTTCATCAGGTCTCACACCACAAACTACAGAGTCATTGAAAGCTAAGGTTACAGATGCACAAACAAAATCCAGCCCATATATGGTCAAAAGCCAAGCATCTACAACAGGTGATACCTCTGCAGAGATATTGGAGTCCATGAAAACATCCACAGCAATGTCCCCTCCATCAGGTACGGAACAATCTGTGATGTCTGCTCAGGCCACAATCCAAACCCAATCTAGTCCACCTACGACCTTGATTAAAACATCTAAACCGATGATGGAGTCCAGTACAACCGCAACCACAGCAAGAACATCTCCATCCATGACAGTGGCAACAAACACAAATATATTAACTACCTCCTCATCTGTAAATGATTTTCAGACATCAACAAACACTGTAGTGCAGACATCAAAAAAGCAAGAAGAAACGCCTTCTTTTAGCACACAATTACAAAACACCTCAAAGCAAACTACGTTAACTGCAACAAAAGAGACACAAACTGGCACTACAGAGACAACAAAAACACCTGCAACAGCAGAATCATCCACTGCTTCAGAACAACCTTTGGGATCAACACACAATGTGTCAGTGGATGCTCAAACACAAACAGCCGCTGTGTTTTCAACTTCACAAAGTTCACCAAACATTTCGAGTTCAAGCACACAATCATATGCTCCAGGTTCACAGACTGCAAAAGCATCTGTGTCATCTACTCAACTTGCCCAAACTTTAACACAAACTTCTGGATCTCCAACGGTTCAAGCAAAAACAGACACTGATTCAGTTTCTGTTTCATCAGGACTCACACCACACAGTACAGAGTCATTGAAAGCTAAGGTTACAGATGCACAAACAAAATCCAGCCCATATACGGTCAAAAGCCAAGCATCTACAACAGGTGATACCTCTGCAGAGATATTGGAGTCCATGAAAACATCCACAGCAATGTCCCCTCCATCAGGTACGGAACAATCTGTGATGTCTGCTCAGGCCACAATCCAAACCCAATCTAGTCCACCAGCGACCTTGATTAAAACATCTAAACCGATGATGGAGTCCAGTACAACCGCAACCACAGCAAGAACATCTCCTTCCATGACAGTGGCAACAGACACAAATATATTAACTACCTCTGCATCTGTAAATGATTTTCAGACATCAACAAACACTGTAGTGCAGACATCAAAAAAGCAAGAAGAAACGCCTTCTTTTAGCACACAATTACAAAACACCTCAAAGCAAACTACTGTTAACTGCAACAAAAGAGACACAAACTGGCACTACAGAGACAACAAAAACACCTGCAACAGCAGAATCATCCACTGCTTCAGAACAACCTTTGGGATCAACACACAATGTGTCAGTGGATGCTCAAACACAAACAGCCGCTGTGTTTTCAACTTCACAAAGTTCACCAAACATTTCGAAGTTCAAGCACACAATCATATGCTCCAGGTTCAGAGACTGCAAAAGCATCTGTGTCATCTACTCAACTTGCCCAAACTTTAACACAAACTTCTGGATCTCGAACGGTTCAAGCAAAAACAGACACTGATTCAGTTTCTGTTTCATCAGGACTCACACCACACAGTACAGAGTCATTGAAAGCTAAGGTTACAGATGCACAAACAAAATCCAGCCCATATATGGTCAAAAGCCAAGCATCTACAACAGGTGATACCTCTGCAGAAGATATTGGAGTCCACGAAAACATCCACAGCAATGTCCCCTCCATCAGGTACTGAACAATCTGTGATGACTGCTCAGGCCACAATCCAAACCCAATCTAGTCCACCTACGACCTTGATTAAAACATCTAAACCGATGATGGAGTCCAGTACAATCGCAACCTACAGCAAGAACATCTCCTTCCATGACAGTGGCAACAGACACAAATATATTAACTACCTCTGCATCTGTAAATGATTTTCAGACAACAACAAACACTGTAGTGCAGACATCAAAAAAGCAAGAAGAAACGCCTTCTTTTAGCACACAATTACAAAACACCTCAAAGCAAACTACGTTAACTGCAACAAAAGAGACACAAACTGGCACTACAGAGACAACGAAAACACCTGCAACAGCAGAATCATCCACTGCTTCAGAACAACCTTTGGGATCAACACACAATGTGTCAGTGGATGCTCAAACACAAACAGCCGCTGTGTTTTCAACTTCACAAAGTTCACCAAACATTTCAAGTTCAAGCACACAATCATATGCTCCAGGTTCAGAGACTGCAAAAGCATCTGTGTCATCTACTCAACTTGCCCAAACTGCAACACAACCTTCTGGATCTCCAAAGGTTCAAGCAACAACAGACACTGATTCAGTTTCTGTTTCATCAGGTCTCACACCACAAACTACAGAGTCATTGAAAGCTAAGGTTACAGATGCACAAACAAAATCCAGCCCATATATGGTCAAAAGCCAAGCATCTACAACAGGTGATACCTCTGCAGAAATATCGGAGTCCACAAAAACATCCACAGCATTGTCCCCTCCATCAGGTACTGAAAAATCTGTGATGACTGCTCAGGCCACAATCCAAACCCAATCTAGTCCACCAACGACCTTGATTAAAACATCTAAACCGATGATGGAGTCCAGTACAACCGCAACCACAGCAAGAACATCTCCATCCATGACAGTGGCAACAGACACAAATATATTAACTACCTCTGCATCTATAAATGATTTTCAGACAGCAACAAACACTGTAGAGCAGACATCAAAAAAGCAAGAAGAAACGCCTTCTTTTAGCACAAAATTACAAAACACCTCAAAGCAAACTATGTTAACTGCAACAAAAAAGACACAAAATGGCATTACAGAGAAATGGAAAAAACCTGCAACAGCAGAATCATCCACTGCTTCAAAACAACCTTTGGGATCAACACACAATGTGTCAGTGGATGCTCAAACACAAACAGCCGCTGTGTTTTCAACTTCACAAAGTTCACCAAACATTTCAAGTTCAACCGCACAACCATATGCTCCAGGTTCAGAGACTGCAAAAGCATCTGTGTCATTTACCCAACTTGCCCAAACTTCAACACAACCTTCTGGATCTCCAACGGTTCAAGCAACAACAGACACTGATTCAGTTTCTGTTTCATCAGGACTCACACCACACAGTACAGAGTCATTGAAAGCTAAGGTTACAGATGCACAAACAAAATCCAGCCCATATACGGTCAAAAGCCAAGCATCTACAACAGGTGATACCTCTGCAGAGATATTGGAGTCCATGAAAACATCCACAGCAATGTCCCCTCCATCAGGTACGGAACAATCTGTGATGTCTGCTCAGGCCACAATCCAAACCCAATCTAGTCCACCAACGACCTTGATTAAAACATCTAAACCGATGATGGAGTCCAGTACAATCGCAACCACAGCAAGAACATCTCCTTCCATGACAGTGGCAACAGACACAAATATATTAACTACCTCTGCATCTGTAAATGATTTTCAGACAACAACAAACACTGTAGTGCAGACATCAAAAAAGCAAGAAGAAACGCCTTCTTTTAGCACACAATTACAAAACACCTCAAAGCAAACTACGTTAACTGCAACAAAAGAGACACAAACTGGCACTACAGAGACAACAAAAACACCTGCAACAGCAGAATCATCCACTGCTTCAGAACAACCTTTGGGATCAACACACAATGTGTCAGTGGATGCTCAAACACAAACAGCCGCAGTGTTTTCAACTTCACAAAGTTCACCAAACATTTCAAGTTCAAGCACACAATCATATGCTCCAGGTTCAGAGACTGCAAAAGCATCTGTGTCATTTACCCAACTTGCCCAAACTTCAACACAACCTTCTGGATCTCCAACGGTTCAAGCAACAACAGACTCTGATTCAGTTTCTGTTTCATCAGGACTCACACCACAAACTACAGAGTCATTGAAAGCTAAGGTTACAGATGCACAAACAAAATCCAGCCCATATACGGTCAAAAGCCATGCATCTACAACAGGTGATACCCCTGCAGAGATATTGGAGTCCACGAAAACATCCACAGCAATGTCCCCTCCATCAGGTACGGAAAAATCTGTGATGTCTGCTCAGGCCACATTCCAAACCCAATCTAGTCCACCTGCGACCTTGATTAAAACATCTAAACCGATGATGGAGTCCAGTACAACCGCAACCACAGCAAGAACATCTCCTTCCATGACAGTGGCAACAGACACAAATATATTAACTACCTCTGCATCTGTAAATGATTTTCAGACAACAACAAACACTGTAGTGCAGACATCAAAAAAGCAAGAAAAAACACTTTCTCTTGGCACACAATTACAAAACACCTCAAAGCAAACTATGTTACCTGCAACAAAAAAGACACAAACTGGCACTACAGAGACAAGGAAAACACCTGCAACAGCAGAATCATCCACTGCTTCAGAACAACCTTTGGGATCAACACACAATGTGTCAGTGGATGCTCAAACTCAAAGTGCCGCTGTGTTTTCAACTTCACAAAGTTCACCAAACATTTCGAGTTCAACCGCACAACCATATGCTCCAGGTTCAGAGACTGCAAAAGCATCTGTGCCATTTACCCAACTTCCCCAAACTTCAACACAAACTGCTGGATCTCGAATAGTTCAAGCAACAACAGACACTGATTCAGTTTCTGTTTCATCAAGACTTACACAACACAATACAGGGTCTTTGGAAGCTAACAATACAGATGCACAAACAAAATCCAGCCCATATACGGTCAAAAGCCAAGCATCTACAACAGGTGATACCTCTGCAGAAATATTGGAGTCCACAAAAACATCCACAGCATTGTCTCCTCCATCAGGTACTGAAAAATCTGTGATGACTCCTCAGGCCACATTCCAAACCCAATCTAGTCCACCTGCGACCTTGATTAAAACATCTAAACCGATGATGGAGTCCAGTACAACCGCAACCACAGCAAGAACATCTCCTTCCATGACAGTGGCAACAGACACAAATATATTAACTACCTCTGCATCTGTAAATGATTTTCAGACAACAACAAACACTGTAATGCAGACATCAAAAAAGCAAGAAGAAACACCTTCTTTTAGCACACAATTACAAAACACCTCAAAGCAAACTATGTTAACTGCAACAAAAGAGACACAAACTGGCACTACAGAGACATGGAAAACACCTGCAACAGCAGAATCATCCACTGCTTCAGAACAACCTTTGGGATCAACACACAATGTGTCAGTGGATGCTCAAACACAAAGTGCCGCTGTGTTTTCAACTTCACAAAGTTCACCAAACATTTCAAGTTCAAGCACACAACCATATGCTCCAGGTTCAGAGACTGCAAAAGCATCTCTGTCATTTACTCAACTTGCCCAAACTTCAACACAAACTGCTGGATCTCCAACGGTTCAAGCAACAACAGACACTGATTCAGTTTCTGTTTCATCAAGACTTACACAACACAATACAGGGTCATTGGAAGCTAACGTTACAGATGCACAAACAACAACCAGCCCATTTACCATCAAAAGCCAAGCATCTACAACAGCTGATACCTCTGCAGAAATATCGGAGTCCATGAAAACATCCACAGCAATGTCCCCTCCATCAGGTACGGAACAATCTGTGATGTCTGCTCAGGCCACTATCCAAACCCAATCTAGTCCACCAGCGACCTTGATTAAAACATCTAAACCGATGATGGAGTCCAGTACAACCGCAACCACAGCAAGAACATCTCCTTCCATGACAGTGGCAACAGACACAAATATATTAACTACCTCTGCATCTGTAAATGATTTTCAGACAACAACAAACACTGTAGTGCAGACATCAAAAAAGCAAGAAGAAACACTTTCTCTTAGCACACAATTACAAAACACCTCAAAGCAAACTATGTTAACTGCAACAAAAGAGACCCAAACTGGCACTACAGAGACAACAAAAACACCTGCAACAGCAGAATCATCCACTGCTTCAGAACAACCTTTGGGATCAACACACAATGTGTCAGTGGATGCTCAAACACAAAGTGCCGCTGTGTTTTCAACTTCACAAAGTTCACCAAACATTTCGAGTTCAAGCGCACAACCATATGCTCCAGGTTCAGAGACTGCAAAAGCATCTGTGTCATTTACTCAACTTCCCCAAACTTCAACACAAACTGCTGGATCTCGAATAGTTCAAGCAACAACAGACACTGATTCAGTTTCTGTTTCATCAAGACTTACACAACACAATACAGGGTCATTGGAAGCTAACGATAGAGATGCACAAACAACAACCAGCCCATTTACCATCAAAAGCCAAGCTTCTACAACAGCTGATACCTCTGCTGAAACATTGGAGTCCAAGAAAACATCCACAGCAATGTCCCCTCTATCAAGTAGCACTGACTTTTTAAACTCGACGATAATACCGACAGAAGTTGGAGAGTTGACTACATTGAGAGAGGAGGCATCCACAGGACCAACAGGAGAACATATGGGAACCACACTGAACCCAGCTGATGTCACAGCATCTTTGGATATATATCCTGAAATAACACCACAAACTATAACAGGTATGTCAGGATGCAAACATAATCCCAGAGCGGATCAAAATCCTACCACAATTATACCGACAGATCTACACCAAACTAATATTTTTTTCTCTTCTTCTTCTGCAGCTACAGGAACAGCAGATCAATCCTCAGCTGCTTCCAAACGTTTAGAATCTTCCAGCACAGAACAGCTAAGTTCCCCACGACCTCAAAGCATCTCATCGGTTCGAGTTAGCTCATCAAGAAACACTTCATTTCCAGAACTGGATTCATCCTCATCCACAACAGAAGAAGCACATTCAGGCAGTACTTCTCCTCAGGCTGATATAAATATGGAGAAGGCTACAACAAACTCCACAGAAACTGAGTATGAAAGCAAACAGACAACGGACCCCAGTTTATATCTATCTTCAGCTGACCTTGGACAAGCAAATACAACACAACTGGAATATAATACAACTACTTTGCCTGTTTTTCGAAACAGGATGGTATTTTTCAAATACAGTCCTAGGGTTGTTGCTCTGAAGCCTTTGGTTTTCGATTATCCAGTTGTGGAGCGTAAAACATTTTTGGCAAATGACACAGACAAGAAGTGACAAGATAACATTAAATAAGCAATCAAAATGTTTGTCACTGAGTCCATGAACCTACATTGTAAATTACTTTTGAAAACATTTGTCATATGTTGTCTTATATTTGGCTTTTGAGTTCAGACTGTATATTTCTTAATTTCTTAATTCTTTATTTTAAAGTGTGTTGTGATGTTGACAGGTTATTGGCAATAATTGTATTAAATTTTGCTGAAAAGATGTTTGAGCAACCTAAAGCTGGAGACCTACATCTCAACTTGCCTCTTTTATTTGGAGAATCCAACCTTTATAGGACTGTTGTGCTTTCTTTGTTTGTTTATACTGGAAAGAGACTGCTACCAAATGTATCAAAAGTTCTCACCAATTTTTCTATATGGTGTCAGTGTCAATACAGATTGTTGTTTTCAGTTGCCATTAATGAACACTTTGCATATCAATAAGACATTAGGCCAATGGTAATTGGCCAGACCTGCCACAGATTAGAACCAAAGATACTAAATGATACAGTGTTGGAAAAAATTATATCACAGTCCGATGACCTAATATTGTATAATCTTTATTTTTCACACTGCTTGACTTATTCGTTGGAGAACTTATCTACCTTATTGAGTAATAAAAGGTTCCAAATGTGTAAGAAATGTATCATAATGGAACATAGTAAAGCCTTGAATACAAAATAAAACAACACACTTCTATGTAGTGAATGGAAAATGGAATTGCTTGGGCTTGTTTTAAAAGGGTAGAAATAATGTTTAACTTTTAACCAATCTGTCCTTGTGATTTGATAGAATTGACTTTGTGAAGTGCCTTGAGATGATCTGAGCATTTTTAAAAGAGTTTTAAAAATGCTCATTCTTATTTTTTATTTCCAACATAGCATGAGACTTTTTGTTTTTACTGTTTTAATGTTTTATTTATTCTATTAATGTTTTCAACTGTCTGATCTTATTGTTTCCCCCCTTATTTTATGTTTTAAATCTTTCATATTTTATTTGTGCAGCAATTTGCTGCAGCCATGGTTGTTTTTTCGAGTGCTTCAAAAATAAAGTAGTAGTAGTTGGATGTGTTGTTAATTAGCGCTATATAAATAAAATTTATTTTAACTGGGGTCTTTCAGAGAGAGTTATACAGTGCAGAAAATATACTTGCCTCTCATAACCTCAGACAGCTACACAACACCAAAGAAAAATTAAGTATTCAGTTAATCCTTAAAAGACACAGAGACAGAGTTCCACAGTCCTGAGTGCCCTAAGATTTTATAATGCTCTGAAGTCATATGTGCCATAATTTTGTTTATCTACCCTGTGGATAATTGTTTATAGTGTGAATAGTTGTAAAATGAAAAGAGAAGTAAGTTATAACTGGTGTTGTATGTGTTAGCTCACTTCTTCCCTTCATTTACTCTTGCTTCACTGCATAACCTGTTAATGTGTTGTTTAAGACTTCTTAATTGTCCAGGACCAGTTATAAAGAAGTACTACTACTACTACTACTACACTACTACTACTACTACTACTACTACTACTACTACTACTACTACTACTAATAATAATAATAATAATACTTTTTCATTATATCACACATTTCATTTTTTTAACAAGTTTAAATGTTCTATGTTCTGCCTAGTGGTGTATTAGTTAGCACTGTCACCTCACAGCAAGAGATTCCTTGGTTATAATTTGTTTGCTTTACAGAGGAAATTGTATAAGAGCACTCTGCCATTTCTTTACAAGTTAAAAAATGCAATCTGGTGTGTCTTTGGAGATGATGCCTGATAAATCCTCAGATAGCCTTCCTTTCCCTTAAAACAATAAATTATAAAATATTGCTTGGGAATTATTGTACTTTTTTGGTTAAACGTTTTTAAAAAATGACCTTTGTGGGTTTCAGTATGAAGATAAAAGCTAATGTCCCTTTGAGGAGTTTAAATAAAAAGCTCCAATACACAGCATGTAAATATATCTATGTACATGCTTTTCATGTTCAGTGTTCCTATGTCCAATAAATTAACCAGACTTACATGGTTGTATATGTTGTTGTTGTTGTTGTTGTTCATGTCTTTTTTGAGATCCAAAAGTTCAGATTAGATTCAATTGACCTTAGTTCAGTTTTGTGTGAGTATACATGGTTCTCGAGGAGCCACAGCAAAAATCTGCACAAACAGTATTTGAGATTCTTGACTTGATTATCCAAGAGTATGGCTTTGGTGACAAAAGAGTGTGCTGTAACCTACATCAACAGTAACAGAGCAAATGAAGCACTTTGTTACCAGGTTGTTTCTTAAACTGTATCAGAGTATAATGATGCCAATTCTGTTGTTTTACTCCTTCAACAATGCATCAGTGAAGGACTGTATTCAGAAATATATTTCATTTATCTAAATGTCAAGGTGTCACCTACAACATGATAATACCAAGTGCTTAAATCAAGGCAACAGGCCTTATTCTTACATTTCTTGAAAACATTCGTTCTCTCATCAAAAATGGCCCTTCAGTTCTAAACATGGGTTTGAAGTAACAAGTTTTAAAAATAATAGTCTCACTAATATGGCTATAATGGGACCATTTAGGTCACATGAGCAACTTGCCCAACGCTCTATTGAGTTCAGTTCAGTGTTTGGATTGTTGTCACTTAATAATCCAAGCCTTTTTTAAATGATGCCCCGAGGGTTGTTGTGGTCACATGCCTCGAGGTTGTGATTGGCTGTAAAACCACCACTGTATGTGGTTACTGGGCTCATAGATGTGCTGCCGCTGGGTGGGTCTGGGGTGGGCCCAGGGCACTGAGGTCCTGGGGTGTGTCGTCCTTGGGCGGGTGTTCTGACGGGGCCTCTGTGGCTTGGGTTCTGTGAAGTGTGTCGCTGGGGGTTTGGGCCGGTGTATGCCCGGGTGTCTGGCCCTACCTGGGGCCTCTGGTGAGAAGGGGGGCGTGGGGGTGAACTCCGAACTCCGCCTGGGTGTGTGTTGTCGTATGTGGTGTGGGAGTTGTTTGAATGTTGGTCTTGGGGTGGATTTAATTTAATTTTTGTTTCCTCGATAGGGGGTGGGTGGGGATTCTTGGAGGGCTCCACGTCTGGCTCATTGCCTTGTAGTAATCATATTCAAGTAAGGATGTGGGGGTAATGGGAAGGTAAGACTCTGTTTTAACAGGGTGTGTGTTGAGATTTACAAGTTGTAAGGAAATTCCTGATAAAATAATAGCTAATATTCTAACCTTGCCCATATTTCGAGTCTAAGAAATTATTAAGAAGCTTGGAAATGGAACAACCAAGGCTACATGAGAACCCAGGTTTATCTCTCCACCACGCGCACAATGAAGAGGACAGTAAGCAAAGCAGTGTTTCACAAAAGTTCAAACCAAGCCAAAAATAAAAATCGGAAAAAGGACAAACGTCAATGCCTCAGATTCGATACGTGAAGAAAATGCAGCACTGCTAAATTTAGATTTTGTAAAAAAAAAATCATTATGAAAGATGAGGTGTGACTGCCCTGCCCTTTGCATTGTTTGCCAGGAAAAAATGCTTCTAGAGATACAGACTCATCAAGTAGCAGTTAATACATCACCATTTGAATGATCTGTCGCATATTGTTTTAAAAAGCTTGGCTGGGTTGTTTCAAATTATAAAAAATAACGGAACAAATGCAATAAAACAATACTAAATATATTGAAGTATTATTGTTTTATTAGTGCTGCGGATGTCAGTGCTTTAATTTTAAAGTGGAACAGCCCTAACATAGATAGGATCTAAAATAGCATGTAGTCTGGTCACATTAATGGAACAATTAGACAATACATGCCACTCTATTGTCATGACTGCGCAAACATCTCATATCTCAATCTCCCTCAATAACGTCAAAAGAGAAGTGTCTTTCTGACATCATGCTTTCAATGTGCAAGTAATACATATAAGGTCCAACAACAGAGTGGCACTTCAGGAGTCAAAGGAGCTACAGAGAAGTTTCAAAAGAAACGCTTGAACTTGAATACAGCTTTGAGTAAGTTGATTGTTGAATCTGTTGTTAATATTAGAGATGATAGATTTTGTTGTTCAATTCTTATCAGTGGTTTAATTATTGTAAGGTTAAGGACTGTATATTGTTTGTGCATGAAGAAATATTTTCAGATTATGATTAAGTGGCTTTCTACATCAGTATCGTCTTCTGTGTGTTCTTTTTACATGTCTTCAGCCATTTTTAAACTTAATCCAATATTAATATATGAGGAAAAAGGTTTTGTTCTGGTTTCAGGTTATAAATAATGTATTTATCTTATTTTATTACCCAACATATTTATTTAAAATTTCAAGACAAAAAAAGAAAAAAGGTAAATATTTATTTACTCTTTTCTAACATTAGTTTAAATTTGCATGCTTATCTGTTTAATAACTGTTTGGTAGCTGCTCTTAAATGTTAGGGAGGTGTACAAATAAACATGCAAAATTAATGTGTACAAATAAACATGCAAAAACCTAAGGTCAGTTCAGATTAAATATATAACCAAATAACCATGGCTTTGCAATGTGGGAGCAGAAAACTCACCATTTGGGCTAAAAAACATAAAAACTGCACACAGACACCAAAGGCTGATATTCAACTGGGTAACCTTGTAGCTCTGAGACAACAGCACTCTCTCACCATAAAGCCCAAACTAAACAGTCATCAACATAAATCTTAATAAACCTTGGTTTAAATAATCCTGTCTTAGGTCTGTTAGGATGACCAAAACTACGTCTCTTTACTAGATGCAAGAATATTGTGTAATCATTTTTTTTTAGAAATTGTTTTTTTTAATTTCCTGAAGGTCAGAAGTTTACAGACATTTTTTTATATATTTGGTACCCTTGCCATTAAACTGTATGACTTGGGTCAAATGTTTTGAATATCCTTCCGCAAGCTTCTCACAAAGTTGGCAGGAACCATTCATCCAGACAGAACTGGGTTGACTGAGCCTAGTTTGTAGGCCGCCTTGCTCACACATGCTTTTTCCACTCTGCCCATAAGTTTTCAATAGGACTGAGATCAGGGCTTGTGATGGCCACTCCACGATATTGTAATTGTTAAGCCACTTTGTAACCAGTTTGAATGTATTCTTTGGGTCATTGTGCATTTGGAAGACCCATTTGCGGCAATGCTTTAACTTTCTTGCTAATGTCTTGAGATGTTGCTTCAGAATAACTGCATAATGTTCTTTTCTAAGATTAGAAACAACAGGCACCCATCAAACTCCATACTGATTTTCATCATACCCCTCTGCTGCATCATCAGTTTCAGACAATAAGCATTTGACTGATTCATAATTTCGGCAATAGTTTTTTTTTTTTTTTTTTTTTTTTTTTTAGACAATTGCATTCAAGACCTTCACACTGTCATGATTGCTGGGTGTTTATACTAATTTTATGTTCCAGGATCATCTTTAGGTATTCTTCCTCAGCCAGAGCCAGCAATAATTAGTAAATCCCACTGGGTTGTACGTATTTTCCATTTATTACCTGTTGTATTTAAATTCCGGGTTTTGATTCATTACATATCATGACATCTGTTTTCCATCCCTGTTCCTGAGGTTGGTGTGATTCAGTTTCATTAAATATTATTGTCTCCAATTTGCGCTGCCGATGTCTTGCTGCCGCTTCGGTCCACCCACAAGCCCCAATGCTACTTGAACTGAAACAAACAAAGACAAATAAATTCAGCATTTGATCACTAAAAACTCTAAATACCTCACTAAGTATGAACAGAAGGTATGTGTGATTACGAAAGTGAGAGCTAAGGTTTAATATTCAAAGTAAACATTTAGCACATGACGATTTTTAATCGTTTTGTACTACCTGATCAGGAAAGAAACGAAGCTTAGACAACATTTATAATACACAAATGAGATACAACAGAAGATTATTGTTCAGAGTGTTTGTGAATTGTAATCAAATTATTACCCATGATGAAGGTTAAGGTTGTTAAAGTGATCTATGTTCCATTAAAATGTAAATGAGACAATGTTTGTTTAATGTTGCAGAATCAACATTGGGAAAGCATGGGGATTGGAAAGATAATAACGTTGTTACTATTGCTAAGAGGTAAGTCAGATTATTAGAATTTATGTAAAAGGTGGGACATTCCTTTCTCCTTGGACAACTGTTCTGTATGTTTTTTTTCATGGCTCTAGTGGCTCGCTTTTTATGAAAGTAGGCTGACAGGAAGGGGGTGGAAGAGGGGTAGAGACATGGGGTAAAGGACCACGGGTCGGATTCGAACCCGGGTCGACCGTGTCGAGGACTAAGGCCTCCGTATATGGGTCGCGCTACCTGCTGCGCCACAAGCACGCCCAGTTCTGCATGTTTCAGATGTATTTACGCTCTAAAGTAGATTAATTTGTTCAAGCTAAAAGATATATAGTTATAAATTTAACCATGATAAAAATAATATTCACATCATAATACAGACCTGCTCTTGCTGAAACAGGTGTTCAAAATCAGACTCCCACCACAACTACTGATGTGCCCACAACAACTACAGCTGCACCTACAACTACTGCTGCACCCACAACAACTACTGCTGCTCCCACCACAACTACAGTTGCTCCAACTACAACTACTGCTGCACCCACAACAACTACTGCTGCACCCACAACTACTGCTGCACCCACAACAACTACAGTTGCTATGACTACAACTACTGCTGCTCCGACCACAACTACTGCTGCTCCAACCACAACTACTGCTATGCCCACAACAACCACTGCTGCACCCACAACAACTACAGTTGCTCCGACCACAACTACAGCTGCTCCCACCACAACTACTGCTGCTCCCACCACAACCACAGCTGCTCCGACTACAACTACTGCTGCTCCCACCACAACTACTGCTGCTCCCACTACAACCACAGCTGCTCCAACTACAACTACTTCTGTGCCCACAACAACTACTGCTGCACCTACAACTACTGCTGTTCCAACCACAACTACTGCTGCTCCTACCACAACTACTGCTGCACCCACAACTACTGCTGCTCCCACCACAACTACTGCTGCTCCAACCACAACTACTGCTATGCCCACAACAACCACTGCTGCACCCACAACAACTACAGTTGCTCCGACCACAACTACAGCTGCTCCCACCACAACTACTGCTGCTCCCACCACAACTACTGCTGCTCCCACCACAACCACAGCTGCTCCGACTACAACTACTGCTGCTCCCACCACAACTACTGCTGCTCCCACTACAACCACAGCTGCTCCAACTACAACTACTTCTGTGCCCACAACAACTACTGCTGCACCTACAACTACTGCTGTTCCAACCACAACTACTGCTGCTCCCACAACAACTACTGCTGCTCCTACCACAACCACAGCTGCTCCAACTACAACTACTTCTGTGCCCACAACAACTACTGCTGCACTCACAACTACTACAGTTGCTCTGACTACAACTACTGCTGCTCCAACCACAACTACTGCTGCTCCCACAACAACTACTGCTGCTCCTACCACAACCACAGCTGCACCAACTACAACTACTTCTGTGCCCACAACAACTACTGCTGCACTCACAACTACTGCTGCACCCACAACAACTACAGTTGCTCTGACTACAACTACTGCTGCACCCACAACAACTACTGCTGCACCCACAACAACTACAGTTGCTCTGACTACAACTACTGCTGCTCCAACCACAACTACTGCTATGCCCACAACAACCACTGCTGCACCCACAACAACTACAGTTGCTCCGCCCACAACCACAGCTGCTCCAACTACAACTACTTCTGTGCCCACAACAACTACAGCTGCACCTACAACTACTGCTGCACCCACAACAACTACTGCTGCTCCCACCACAACTACAGTTGCTCCAACTACAACTACTGCTGCACCCACAACAACTACTGCTGCACCCACAACAACTACAGTTGCTCCGCCCACAACCACAGCTGCTCCAACTACAACTACTTCTGTGCCCACAACAACTACTGCTGCACCTACAACTACTGCTGCACCCACAACAACTACTGCTGCTCCTACCACAACTACTGCTGCTCCCACTACAACCACAGCTGCTGCACCTACAACTACTGCTGCACCCACAACAACTACTGCTGCACCCACAACTACAGCTGCTCCCACCACAACTACTGCTCCGCCCACAACAACTACAGCTGCTCCCACCACAACTACTACTGCACCCACAACAACTACTGCTGCTCCCACCACAACTACAGTTGCTCCTACAACAACTACTGCTGCTCCCACCACAACCACAGCTGCTCCAACTACAACTACTTCTGTGCCCACAACAACTACTGCTGCACCCACAACAACTACAGTTGCTCCGCCCACAACCACAGCTGCTCCAACTACAACTACTTCTGTGCCCACAACAACTACTGCTGCACCTACAACTACTGCTGCTCCCACTACAACCACAGCTGCTGCACCTACAACTACTGCTGCACCCACAACTACAGCTGCTCCCACCACAACTACTTATGTGCCCACAATAACTACTGCTGCACCCACAACTACTGCTGCTGCACCCACAACAACTACTGCTGCACCCACAACAACTACAGTTGCTCCGCCCACAACCACAGCTGCTCCAACTACAACTACTTCTGTGCCCACAACAACTACTGCTGCACCTACAACTACTGCTGCACCCACAACAACTACTGCTGCTCCCACCACAACTACTGCTGCTCCCACTACAACCACAGCTGCTGCACCTACAACTACTGCTGCACCCACAACTACTGCTGCACCCACAACTACAGCTGCTCCCACCACAACTACTGCTGTGCCCACAACAACTACAGCTGCTCCCACCACAACTACTACTGCACCCACAACAACTACTGCTGCTCCCACCACAACTACAGTTGCTCCTACAACAACTACTGCTGCACCCACAACAACTACTGCTGCACCCACAACAACTACAGTTGCTCCACCCACAACCACAGCTGCTCCAACTACAACTACTTCTGTGCCCACAACATCTACAGTTGCTCTGACTACAACTACTGCTGCTCCTACCACAACCACAGCTGCTCCAACTACAACTACTTCTGTGCCCACAACAACTACTGCTGCACTCACAACTACTGCTGCACCCACAACAACTACAGTTGCTCTGACTACAACTACTGCTGCTCCAACCACAACTACTGCTGCTCCCACAACAACTACTGCTGCTCCTACCACAACCACAGCTGCTCCAACTACAACTACTTCTGTGCCCACAACAACTACTGCTGCACTCACAACTACTGCTGCACCCACAACAACTACAGTTGCTCTGACTACAACTACTGCTGCACCCACAACAACTACTGCTGCACCCACAACAACTACAGTTGCTCTGACTACAACTACTGCTGCTCCAACCACAACTACTGCTATGCCCACAACAACCACTGCTGCACCCACAACAACTACAGTTGCTCCGCCCACAACCACAGCTGCTCCAACTACAACTACTTCTGTGCCCACAACAACTACAGCTGCACCTACAACTACTGCTGCACCCACAACAACTACTGCTGCTCCCACCACAACTACAGTTGCTCCAACTACAACTACTGCTGCACCCACAACAACTACTGCTGCACCCACAACAACTACAGTTGCTCCGCCCACAACCACAGCTGCTCCAACTACAACTACTTCTGTGCCCACAACAACTACTGCTGCACCTACAACTACTGCTGCACCCACAACAACTACTGCTGCTCCTACCACAACTACTGCTGCTCCCACTACAACCACAGCTGCTGCACCTACAACTACTGCTGCACCCACAACAACTACTGCTGCACCCACAACTACAGCTGCTCCCACCACAACTACTGCTCCGCCCACAACAACTACAGCTGCTCCCACCACAAGTACTACTGCACCCACAACAACTACTGCTGCTCCCACCACAACTACAGTTGCTCCTACAACAACTACTGCTGCTCCCACCACAACCACAGCTGCTCCAACTACAACTACTTCTGTGCCCACAACAACTACTGCTGCACCCACAACAACTACAGTTGCTCCGCCCACAACCACAGCTGCTCCAACTACAACTACTTCTTTGCCCACAACAACTACTGCTGCACCTACAACTACTGCTGCTCCCACTACAACCACAGCTGCTGCACCTACAACTACTGCTGCACCCACAACTACAGCTGCTCCCACCACAACTACTTCTGTGCCCACAACAACTACTGCTGCACCCACAACAACTACAGTTGCTCCGCCCACAACTACTGCTGCTCCAACCACAACTACAGCTGCTCCCACCACAACTACTGCTGTGCCCACAACAACTACAGTTGCTCCGACCACAACTACTGCTGTGCCCACAACAACTTCTGCTGCACCCACAACAACTACAGTTGCTCCGACTACAACTACATCTGTTCCAACCACAACTACTGCTGCTCCAACAACTACAGCTGCACCTACAACAACTAGAGCTACACCCACAACAACTACAGCTGCTCCCACCACAACTACTTCTGTGCCCACAACAACTACTGCTGCACCCACAACAACTACAGTTGCTCCGCCCACAACTACTGCTGCTCCAACCACAACTACAGCTGCTCCCACCACAACTACTGCTGTGCCCACAACAACTACAGTTGCTCCGACCACAACTACTGCTGTGCCCACAACAACTTCTGCTGCACCCACAACAACTACAGTTGCTCCGACTACAACTACATCTGTTCCAACCACAACTACTGCTGCTCCAACAACTACAGCTGCACCTACAACAACTAGAGCTACACCCACAACAACTACAGCTGCTCCAACCACAACTACTGCTGCACCCACAACAACTACTGCTGCACCTACAACAACTACTGCTGCTACAACAACTACAGCTGCACCTACAACAACTACTGCTGCTGCTTTCGCTTCTACAGCTCCTCTGGCTACAACTACAGCTGCACTTACAACAATTACAGCCTCTTTTACGACAACTTCAGCTGCTCCAATCACCAATACCGCTGGTCTGACCTCATCTACAACTGTGGAGCGATCAGTGCTAAGGGTGCTGACTTTTAGGTCTCCTGGAGAGACCTTTACAATTGATTTGCTCAACCCATCTTCAACAGCATTCGTAAACCGAGCCGCACTTTTAAAGTCTAAGGTGAGTCTTGTTCTTTAAGATGTATAACAGCCAAATGACTGCAGTATTGGTTTCACAGACACAACATGATATTAATGAAGCAATGTTTTTTCTTTGGAAAAAAAGACAAACAAAAATGTCTTTTAAAAAGAAGAAGAAAATAAATCAAAAAGGAGTTAAGATTTTACAATGCATTGACAATTGTTCTTGACACCAAGAAGGATTTACGTTCATCATTTATCAGTGATTCCAGAGTTTTTCACTCAAGAACCATCATGAAGTTGTTTTGTATGATGCTTTATTAAAAAAGGGAAACAACTAGACACATCCTCAATTAGAAGGTCTAGCAGACAGTGTCCAACACAACTTTTAGTCTAAATATAGCCCATTAATCTGGGGAGAGTCTGATGTCCATACCCTTACACTACGATTGCTATAATTTTGAAGCTTAAAGAGCAGCTTTTGTTTTAGATTTTATAAGACAAACTCTTCATGTGTTGTGTGAATAATTTCCATAATGTTCTAAGTAACATGGGTTTAGACTTTAGCAGCAAAAGTTGACTAGTATTTTCTTTGTCTTTCTCAGCTTGAACCTTTATACAGTGGATCATTTTCTTCATTCCGCGAATTAACAGTGATTTCATTCAGGTATTTTGTTCATTTTCTTCTAATTTTAAGATATTTTATGGTATTCTAAATTGAAGAATTCTTTTTGTCAAAAACTTGTGCAATATACCTAATATATTGTTCATTTATAGCAATGGGTCAATCATCAACAACATGATTCTCCGATTTGCATCTACATCTGTTCCTAATGGCTCCCAAATTGCACAAGTTTTGATCAACGCAGCTTCAGACATCACTGCCTTCACCATTGACACCACTAGTCTTTCGGTGGATGGATCACGTAAGCTAAAATAAATTCAGAAATGAAAGAATTAAACATTAATGAAAATCCTTAAAGAATATATTTAAAAAGTGTTTCATTGTTTACCAGTCATCTGATGACCTGTTTTTTCTTCCTCAACATTTACAGAAGCATCAAGTGGAGTGAGCCACAAGATCAGTGTCATCACAGCCTTCTGCATGGTTTTGTTGTCCTGGTTGTTGTCCAGCCAGCACTAACATCTCTGTTGATTTCTAGTGGATATTGTGTATAAAAAAGGTTGTTTTAGCTGGAAACCTAAAAGTCCCTTGAAAAGGCATTTTTTTCTAAAGAGAAATAATTGTCCAAACATTTTATAAGAATGTTTTATTAAATAATCAATCAAAAACTTTAATATTTGTAAAGTTGTTTACTAATCATTGGTACTAAGTTGTTAAGATGTTATTTATGTTATTTATTAGAATGCTATTTATCTGATTGTTGAAACCCTGGTTCCAGTCCACAGAGAAAACATCTTATGTATTTATCACTTCCTTTCAAAAGGTTATATCTTAATATCCATGATATTTAGTAGTGTAGGGCTTTTAGAGATTATTATGTCACAATCATTGAACTTTAGGCTTATAAGAAAAAGTTTAATTAATGTGTTCATTATCATGTATGATTATCTGAAGTATTAAAGAAGGAATGATCATAATGGGTGTTTAGTTGGTGGCACTTTTCAAACACTGAAGATATCTCTACAAATTAATTATGTGGGATAAATGAAAATTAGGATGTCCAAACAGTGACCTATATGATTATCTACCATTTTTAAACACGTTTATGGTATTGGCTGTTTCTGTGTTTAGTATTAGCTCAAGTATTATTCAAGTTTTTTCTGTGTAACTGTATATGAAATATAAATGAAGAAGGACATAAAAATCAAACATTTAAATGAAATTGAGATTAAATTAATATTAAATTAAAAATTACGTTGTTGTAATATTTCAGGGGGAAGACAAATTGAAGTGTATGAAATACAACGTAACTGTTTCAGATAAAGAAACTGATATCTAAAAACATTGTTTTCATTCGTTTCTCAGTAACAAAGGCAACTTGTTTTAGTTAGTCATGTTTTTTGATAGGAGAAAAAAAAACACATGTTCCTATTTCTACATACAAAATGCACCACGCCAACAAATTGAGCCTCAGTTATTCTTAATGTACAAAATACATTCTAACATTGCTTGTTTAAATCATAGCCCAATAAAAAAACTTAATTATTTTTTATACCACAATATTATTCAGATCACGTTTAAATCTTATTTGTGATACGAGTTTGTTAAAATCACCAGAGTTGATGCTGCCCTCCAAATGTTTTGGTAATCCTCTTAAAATTGTTTAAAAATGTTATAAAAAGCATTTTAATTGCAGTAGCATATTCTCAACTAATGAATGAACTAATAGATGTTTGCAGAATATCATTTGTCTTTTTTTGTTCCATTTAAAATAAACCCTGTTTCATGAACTTGTTTAGCATGACCTCTTGCTTTCAGGCATAGTAAATTTACAGCACATAATTAAATTTTCTCTTAACATATTTTCAAAATGGGAAAGATAAGAGAACGCGTTATAACTAGTCTGTATAGGTACTGCTGTTTATCTGTTATGAAACACAAGACATTTGAATAAACATGTTCATTATCACAGTCAGAGCAATAATTAAAAAAAATCTTCTCACAGTAAGATTATTTTTATTAAAGGCTTGTAGCAGTTCCTAAACACAGTTTTAGACAAGAGGAGACACATTGTTTTAGAACAGCCAAGCCCAGTTTTAAACTACTTTTGCCATCTTTCTGTATTCTATTAAAACTTTTAAAATGCAGTCTCATTCTCAAGCACCTAGTCTCACAGAAAAATATGATATAGCCACATTGGTCCATAAGGGCTCCTTAATATGTTTCAGTCATACACTGTATTTGGCCTGTTAATTGGATTGCAACCTGTTTTTAGGAATGAAATAAAAAATAAAAAATCAGTCGACATTCTGCCCTCTTTAACGTTTAAAGAAAGCATTTGCATTTATATGCATTTTGTTGACATATCTAGAGAGAAATATTTGTTTTATTGTCATGATCTTTGTTCAGTGAATGTAGACAATCTGTGTTTATGAGTTTCACCGAATATTTTGGTTTCTCTTCAGGAAAACCAAAGAAACGTACATATTCTACTGTACGTAGAAGGGGATTCCTATGAACACATCAATTTCTACATTACCGAACTGCAAGGACAGTCCCCTTACAAACATAACCCTCAACATTTAGCGAAAGCATCTGCATTTATAAGCATTTTGATGATATTTCTTGAAAGAAGTAGGCTATGCATAAGATTTTTATAATCTTCATTCAGGGAATTTAGAAAATCTTTAATTTATTAGTTTTACTAAAAATGTCAGTGTTTCCTCAGAAAGAAAATGCATAATGTCACCATGGCAAGGTGTGTTCCAAATAGTCTGTGTTAATTTGCTGTACTTGCAGTGGGAAATCCAATATTTTAAGATATGATTTGCAATGATGTTCAGATGACATCACTAGAAAAGTACATATAATATTTTCACAATCTTAATTTAGGAAATGTTCTTTTTTAACTTGCCCTGTCTTGCAGTATAATAGTAAAAATTGCTGTCTTATTGCCCAAGAGACCCAGAAAACATTATTGGACATTCATTCTTGGATTATTTCAGATTCAATGGACACAGCAACAGAATGGTAAAAGAGAAAGTAAGGATGAGAAAAAAGCATTAAAGGGGAGAATAGGTGACAAAAATAGAGTAGAGGACAAAAATGTATTTGATAACATCCTTGGAGTCTTCTTCTACACCTGCAGAGGATATAGAACGAACAAAACCAACAGAAAAAGTACCACATGTACTAATAACCTTGATAACATCACTGTCATACAGTATTCTTACAGTATTCATCATACAGTATTCTTTCATACAAGATGTATTTAATGACAGTCAAAGCTAGTGATAGGGTTTATCTGTATAGTGTATCTGTAACCACATGGATCCAAGCACCTGTGGGTGTTTGTGAGAGTGAACTTCTGCATGTAAGGTTTAACCTTAAGTAAAATGCTCAATACTGGTTGTGAAGACCCATCCCCCCAGGGCACCAAGGCAGACACCGGGGAGACCAGAGCCCGAGCTATCCGAAAGGGCCCCCTGAGCGCAGGTGTCTAAGAAAAACCAACACAGGGACAGCTGCCACCAGGAGTGAGCCAGCACCGAGTCCCGGACACCGAGGATGGCCAACGCAGCAGCGGGTCAAGATGCCAACCACCAGCAGGGAGCCTGATGGGGCGGGGGCTCCACTCCTTGTGGGAAGTGACAGTCATGTGTCAACAGAGTGTAGAAGATTCAGTTAAATTAAAAAATAGAGGGAAATTAAATGTTGATGTAACTCATTTGGTCCAGGAGTTATAATAGATGGTGATGACTGTGGGCAGGAAAGATCTCCTGTAGTGGTCCGTTTTACAACCAATCTGAAGATTGTTTTCCAATGACAATGTCATGAAGTGGATGTTCAGGAATGTACAGAATTGGGCAGAGATAGGGCTGGACGATATTTATATAAAGAATTTCAATGAAATAGAAATCATATTGATCGATAAAGATAATTGTTAAAGAAATTCCAAACATACATTTCAAGTGCAGCCCTGGCCAGTTTTTGCTGCTGCTTAATGATCTATTGTTAGTTAAACAACACACAAACACTGAATTCAAATGCAACCCTTTATTTAACCAACTTTTGACCAAAAGTTATTTAAGAAGAAAAGAAAAACACGTGCTCTCTGAACTCTGAGGGGGCAGGAGCTTGGTGGCGGATGGTTCCTGGATCTGCGTTTGTGATTGGTCGGGAGGATGTAAGGAGGATGTTAACCTACATGATAGGCTAGAATGTAAAAGGAAGGAAAACTGTTCTTCTAAGGAACTTTTTATTGACCGATTTACTGTCTATTCCGCCACATATCTATCGATCAATATATATTGTTATTGAATTATCTTCCTGCCCTAGGCTGAGGACACATCCCTGTGGAGTTCCAACGTTTGTGATGATGCTGGTCAATGTCTTCCTTCCAGTACTGACCGACTGAGGCCTGCTAGTCAGAAAGTCTAGGAGCCAGTAACAGAGGGTGGGGTGGAGACCAAGTGTAGACAGTTTATGGGTGAGTTTGTATGGGACGACTGTATTTAAAGCAGAGCTGTAGTCCACAAAGAGCATCCCGATGTAGGAGTTTTTGTTTTTCAAGTGGGACAAGGAACAGTGGGGACAGCTGGGCTTTTAATGACCTAATTAGTGTGATCTTTCTGACTACAAATTATAAACATCTTACTTCTAACCCATATTTAAAACAGGAAAAATCTGAAGGTTACCTGAAGTATGAAGGTCTGAAAAGGTATTAATTATTTTACAGAGTAAGTTGGAAACATCTGTGCACTATGAACTTCACCATCTGCTGTAAAAAGTCCTGTAACTAAGAAACCTCACCCGCCTGAGTGACTTTGCAGTAATCCCATCTCCTGTGAGGGCAATGGAAAGATAAGACTCCGTTTTAACAGAGTATGTATTAACCTTTACAAGTTGTAAGGATATGCCTGATAAAATAACATAATATTATAACCTTGCCCATATTTCGAGTCTAAGAATTGTCTCACCACCACGCACAGTGACGAGGATAGTAAGTTAAGTAAAGCAGTCAGCTTCTGTTTCAGAAACCGCATTTATTGTTATTTTTATATCCTTACATGTCATACTTTCAAAGATTTCGTAATTATTTTTGATAACTGGTTTAGGCTGATGAAAATTAAATTAAATGTTGGTAATTAAATAAGTAAGCTTATAAGTATAACCTGAAGTCTGATCAAAGTCTGAATGTTACACCAAAGTTCAAACCTAGCCAAAAAAAAAAAAGAAACAACAAAAAAAAGGACAAACGTCAATGCATCTGATTTGACGTGTGAAAAAAATGCAGCACTGCTAAATTTGGATTTGTTAAAAAAATCATTATGAAAGATGTGGTGTGACTGCCCTGCCCTTTGCATTGTTTGCCAGGAAAAAAAATGCTTCTTGAGATACAGACTCTTGCAACTCATCAAGTAGCAGTTAATACATCACCATTTGAATGATCTGCCGCATATTGTTTTAAAAAGCTTGGCTGGCTTGTTTCAAATTATGAAAAATAAATGAAACAAATTCAATAAAACGATACTAAATATATTTGAAGTATTATTGTTTTATTAATGCTGTGGTTGCCAGTGCTTGAATTTTAAAGTGGAACAGCCCTAACATAGATAGGATCTAAGATAGCATGTAGTCTGGTCACATTAATGGAACAATAACACAATACATGCCACTCTATTGTCGTGACTGCTCAAACATCTCATATCTCAATCTCCCACATTAACATGAAAAGAAATGCCTTTCTGACATCATACTTTCAATGCGCAAGTAATACATATAAGGTCCAACAACAGAGTGGTATTTCAGGAGTCAAAGGATCACCAGAGAAGTTTCAAAAGAAACGCTTGAACTTGAATACAGCTTTGAGTAAGTTGCTTGTTGAATCTGTTGTTAATATCAGAGATGATAGGTTTTCTTGTTCAATTCTTATTTATCAGTGGTTTAATTACTGTAAGGTTAAGGACTGTATATTGTTTGTGCATGAAGAAATATTTTCAGATTATGATTAAGAGGTTTTCTACGCCAGTATTGTCTTCTGTGTGTTCTTTTTACATGTCTTCATCCAAAATAACTATATGAGGAAAAAGGTTTTGTTCTGGTTTCAGGTTATAAATAATGTATTTATCTCATTTTATTACCCAACACATTTATTTAAGAAAAAGGCAAATATTTATTTACTCTTTTCTAACATTGGTTTAAATGTTTTATGCTTATCTGTTTGATAACTGTTTGGTAACACTTAAATGTTAGGGAGGTGTACAAATAAACAATGCAAAATTTAAACTTAAGGTCAGTTTAGATGAACTATATAACTAAATAACCATGTTTGTGCAATGTGGGAACAGAAAACTCACCATTTAAGCTAAAGAACATGAAAACAGCATACATACACCAAAGGCTGATATTCAACTGAGCAACCTTGTAGTTCTGAAACAACAGCGCAAAATGTTCTCTCACCACAAAGCCGAAACTAAACAGTTATTTCATCGACATACAGATGAAAACAGAAGTTTGCATACACTATGTAAAAATACATCAGCAAAATTTTCTCTAATTGTCAGACAAGAAATCGTAATAAACCTTGCTTTGAATAAGGATTACCAAAATAATGTCTATTTACTAGATGCAAGAATAATGTGTGATCATTTTTTAGACAATGTTTTTTTACTTAGTTTTTTACTTGCCTGAAGGTCAGAAGTGTACAGACATTTTTGTTAATATTTGGTACCATTGCCTTTATACTGTATGACTTGGGTTAAATATTTTGTATATCCTTCCGCAAGCTTCCGTATTCTTTGGGTCATTCTCCATTTGGAAGACTCATTTGCGGGAACGCTTCAACTTCCTTGCTGATGGCACCCATCAAACTCCATACTGATTTTCATCATACCCCTCTGCTGCATCATGAGTTTCAAACAATAAGCATTTGACTGATTCATAATTTCAGCAATAGCTTTTTTTAGACAATTGCAGACCCGTTATTATTACCTTCACACTGTCATGAACGCTGGGTGTTTATGTTAATTTTATGTTCCAGGATTCTCTCATCGTCAATTATTCTCCCTCAACCAGAGCCAGCAATAATTAGTAAATCCCAGTCATATGTGTTGTAGGCATTTTCCATTTATTCCCTGTTGTATTTAAGTTCTGGGTTTTGATTCATTTCATATTATGAAATCTGTTTTACATCCCTGTTCCTAAGGTTGGTGTGATTCAGTTTCATTAAATATTATTGTCTCCTATACGCGCTACTGATGTGTTGCTGCCGCTTTGGTCCACCAAAAAACCTCAAAGCAACTTGAACTGAAACAAACAAAGACAAATAAATTAAGCATTTGAACGCTCATTTTTTTCACAATATACCGTTTTCAAATTCTGCACTGTTTTTTTCTTGAATATTAGACAATGTTTGTTTAATGTTGCAGAATCAAGACTGGAAAAACATGGGGGCTGGAAAGATAACAACATTGTTACTATTGCTAATAGGTAAGTTAGATTAATTGAATTTATGTGCAAGGTGGGAAATTCCTTTCTCCTAGGGCAGTTGATCTGCATGTTACAGATGTATTTACGCTCCACAGGAGAATAATTTGTTCATCCTAAAAGATATATGGTTATAAATTAAAGCCGGGCATACACTGTAGGAGTTTTAGCCCTTTTCAGGCCGATTCTTCATTCGTGCGAGCATTATTTGAATCGGTCCGAATTTGCAGCTTGATCGTATGGGGGGGGGGGGGGAGGGGGGGGGGGTGGGGGGGGGGAGGTGGGGTGGGTAGGTGGGGGGGGGGGGGGGGGGGGGGGGTAGGTGGGGGGGGGGTGGAGGATGGGGGGGTGGTGTGGGTAGGTGGGGGGGGTGGGGGCGGTGGGTTGGCGGTGGGTTGGTTCCTCTCACTCTCACTCCTCCGTTCCCCCCGACGCCCGGTGCCTCCCGTGAGCCTCGCCCGGGCCGGGCTCAACCCCCTGGTCTGGGTCCCTGTCACCCACCGGGGCACGACGTACAGTGTGAGCACTTCGGTCGCGTCCGAACGTCGCGCCGTACAGTGTGACAACACAGATTGTGAGCGGTGAACTTTTAAAACCCGTGGTTCCGTCGCACAGTTTGAGAGTACCACGTCTGAAAAACTTGTACAGTGTATTCCCGGCTTTAACGATAATAAAAAAATATTCACATTAAAATATAGAATGGCTCTCGCTGCAACAAAAACTTTTTTTTCATTAAAATTACAGGCGTTCAAAGTCCAAATACAATTAAAACTGCCCAGGCAACAACTACTGCTGCTCCTACCACAGCAACAGCTGCACCCACAACAACTACAGTTGCTCCAACCACAACTACAGTTGCTCCAACCACAACTACAGCTGTTCCAACCATAACTACAGCTGCACCCACAACTACTACAGCTGCTCCAACAACAACTACAGCTGCTCCAACAACAACTACAGCTGCTCCCAGCACAACTACTGCTGCACCCACAACTACTGCTGCTCCCACCACAACTACTGCTGCTCCCACCACAACTACTGCTGCACCCACAACTACTACAGCTTCACCCACAACTACTACAGCTGCTACAACAACTACAGCTGCTCCAACAACAACTACAGCTGCACCCACAACAACTACAGCTGCTCCCACCACAACAACTGTTGCACCCACCACAACTACTGCTGCACCCACAACTACTGCTGCTCCCACCACAACTACTGCTGCTCCCACCACAACTACTGCTGCACCCACAACTACTACAGCTTCACCCACAACTACTACAGCTGCTACAACAACAACTACGGCTGCACCCACAACAACTACAGCTGTTCCCACCACAACTACAGCTGCACCCACAACTACTACAGCTTCACCCACGACTACTACAGCTGCTCCAACAACAACTACAGCTGCTCCTACCACAACTACTGCTGCACCCACAACTACTGCTGCTCCCACCACAACTACTGCTGCTCCCACCACAACTACTGCTGCACCCACAACTACTACAGCTTCACCTACAACTACTACAGCTGCTCCAACAACAACTACAGCTGCTCCAACAACAACTACTGCTGCTCCCACCACAACTACTTCTGCACCCACAACTACTACAGCTTCACCCACAACTACTACAGCTGCTCCAACAACAACTACAGCTACTCCCACAACTACTACAGCTGCACCCACAACAACTACAGCTGCTCCAACAACAACTACTGCTGCTCCCACCACAACTACTGCTGTTCCCACCACAACTACAGCTGCACCCACAACTACTACAGCTTCACCCACAACTACTACAGCTGCACCCACAACAACTACAGCTACTCCCACAACTACTATAGCTGCACCCACAACAACTACAGCTGCTCCAACAACAACTACAGCTACTCCCACAACTACTACAGCTGCACCCACAACAACTACTGCTGCTCCCACCACAACTACTGCTGCACCCACAACTACTACAGCTGCACCCACAACTACTACAGCTGCACCCACAACAACTACAGCTACTCCCACAACTACTACAGCTGCACCCACAACAACTACAACTGCTCCAACAACAACTACTGCTGCTCCCACCACAACTACTGCTGCACCCACAACTACTACAGCTTCACCCACAACTACTACAGCTGCACCCACAACAACTACAGCTACTCCCACAACTACTACAGCTGCACCCACAACTACAGCTGCTCCAACAACAACTACTGCTGCTCCCACCACAACTACTGCTGCACCCACAACTACTACAGCTTCACCCACAACTACTACAGCTGCTCCAACAACAACTACAGCTGCTCCAACAACAACTACAGCTGCTCCCACCACAACAACTGTTGCACCCACTACGACTATGGCTGCACCCACAACAACTACAGCTGTTCCCACCACAACTACAGCTGCACCCACAACAACTACAGCTGTTCCCACCACAACTACAGCTGCACCCACAACTACTACAGCTTCACCCACAACTACTACAGCTGCACCCACAACAACTACAACTGCTCCAACAACAACTACTGCTGCTCCCACCACAACTACTGCTGCACCCACAACTACTACAGCTTCACCCACAACTACTACAGCTGCACCCACAACAACTACAGCTGCTCCAACAACAACTACTGCTGCTCCCACCACAACTACTTCTGCACCCACAACTACTACAGCTTCACCCACAACTACTACAGCTGCTCCAACAACAACTACAGCTGCTCCAACAACAACTACAGCTGCTCCCACCACAACTACTGCTGCACCCACAACTACTGCTGCTCCCACCACAACTACTGCTGCTCCCACCACAACTACTGCTGCTCCCACCACAACTACTGCTGCACCCACAACTACTACAGCTTCACCCACAACTACTACAGCTGCTACAACAACAACTACAGCTGCTCCAACAACAACTACAGCTGCACCCACAACAACTACAGCTGCTCCCACCACAACAACTGTTGCACCCACCACGACTACGGCTGCACCCACAACAACTACAGCTGTTCCCACCACAACTACAGCTGCACCCACAACTACTACAGCTTCACCCACGACTACTACAGCTGCTCCAACAACAACTACAGCTGCTCCTACCACAACTACTGCTGCACCCACAACTACTGCTGCTCCCACCACAACTACTGCTGCACCCACAACTACTGCTGCTCCCACCACAACTACTGCTGCTCCCACCACAACTACTGCTGCACCCACAACTACTACAGCCTCACCTACAACTAATACAGCTTCACCTACAACTACTACAGCAGCTCCAACAACAACTACAGCTGCTCCGACAACAACTACAGCTGCTCCCACCACGACTACAGCTGCACCCACAACTACTACAGCTTCACCCACAACTACTACAGCTGCACCCACAACAACTACAGCTACTCCCACAACTACTACAGCTGCACCAACAACAACTACAGCTGCTCCAACAACAACTACTGCTGCTCCCACCACAACTACTGCTGCACCCACAACTACTACAGCTTCACCCACAACTACTACAGCTGCTCCAACAACAACTACAGCTGCTCCAACAACAACTACTGCTGCTCCCACCACAACAACTGCTGCTCCCACCACAACTACTGCTGCACCCACAACTACTGCTGCTCCCACCACAACTACTGCTGCTCCCACCACAACTACTGCTGCTCCCACCACAACTACTGCTGCTCCCACCACAACTACAGCTGCACCCACAACTACTACAGCTTCACCCACAACTACTACAGCTGCTACAACAACAACTACAGCTGCACCCACAACAACTACAGCTGCTCCAACAACAACTACTGCTGCTCCCACCACAACTACTGCTGCACCCACAACAACTACAGCTGTTCCCACGACAACTACAGCTGCACCCACAACTACTACAGCATCACCCACAACTACTACAGCTGCACCCACAACAACTACAGCTACTCCCACAACTACTACAGCTGCACCCACAACAACTACAGCTGCTCCAACAACAACAACAGCTGCTCCCACCACGACTACGGCTGCACCCACAACAACTACAGCTGTTCCCACGACAACTACAGCTGCACCCACAACTACTACAGCATCACCCACAACTACTACAGCTGCACCCACAACTACTACAGCTTCACCCACAACTACTACAGCTGCACCCACAACAACTACAGCTACTCCCACAACTACTACAGCTGCACCCACAACAACTACAGCTGCTCCAACAACAACTACTGCTGCTCCCACCACAACTACTGCTGCACCCACAACTACTACAGCTTCACCCACAACTACTACAGCTGCTCCAACAACAACTACAGCTGCTCCAACAACAACTACAGCTGCTCCCACCACAACAACTGTTGCACCCACAACAACTACAGCTGTTCCCACCACAACTACAGCTGCACCCACAACTACTACAGCTTCACCCACAACTACTACAGCTGCACCCACAACAACTACAACTACTCCCACAACTACTACAGCTGCACCCACAACAACTACTGCTTCTCCCACCACAACTACTGCTGCACCCACAACTACTACAGCTTCACCCACAACTACTACAGTTGCACCCACAACAACTACAGCTGCTCCAACAACAACTACTGCTGCTCCCACCACAAGTACTGCTGCACCCACAACTACTACAGCTTCACCCACAACTACTACAGCTGCTCCAACAACAACTACAGCTGCTCCCACCACAACTACTGCTGCACCCACAACTACTGCTGCTCCCACCACAACTACTGCTGCACCCACAACTACTACAGCTTCACCCACAACTACTACAGCTGCTACAACAACAACTACAGCTGCTCCAACAACAACTACAGCTGCACCCACAACAACTACAGCTGCTCCCACCACAACAACTGTTGCACCCACCACGACTACGGCTGCACCCACAACAACTACAGCTGTTCCCACCACAACTACAGCTGCACCCACAACTACTACAGCTTCACCCACGACTACTACAGCTGCTCCAACAACAACTACAGCTGCTCCTACCACAACTACTGCTGCACCCACAACTACTGCTGCTCCCACCACAACTACTGCTGCTCCCACCACAACTACTGCTGCACCCACAACTACTACAGCCTCACCTACAACTACTACAGCTGCTCCAACAACAACTACAGCTGCTCCCACCACGACTACGGCTGCACCCACAACAACTACAGCTGTTCCCACCACAACTACAGCTGCACCCACAACTACTACAGCTTCACCCACAACTACTACATCTGCACCCACAACAACTACAGCTACTCCCACAACTACTACAGCTGCACCCACAACAACTACAGCTGCTCCAACAACAACTACTGCTGCTCCCACCACAACTACTGCTGCACCCACAACTACTACAGCTTCACCCACAACTACTACAGCTGCTCCAACTACAACTACAGCTGCTCCAACAACAACTACAGCTGCTCCCACCACAACAACTGTTGCACCCACCACGACTACGGCTGCACCCACAACAACTACAGCTGTTCCCACCACAACTACAGCTGCACCCACAACTACTACAGCTTCATCCACAACTACTACAGCTGCTCCAACAACAACTACAGCTGCTCCAACAACAACTTCTGCTGCTCCCACCACAACTACTGCTGTTCCCACCACAACTACTGCTGCACCCACAACTACTACAGCTTCACCCACAACTACTACAGCTTCACCCACAACTACTACAGCTGCTCCAACAACAACTACAGCTGCTCCAACAACAACTACAGCTGCACCCACAACAACTACAGCTGCACCCACAACAACTACAGCTGCTCCCACAACAACTACAGCTGCTCCCACCACAACAACTGCTGCTCCCACCACAACTACTGCTGCTCCCACCACAACTACTGCTGCTCCCACCACAACTACTGCTACTCCCACAACTACTACAGCTGCTCCAACAACAACTACAGCTGCTCCCACCACAACTACTGCGGCTCCCACCACAACTACAGCTGTTCCCACAACAACTACAGCTGCTCCCACCACAACAACTGCTGCTCCCACCACAACTACTGCTGCACCCACAACAACTACAGCTGCTCCCACCACAACAACTGTTGCACCCACCATGACTACGGCTGCACCCACAACAACTACAGCTGTTCCCACCACAACTACAGCTGCACCCACAACTACTACAGCTTCACCCACAACTACTACAGCTGCTCCAACAACAACTACAGCTGCTCCCAGCACAACTACTGCTGCTCCCACCACAACTATTGCTGCACCCACAACTACTGCTGCTCCCACCACGACTACGGCTGCACCCACAACAACTACAGCTGTTTCCACCACAACTACAGCTGCACCCACAACTACTACAGCTTCACCCACAACTACCACAGCTGCTCCAACAACAACTACAGCTGCTCCCACCACAACTACTGCTGCTCCCACCACAACTACTGCTGCACCCACAACTACTGCTGCTCCCACAACTACTACAGCTTCACCCACAACAACTACAGCTGCTCCCACCACAACTACTGCTGCACCCACAACTACAGCTGTTTCCACACCAACTACTGCTGCTCCCACAACAACTACAGCTGCTCCAACAACAACTACAGCTGCTCCCACAAGTACTACACTTTCACCAACAACAACTACCACTGCTCCCACCACAACTTCTGCTGCTCCCACAACAACTTCTGCTGCTCCCACCACAACTACAGCTGCTCCAACAACAACTACAGCTTCTCCCACCACAACTACTGCTGCTCCCACCACTACTACTGCTACTCCCACAACTACTACAGCTGCACCCACAACAACTACAGCTGCTCCAACAACAACTACAGCTGCTCCAACAACAACTACAGCTGCTCCCACCACAACTACTATTGCTCCCACAACTACTACAGCTTCACCCACAACATCTACAGATGCTCCCACCACAACTACTGCTGCTCCCACAACTACTACATCTTCACCCACAATAACTACAGCTTCTCCCACCACAACTACTGCCGCACCCACAACTACTTCTGCTCCCACTACAACTTCTGCTGCACCCACAACAACCACAGCTGCACCCACAACAACTACAGCGCGATCAGTGACAAGGCTGCTGACTTTTAGGTCTCCTGGAGAGACCTTTACAATTGATTTGCTCAACTCGTCTTCAACAGCATTCATAAACCGAGCTGAACTTTTAAATTCCACGGTGAGCCCTGTTCTTTAAGATGTATAACAGCCAAATAATTGCAATACTGTTTTCACAGACACAATATTATATGTATTAAGTAATGCTCAAATACAGATATCTTTTCTTCCACCAAAAAAAATTTAAACTTAATTTTCTTGAGTCAAAAAGGAAATAAGATTTTACAATGTAATGACATTTTTTTCTTGACACCAAGTGCGATATAAATTCATAATTTTTTCAGTAAGTCCAGTTTTTCTCTCAGACCCATGAAGTTATTCTGTATGATGCATCTGTCATGGCTCTTAGGTATTTGGCCCACATGCAGAACACATTCAAGAGGCAGGACGAATGGTTTAAGATGTATATTTGGCAACGAGTTGTACAGGGTGGGGCACAGGTGGTGCCACGACGTGGGGAAACCGGAAAAGCGGGAAAACGGGGAGCACGCTCAATCTGTGGGTGAGAAGGAGAGGTTATATTTTTCGCTCACGTGCAAGACGAGCGTCAAGAACCTGAACTGGGGGAGGGATGAGGAGGAGCTGACTCAGAGGGCGACTCCCTGATACCCGACGTCAGGATTTTAGGGGAGATGGTGACTGAGATGCAGGGAGGCAGGCAGATGGATGGTAAGCGGAGTCCACACGGAGTGTCAGGTGGGAGCAGTGGCCGGCGGTCAGCTGGAGGAACCAGGGGAGATCCAATGAGGCAGTCAGGCCTAGGCTTCATGGGGCCATGGGAGCTTCGGAGCGGGATCCCAGCTAGTGTTTGAGAGAAGCTTAGCTGGAGACTACATAGGTTGGAGAGAGAGCTTCAGAGCGGGATCCGAACTGGTGATTAGATGAAGGCTTGGCTTGAGGCTTTGCAGGTCCAAGAGAGCGCTCTGGAGCTGGATCCAGAGCGTGAGGCAACCTGGGACACAAGAGAGACAGGTTTAGCGACGGGAGAGAGTACCCTTCGGTTGACAGTGGCCAACTGAGGTGTACCACACAAGGTTAACACTCTGGCGTCTTCCAGAGAGCAAAACACGGCAGCACTTCCTGCTGAGTCCTGACAGCACCAATAAAACAGGAAATAAAGTAGCTTGAAAAATCTTTAATTAGAATATTGTGACGGTGTCCAAGGTGATCTTAGTCCAAATAAAGGACATTAATCTGGGGAGAGTTAGATATCCTACACCCTTTCTCTACAAATACTCATATAATTATGCTTAAAGAGCAGCTTTTGTTTAGTGTTTTTCCAGGATAAACTTTGAGATCCAATACAATAGTTCTGCATTAATGTTCTGAGTAACATAGCTTTAAACTTTAGCATTAAGAATTAACTGGTATTTTTTGTCTTTCCCAGCTTCATCCTCTCTACTGGCACTTTTCTTCTTCGTTCATCGATTTAACAGTGACTTCATTCAGGTATTTTGTTCATTTTCTTATCATTTTAAAATAGTTTGTCAAATATCATTGCAATACACTTAATATATTACTTCTTTATAGCAATGGCTCTATTATCAACAACATGATACTTCAGTACACATCAGCATCTGCTCCTAATGGTTCCCAAATTGCACAAGTTTTGGTCAACGCAGCTTCAGACATCACTGACTTCTCCATTGATACTACTAGTATTTCAGTGGATGGAACACGTAAGCTAATATTAAGATATTTAATAATTATGTATTAATCTGTGTTAACAAAAATCCTTAAAGATATAATTAAAACATCTTATTATTGAACAATTTGCTGACGACCTCTTTTTATTTTCTCAAAAGCCACCGCAACAACTGCTCCAACTACTACATCCACTACAACTACAGCTCCAACTACTATGACTGCTACAACCACAACCACTACAACTAAAGCTCCAACCACTACGACTGCTAAAACCACAACCGCTACAACCACTGCTTCAACCACTATTCCTACAACCACAACCGCTACAACCACTGTTACAACCACAACTCCTACAACCACAACCGCTACAACCACTGCTCCAACCACAACTCCTACAACCACCACCACTACAACTAAAGCTCCAACCACTACAACTGCTCCAACCACTACGACTGCTAAACCCACAACTGCTACAACCACTGCTCCAACCACTACTCCTACAACCACTGCTCCAACCACTACTCCTACAACCACTGCTCCAACCACTACTCCTACAACCACAACCGCTACAACCACTGCTCCAACCACAACTCCTACAACCACAACCGCTACAACCACTGCTCCAACCACTACGATTGCTACAACCACTGCTCCAACCACTACAACCGCTACAACCACAACCGCTACAACCACTGCTCCAACCACTACGACTGCTACAACCACAACCGCTACAACCACTGCTCCAACCACTACAACTGCTACAACCACAACCGCTACAACCCCTGCTCCAACCACAACTCCTACAACCACCACCACTACAACCACTACAACTAAAGCTCCAACCACTACGACTGCTAAGACCACAACCACTACAACCACTGCTCCAACCACAACTCCTACAACCACAACCACTAAAACTGCTCCAACCACAACTGCTCCAACCACTACTCCTACAACCACTACAACTACAGCTCCAACCACTACAACTGAAGCTACAACCACAGCTACTACAACCACTGCTTCAACCACTACAACTAGTAAGTAATACGTAACTAATAAGTGCTTGAAACACAAAAAATAAAGTATTTAAAGTTACGCATGTAATCTTACATCATCATTGTGTTTTAGACAACCCTAATTCTCTTTGTTGAAGCATGACACTCAACATCTTTGTGTTTCATTTTAGCAGAGGTGTAACTTAAAAAGGTTATTTTCTGTATAATAAATGTTTTATATTAAGTTACAGAAACTTTGACAATGATACAATACTAATATCATTAACATTTCCTCATAAATGTTCCTTTTTGGATATCTTCATCATCGATCATTTGTGGATATTTTTGGTCATTGGATTTCTTTTCAGGAAGCAGTACTTACAAACAGAATTTAGAGTTTATTTAATTTTCTAATGAAAATACTACAGATTTAAGTTTGGATAATTAAAACAAAAAATCTAACACTGTTCTTATTATCAGATTTCAATGAATAAAACCATAAATTCACTGTCAAAAGAGAGAAAGACAAGCCATTTTTCCACTGCAATTCCATGACTACAGACATCGCTGTTATGCATTAACTTGCTTCCAAATAAAGGAGCGGCACACCCATAGAGCAAGCTTTTAGTTAACTGCAACGCATAAACATAAAAGCAGAGCAAAGGATTTCTCAAGAAGTATGGCACATTATTTTCCAAGGTTAAACTCCTCAGAAATGTTCAGGCAGTTACAAGATGGAGATGGAGAAAGATGGAGGACCTCTGTTGTCTGGGAGGTAGCTTGGAGTACAACCACTGCTCCTCGGTATCAAAAGGAGTACGCTGAAGTGGTTTGGGTATGGAGATGCTTTCACTGCACCTCGTTTGTATTGTTGCAGCTATGTCCCACTGGGAGAAGAACCTTGGGCAGAGGTAGACCTTGCTGGTGGGACTATATATTGGTCTCAGACACATGAAAGCCAGTAGAAAAACTCAGAAATATAAAAATATACAAGGAAATCCTCTCTGTAAATATTGTGTAATTGCATGTATTAGTCATTTATCAACTACTATTGCCCCCTTAAGGATCAAAGACATGGATTCACTATATTAGTAACACAGTATTAAAACCTGTCACAATGAGGCTTCATGCAGATTTCATATCAGTTTGCTGTAAACATATTCACTCTTTCCTTTGAAGTTACAACAGTTTCAAGATTTTAGGATTTTCATACGTGTAAGATGTTTATATATATACATAAAAAAAATAAAAATTTAAATTAATCATTAAAAGATAGCGAGAGCAGCTGTTGTGGGCCACAAAAAAAGTTACAGATCAAACAGCTTAAAAGATGAGAAAATATCAGAAAATATGAGAAATCAAGCTAAAGTTTCCTTCCAAAGAGCTGTCATTTTATGTATTTTATTATTTTTGTACAATATGATGAAAAAACAAAAATATTTGTATTTTTTTCCTTGACAGTCAAGACAAGCAATTAAATTTTAGGTTTAGCTATTTTTTTTAAATAGATAATCAAATAATAAATCTAATTATACAGGTCAAAGGTTTCTAAAAGAATATCCAATGACCCGAATAAGCAAAGACTAATTCAAGAACACACTCTCACACAAACACTTACTATTTTATTTTATTGACATAAATAGTAAGCTAATTAATTTCTTTTGCATTACAATACATGACGAGTTAATGTCTTGTACAGCAAAAGAAAAATAATCAATATATATGTTCTGAGGTTTTTAATTGAATAAATTACTATAACTAAATAAAGGTTTCCCCAGTGAAATTTTAATCTTTACATCATTATTAATGTTTTTTCCACTTTTTTTGCCAGGTACCCCTTCAACAACAGAAGCCCCATCTTTAAATACAACAGTTTCTCAAAATTCAACAACAAATGTATCAACACCTACCACAGTTAAACCAACAACAACAAGAATCCCAACTGTGGAGCAAACAGTGACAAGGCTGCTGACTTTTAGGTCTCCTGGAGAGATCTTTACTATTGATTTGCTCAACTCGTCCTCAACAGCATTCATAAACCGAGCTGCGCTTTTAAAGTCCACGGTGAGTTATGTTCTTTAAGGTGTATAACAGCCATATGATTGCAATACTGTTTTCACAGACACGATATTATGTGTATTAAGTAATGCTCAAATGTAGATGTCTTTTATTCCCCCCAAAAGAAATGAAAACTTAATTTTCTTGAACCAAAAAAGAAGTAAGATTTTATATTGCAATGACATTTTTTCTGGACACCAAGTGGGCTATGAATTCAGCATTTATCAGTAATTCCAGTTTGTCTCTCAGACCCATGAAGTTATTCTGTATGATGCGTCAATAAAAAAGGAAATAAAGTAGCGTGACAAATCTTTAATTAGAAGGTTGTGACGATGTCCAAGGTGATCTTAGTCCAAATAAAGGCCATTAATCCGGAGAGAGTTAGATATCCTACACCTTTTCTCTACAATTACTTATATAATTATAGAGCTTAAAGAGCAGAGTTTGTTTTGTGTTTTTCCAGAAAAGCTTCGAGATCCAATACATCTAGGTTTCTAGTTCTGCATGTATTGTGTGGATAATTGCCACAATGTTCTGAGTAACATAGCTTTAAACTTTAGCAGCAAGAGTTAACTAGTATTTTTTGTCTTTCTCAGCTTGAACGTCCCTACAGCCAATTTTTTTCTTCGTTCAACGATTTAACAGTGACTTCATTCAGGTATTTTGTTCATATGATTCATTGTTTTGTCAAATATTATTGCAATACACATAATATATTACTTTTTTATAGCAATGGCTCTATCATCAACAACATGACACTTCGGTTCGCTTTTGCATCTGCTCCTAATGGTTCCCAAATTGCACAAGTTTTGATCAACGCAGCTTCAGACATCACTGCCTTTACCATTGATACTACTAGTATTTCAGTGGATGGAACATGTAAGCTAAAATTAAGATATGTAATAATTATGTATTACACCCTGTTAATGATAATCCTTAAAGATTTAATTAAAACATGTGTTATTATTGAACAATTTGCTGACAACCTCTTTTTATTTTCTCAACAGCCACCTCAACAACTGCTCCAACTATTACATCCACTACAACTACAGCTCCAACTACTATTACTGCTCCAACCACAACTCCTACAACCACAATTGCTACAACCACTACAACTAAAGCTCCAACCACAACTCCTACAACCACCATCACTACAACCACTGCTCCAACCACAACTCCTACAACCACCAACACTACAACCACGACAACTAACGCTCCAACCACTACAACTGCTACAACCACAACCACTACAACTAAAGCTACAACCACTACAACTGCTAAAACCACAACTACTACAACCACTGCTTCAACCACTACAACTACAACTGAATCTCCTCCTCCAGTGTTTGTTGTTGCAGCAACCGTGGTCCAACCATATGTTCCACAGTATAATGACAGAAACAGCAAAGAGTTCAAGGAACTAGAAGTAAAAGTGATAGCAGTGGTGAGTACAATTATCAGATTTCATTTTGTGACTAATTGTTTTTATTTATGTTTGTTTAACCATTTTCCCCCTTTTTCAGTACGATATCATATATAGAGCAAGATTTGGAATTTTCTTTGTTCGAAGTTATATCATTGCATTTAGGTAAGTTAGTTTCTGTTTCTTCTTCTTCTAGCTTCTTCAAGTTTACTTGTATTGTATTCATGTTAATCACCATTATTATCGAAAAGAAACAAAAAATCTGAAAGAGATATTACACAAAATAAATGTTTGCACAACATACATAGAATCTCAATTACTGACAAGAGTTTATGTTTTGATTTTTTTCAGACCCGCTATAACCAGGTTCCGAATGAACGGTACTCAAGCAGAGGTTGGGGTTGAGTTCAATAGAACCACACCAGTAGAGACAATTCCAAAGGCTGAAACTGTTCAAGAAGTATTAGTGGAGGCTGTGAAAAACCCTAACATCACCTTTAATGTGACCTTTGAGGAGAATTCTATCGAAGTAATACGTAAGTAATAAGTGCTTGAAACACTAAAAAAAAAAAAAAAAAGTATTTAAAGTTACGCATGTAATCTTACATCATCATTGTGTTTTAGACAACCCTAATTCTCTTTGTTGTACCATGGCACTCAACATCTTTCTGTTTACATTTAAGTAGGGGTGTAACTTAAAAAGGTTATTTTCTATAATAAATGTTTTGTATTAAGTCACAGAAACTTTGACAATGATACAATACTAATATCATTGACATTTGCTCATAAATGTTCCTTTTCGGATATCTTCATCATCGATCATTTGTGGATATTTTTGGTCATTGGATTTTTTTTTCAGGAAGCAGTACTTACAAACAGAATTTAGAGTTTATTTGATTTTCTAATGAAAATACTACAGATTTCATTTTGGATAATTAAAACAACAAATCTAACACTGTTCTTATTATCAGATTTCAATGAATGAAACCATAAAATCACTGTCAAAAGAGAGAAAGACAAGCCATAAGAGAAACTGAGAAATATAAAGATATACAAGGAAATCATCTCTGTAAATATTTTGTAATTTTATGTATTAGTCATTTGTAATCAACTACCATTGCCCCGTTAAGGATCAAAGACATGGATTCACTATATTAGTAACACAGTATGAAAACCTGTCACAATAAGGCTTCATGCAGATTTCATACAACAATGATTAATCTCATTTTTCAGGTCAAAGGTTTTTAATAGAATATCCAATGACCCAAATATGCAAAGACTAATTCAAGAATACGCTCTCACACAAACACTTACTAGTTTATTTTATTGACATAAATAATAAGCTAATTAATTTCTTTTGCATTACAATACATGACAAGTAAATGTCCTGGGGTCCGTTCTTCGAACGTTGCTTAAAACATCCAAGACCAAATGACACATCCAAGATGATATCATCCGGCTAATCATGATCCGGCTAATTGGGTTCTTCGAACACACCTGTTGTTTACGATTAGTATCGCTGGATTGAGTTATCTGAGATAACTGCGCGTTCATGCATTTGTTTAAAAGGGGAAAAGTATCGATAATAGAAACAATGATCAGCAACGCTGCTATTGGCTGTTCCACATGGCCAAAGAACGCGCGCAGTTTTTCTCCCAAGCAGAACACGAGCTTTAATGGAAGGTTATGCCGAATTTTGAGTCATTAATTAAAACGACAGGGAGCACCTCAAAATCTGTTAAAGCCAGGAGAGAGGGCTGGCAGAAAGTAGCAGACAAATTGATGTGTAAATACTGTCCATGGTAGATGTTTCTATCACATTTTAATAGTTTCATATTTACTTTGTTCTTTTATATCAGAGCCTCCACGGGACCCACTAGAACATGGGGACAAGTAAAAGTGAAATACAATAATCTACAAAATGGTAGCCTTTAATTATTATCTATAAAAAAATAAGTTCTTCCTTTTCCAAGTCATCCACAGTTTACACGGTAAAACTGTATTGCTCCGTGGCTAGATAATCCATCTATAGTTTTTTTCTAATACAATATATGGCTCAACAGGAAGCAAGCCTTTCAAAGTAAAACTAAACTTCACAATAAAATGGCCTGAACAAATCTTCTTACTGAATATGATAAAAATAAAAAGCAAACCATCATACAAATAACGTAAATATTTTTTATTTATGGCTCTAACAAAACTTTTTCCTGTTTTTAAAAGCCACTGTTAAATGATGTGTTTGTCTGTTTATAACAGCCACCAAGAAAAATCTCTCTACAATTGCACTGTCGCGCTGCGCTAAAGGATCCTGTCTATTGCGCAATATGTGATTAATTTGAAAAGCTCTGCAAATTATTCTTGCACCTTCCGCAACAGGTTGCTGTCGTAACAACGGACATGGCTACGACAGACTTCCCCATCTGCTCCGCTTATAAAGCTGCAATCTAATCCTGTGTACATGAAATAAGCCTGCTCTTGAGCAGGTTTAAGCTTGCACACATGTTGCTATGACAGCAAGTCCAGGATGAGTTTCGAAGAACCAAATGATCCAAGATCATGCCAAATCGTTAACAATCAAATCCAGCTAACAGAGTTAGCCACGTACGAACAACGGGCCCCTGTACAGCAAAACAAAAATAATCAATATACATCTTCTTAATTTTTTTTATTGAATAAATTACTATAACTAAATTCGGGTTTTCCCAGTGAAATGTTAATCTTTACATAATTTTTAATGGTTTTTTTCCCCCTTTTTTGGCAGGTACGCCTTCAACAACTGAAGCCCCTGCTTTTAATACAACAGTTTCTCAAAATTCAACTACAAATGTATCAATACCTACCACAGTTAAACCAACAACAACAACAACAACAACAACAACAATAACAACAACAACAATACCAACTGTGGAGCAAACAGTGACAAGGGTGCTGACTTTTAGGTCTCCTGGAGAGACCTTTACAGTTGATTTGCTCAACCCGTTTTCAACAGCATTCATAAACCGAGCCGCACTTTTGAAGTCCACGGTGAGTCCTGCTCTTTGAGATGTGTAACATTGCAAAATTGTTTTCACAGGTACATTATTAGATTTATTAATGCTTGAATACAGATCTCATTTTTTCCTTCAAAAACTAAAGAAAATAATACAGCACCACTTCACAACACATCATCTCAAGGCACTTTACAGTCAAGTCAAATTCAGTCAAATCATGCAGACAAATTGGTGAAAAAGTTTCCTATTTAAGGAAACCCAGCTAATTTTCCTTTTAAAAGAGGAGTAAATTAATTAAAAAGGGCAGCAAGATTTTACAATGCACCGCCATTTTTTTAGACACCAAGTGGGCTATAAATTCATAATTTATCAGTGAATGCAGAGTTTGTCACTCAGACACATCAAGTTGTTTTGTAGGATGCTTCAATGAAAAGGGAAACAACTTTTCAAATCCTTAATTAGAAGGTTGAGACAGTGTCCAAGGTCACTTTTAGCTCAAATAAAGCCCATTAATTTGGGGAATGTTAGTTATCCTACACCATTACACTACAATTCCTTCTATAGTTGTGAAGCTTAAATGGCAGCTTTTGTTTTGGATTTTTGCAGCCAAACTCTGAGATCCAATACACCTAGGTTTCTGGTTCTGCATGTACTGTGTGGATAATTGCCATATTATTCTGAGTAACATGTCCTTAAACTTTAGCAGCAAGAGTTGACTAGTATTTTCTTTTTCTTTCTCAGCTTGAACCTTTCTACAGGCAATCGTTTTCTTCATTCCGCGATTTAACAGTGACTTCATTCAGGTATTTTGTTTCTCGTATTCTAATTTTAAGATGTTTTGTCAAACATTTGAGCAATACACATAATATATTACTTTTTTATAGCAATGGCTCTATCATCAACAACATGATTCTCCGATTTGCATCTACATCTGTTCCTGATGGCTCCCAAATTGCACAAGTTTTGATCAACGCAGCTTCAGACATCAATGCCTTCACCATTGACACCACGAATATTTCAGTGGATGGAACACGTAAGCTAAAATAAATTCAGACATGAAATAACTATATATTAAATAAAATCCTTCAAAAATATATTTAAAAAGTGTTTCCTTGTTTACCAGTCTGCTGATGACCTGTTTTTTCTTCCTCAACATTTACAGAAGCGTCAAATGGAGTGAGCCACAAGATCAGTCTCATCACAGCATTCTGCACGGTTCTGTTGTCCTGGTTGTTGTCCAGCCAGCACTAACATCTCTGTTGATTTCTAGTGGATATTGTGTATAAAAAGGTTGTTTTAGCTGGAAACCAAAAGGTCCTTTAAAAAGGCATTTTTTTCTAATGAGAAATAATTATCCAAACAACATTTTATAAGAATGTTTCAGTAAGTATTCAATTAAAAACTTTAATATTTGTAAAAGCACAATTTTTACTAATCATTGGTACTAAATTGTTAGTATGTTTTTTATCTGATTGTTGAAAACCTGGATCCAGTCCATGCAGAAAACATCTTTTGTACTTATCACTTCCTTGGAAGGCTATGACATTAAGTAACGTGAAATTTAAAGATTATTATCTCAAAGCCATGGTAATTCAGGCTTATATAAGTTTGATCGTCGTGTTTGTTATCATGTATAATTAATTTAAGTATTAAAGAAGGAATGATCTTAATGGCAGTTTAGCTGGTGGAAATGTCCAGGTAAACACTGAGGATATCTCTACAAATTATTTCCGTGGGATAAATGAAATTTAGAATGTCTGAACAGTGACCCAAGTGATTTATCTAGTGTTTCTTTTTTAAACACATTTATTGTATCGGCTGTTTCTGTGTTTATGATTCTTTTAAGTGTTATTTAAGCTTTTTCAGTGTAACTATGTTAGAAATGTAAATTGAGAAGGACATAAAAATCAAATATTTAATCTAAATTTTGAGATTAAATTAATATTAAATTAAATATGAGAATATTTTAATATTTATTTTCAGGGAATAAGGTGTGTAAAAGTGTATGAAATACAACATACCTGTTTCGAATAAAGAAATTTATCACCCTCCTGTCTGAATATTATTTAGATCATATCTAAATTTTATTTGTGAAACGAGTTTGTTAAAATTGCCAGAGTTGATGTTGCCCTACAATGTATTGTCAATCCTCTTAAAATTGCTAAAATGAAACAGTTTTCATTGCAGTAGCATATTTTCAATGAATGAATGGTTTGATTTTTAAAGAATATCATTAGACTTTTTTTTCCTCTTTAAAAATAAATTCTGCTTTAGGAACCTTTTAGCATGACTTCCTGCTTCCTTGGCATACAAATATGATGCAGCACGTAAGTCAATTTTCCTTTAGCCAATCTTCAAAATGTGAAAAATAGCATGTTATTAACATAGTGTGTAAAAGTAACGCTCTTTATTATTCATGAAACAGACATTTATTTGACTAAACTTGTCTATTATTATAGTCAGAGCAATAATTCTCACAGTCTGTGATTATTTTTTATTGAAAGCAGAATTAGTTCCTGAAGACAGTCAAGACAAGTCAGATAAGAAGGAACACATTGTTTTAAACCATCCAAGCCCAGTTTTCAAACTACTTTTCCACCATGAAGCTTTCTAAATTAAATGTATTAGTTTCACCAAAAGTTTCAGTGTCTTGGTGAATGGTACATTCTACATGGTACATGGGTTCAGGGGGTTCCTATGAACACAGCAATATCTATGTCAACGACCTGCGGCAAAATTCTCCTTGCAAAAAAGAACTCAACATGGCATCTGACGGTTATGCATTTTGGAGTCATTTCCAGCAAGAATTAGGCTATGCATAATATTTTCATAATCTTCATTCAAGGAATGCAGAAACTCATTTATTAGTTTCCTCAGAAAAGAACCTCATAATGTTACCATAACAGGGCTGTGTTCTATTTAGTCTGTGATCATTCCCTGTATTTGCAGTGGGAAACGCGTCATTTTAAGATACGATCCGCAATGATGTTTGAATGACATTACTAGAAAAGCATGCACAATTTTCATAATCTTGATTTAGGCAATGTTCTTTTTTATCCTGTCCTGTCTGTCAGTGTAGCACTAATAATGTAAGTAAATTTTCGTTTAAGATACGAAAACAATATTTTGTTTAGTAGTAAGTGTTGCCTTTTCCTAATTCAGTTTTTTAACAAACAAAACAACATGGATAAGCATAGTTATCTTCAGACCTTTCTGACTGAGATCAAATACTGGATGTTGTTAAAATTCCTTAATTCTAATGAAGATACAACTAAAACACTTACTACTGGACTGATAAATACTTGCAGAATTACAATTTTGGATTTGAGAGACCTTTGGCTTTTGGCGAAATCCCACATGAAGAACTGAAGTGTGATATTTGATCATTAGTTTACTGTCAGAAACCAGTTAGCTCTGTGTTCAGAAAGGTTCAATAAATCTGAGTCTTTTGTTAATAAGGATAATAAGGATGGATAAGCGGCAAAAATATACCTTCTTGGTTGGACAATAGCTCAGTTCTTGTTTTTATATCCAAGTTTCCATGCAAATGTGATTGAGCCTTTGCACCCTTTACAAACTACGGTATATTTGGAAACTAACTGCACCTATATTGTAATGAATAGGGATAACTGAACCCGATATTCAACCAGACACAGGGGAGTGCGTTTAGGAGGTTTAATAAGGAACAAATGAGGGTCAGGTAGAAACAAAACAGAGACAGTCTTCAGGTGGGTCCAAAGGGGAGACCGGCAGAATAAACTGCAAGGAACAGCAGCAGACCGGGGGAAATAATCCAGGGGAGAGACCAAGCTCATGAGACCGTCCAGACTGGGGACTCCAAGACACAGGTCCACACCAGGTCCGAGATACTGGCAACTCAAAAAAAAGCAAAAAGGGATTAAACAGGCTTGGTAACTCACAGATAGGAAAAGGTCGGGTCAACAGGCAAACAGAACCCAAGGTCCAGCAGGCAGCTAAGGTCCAGAATCCAGTTGGGCAAAAAACAGAAGCAGACAAGGGTCAGGCATGAGGATTGAGACATTCTGGCAAAGAAATGACAGGGGAAGCAAGCTTAAATAGACAGGTGAAACCAAGTGACTAATTAACTAGGACAGGTGGAGGTAATCATGGGAAGTGAAATGACTGACAGAGAGAACTGGCTGACAGGATAAGTGGAGGAGAAACCAAAACTAAGTCAATCCAGAACCTAATACCACAAAGACCAAACCTAAGATAGAAACACAAGCTAAGACAGATCTAAAACTATTACATATATCTGAGAATGCCTCTGTGTTTTAGTCTTTTTAATGTCACCGTAACAGACATTTGAATTCACTGGATGATTGGGCTTAAGGTGTGCTCTTTGCCCTTCCGTGTACAGTGCTGTGATCAGTGATTATTTTCTAAGTGCACTTTATGAATATGTTTATTTTAGTTTGCTCTAATACACTCCTCCACCCTTGGAAGACCCAACCACTGTGACTTTGAGACTTACTGCTCGTAGTTGTAATAAATGCTTTGAGACGTTATTGCATCTAATGGCATTATGAGAAGGAACATAAAGAGACCATTAATAGGGCAGGTGCTCCAAGTTTTGAAAAGTCAGGTTTCCTTGCCTATTTTTTGACCAAGCATTGTTGTTTAGACCATATGGGATTTCTTCCCTGGCTACTGATTTCTGTACATCGACCTTCTCGGCCATTTTTGGTCTTAACTAACTGCCTTGCCCTCTGGATCTTTCTGCACTCATCTGCAGCTTGGCCTGGATCACGGATTACCCTCAACCCTCAGCCCTCACTCCTTTCTCTGAGATTAAAGCAGTCAGTGCTGTATGTTGTGACGTCACCACCCACTCAACTCTCACACTCTGGATCCAAACAAAGTCTGTGGAACAATTGATCAGACCCCTTGCACCCACCCATATTCTGAGAAGGTTAGTGGCTTCATTTTTGAGTTCTCTAGCTCTCATTGAGTCCCCCACAGCCGCCAACCTGTCTCTTTCCCTTTCAGTTGTTCCTGGGAATGCTCCTGGCAAGTTTCTCCTTACCAACTGAGAATGTCTTTTAAGAAACCTTTTAAATCAAGCATTGTGTTCTACTGAATTTTTAGGTTCTCTGTCTATGGCAAGTACCCGTCTTCTATAAGACCTCTGAGAGTGTAGCCATCTTCACATTGCCATCTTGTTTTGTTATTCTGTTCAGCATTTTCCCAGTTCATTGCAATTATACATTTCAACAAAATTTGTGTTCAGCATTTAACCCATCCCTTAGGGGGCAGTGCGCAGCTATTGCAGCACCTGGGGAGCAATCTGGGGCTAAAGGTCTTGCTCACGGACCCACAGTGGCCCTGCGGGGATCGAACTGGGTATTTGCAACCTTCTCAGACCACAAGCACACTGCTCTAACTACGAGGCCATAACTCCCCAGCAATCATATAATATATAGCATTTCTATCCTAAAACAGACCTAGATATCATGATTTGGCTCTATATAAATAAAATTGAATTGAATTGAATATTTAAAATAATTAATTTTCCATACAGACCTTGAGGGAGAACTGGAAGCCATTTGTGCCTTTTAACCAGCAGTTATTACTTCACTCTTCCCCCAGTTCACCCTTGCAGCTGATAAAACCAAACATTTTTGTGATCTCTGCCACTAAAATCATGCTGATTTTTGGTAAAAACAACATCATCTACATAAACAGATAAAATGACTTTGCTATTAAAACCAAACCATGAGCATATCTTCTGAAGCAGGGGTTCCAGGGAAAATGCATAGAGCATCTCAGCCAGCACAAACTTTGCCAAACCCATCTATGTAACCTAAAAGCAGCACACAGACCACCTTATCACTCTCTCAATGCCACTGTACATCCCCTGGATCCAGGCTACAGGACCAGCGCTGAACCTAAACCCCTCCATTGTTTTCCAGAGGAAGCTGTGTTCAACAGAGTCATATGTCTTCTTTTGATCTAATGCACCCAAGCCTGTTTTTAGCCCCAATGAACCAGAGACCCCCAAAACATCCCAATTTAAGTATGTTCTCTACCACAAACCTGCTGAGGATGCAGTAGGTCTGGTAGATGATCTGCTCTATAGCTTATTTCAGCCAAGTTGCTAGGACTTTGGTGGGAATCTGTCATGATTTGGGGTTTTGTTTTTGTTTTTGGACTGTTTAATTGATCATCTCCGCTCCATGCTCCACTTCTCCCAGCCACCAACACCTTAATTAGCTCCACCTGCTGCAGCAGTTAATCAGTCCCAACTCTGCTCACCTGTTACCCTTCCTATTTATACCTGCCTCATGCTATCACTCTCTGCCAGAATGTCTCATCTTGTCTCGCTCTGCCTCACTGGGAAGTCATCTGCAGCTTCTGGTCAAATCTGCCTCTACATGCTCTGTCTGGTCAGGTCTGTCCCTGCAAGAATCTTCTGATCAAGTCTACCTCTGCGTACGCCATCCGGTCCAGTCAGTCTCCGCCTGCATCATCAGGTCACCTGCTCATTTCTGCTGTAATCTCCTGGTCAGCCATCTCATTCGTCTCCTGTTCCTGCCTGTTTGTCTCTCCCAACTAACACTATCATGCATTTTACAATAAACCTTTATACTTTACACTGTGTCGGCTTGAATACCGGGTTCTCAGCTGTAAGATTATTACAGGACCCCATAATCAGAGAGACAGGGCACCAGTTCTTTATATCGCACAGGTTTCCGTTTTTGGTAGGAGGGTGATTACTGTCCTGTGGAAGTGAACCAGTGGCCATACTTTCATTGTAGACATCCAGCAAAGCTTCTCCTTGGATGTGCCAGTAAGCTTTATAAAACTCTATAAAGCAAATACAATCTGGACATATAATTACATATAAACACACACTATTTATTTGTAATACTTCAAAATCTATATATGCACAACTATATCTAAAAGTATTGATCAATAGCTCTCTGCTCTGCCATCAAATAATGTTTAAATATATTTCTTTACAAGTGTGTATATAAAAGCTCCATCTTTATCTTTCTATCTAAATACTTAAAACATATATACAGGGAACATAGACGTTCACTACTTTTTGCCACATACAATATGGTGGTGACGTCGATCTGCAAACCTGCACCCACTGAGGTGTCTACGTATATATCCACTGAGCTATATAATACACTGGAGTACTGATTTTGCCGAAAACTGAAGTCGCTGGCCGCCATCTTGCTACTCCCTACTCTCACAGAATCCCATAGGATTTGGTTGCAACAACAAGCAGTTTTCTGGCTGTGTGAAAACGTTTTACAGGTAATTCTACAGTCACTGGATGTACTAACACTATCAACTACTAGGAAATTAGGTGCTGAAATATTTTACATGTTATTCATATATGTGTATATATATATATATATATATATATATATATATATATATATATATATATATAATATATATATATATATATATATATATATATATATATATATATATATTTAAATGAATAAAATGCAACATATGTCAGCACATGACTTTCTCAGTACTTGATAGTTTTAGAACATAACATAAAAGTATATGGCATTTGACATTTTAAAGTGCCTTCGGGCACAAACGGTTGAAGTCGGAGTGAGACTAGATGGATTCTTATGTTTGTGAATGCACAAATACAGTGAGAATTAAAGGTTAGGTTGAATTAAAAATAATAATTTCCCATTGTAAGTTCCAATACACACCATGTACATATATTTATATACGTGTTTGATTCTGACATTATGTTCAGTGTTCCCATTTCCAATAAAACAACTGGACTTACAGGTCTATAGGTTTTGTTTTGGTACATGTCTTTTTTTCTTTCAGTTTTACTTTACGTTTTCTTTTTATGTACCTACATTCCTTCCATTATAGACCCACATCCTCCATCTTTTGTCATTGTGGGACATTAGTGTGAAACTATGCACCCTAAATCAGCACTTGTGACTTGCATCACAAAGCAAACACTGTCCTGCAATGCTTCTGAATAAGAGCGACTCAAAAAAAAAAAAAAGAAACAAAAACATCAAAGTAAAACACACCTTCAACATTCTTCAGACCACAGAATGCAGGCTCACTACTTATGGTGGTGTAGTCCTGAAGTTTCTCACAGTGGGTTTGATCTGAAGCATGACTTTTGCTTGAGTATATGCAGTGAACTGTTAAGATTATGACTTATGATTATGCATTTCCGTTTGCATACTCCTTGCAGTTAGACCAGTTTTTACGCCTGTTTAGATCCTTGCATGTATGTATCTGCGAAAGGCGATTTTCGTTTTTCTACATATTTGAAGTCATGCATACTGATAACTTTTAAAGAACATTAAAAATAAATGTTTTCCTTATAATTGTTTGTGGTTTCTATCAAAGTTTCATTCATATTTGTTTTATAGGTTTCCAGTTGCCTCCAATTAAAGCCTGTTTGCTTTAAAAAAATATATATCATAGGTCTTACACAGGCACTGAGGGTCTTTCTATTGCTGCAAGTTATTTACAAGTGAAACAAAAAGCTACACAACAATTACATGACGAGTTGTGATGTAAACCTTAAAAGCTAAAAAGTCTGATAAACCACACAAAATTGGCAAACAGCTGTGTGTATCATTAGAGGAGATGACACTGATAAGGAATCAAGCTTGCTAAATGGCTAAAGTAGGTCATATTTTCAGGTGGCACCTTATCAATGTAGGTTATGCAAAAGTAAAACTTAGAATATAGCCACTATTTTTCTATTGTGAAATGTGAAATGTGAATGTGTGACCATACATACATATTCTTGAGGACTCACAACAGAAATCGGCATGAACAATATTTGAGTTGCTTAACTTGTTTATCCAAGAGTGGAGCTTTATTCAAAAAAGACAACTCTGTAATCTACATTGATTGTAACAGGAGCCACCAAAGCACTTAAACCAAAGCATTATGATGCAACGTCTGTCGCTTTACTACTTTAACAATGCATCATTGGTGGACTGCACTCAAAATATAGATATTTTTTTATCAAGACCAAACACATATCTTTTTACTACCCCTTCCATATAGTGGTCTATGATGAGTATCTGATGTGATATTCACCATAAATGTTAAAAACCACAGGTATATTGGTGTCAATTTATTGGTGTCACCTAGGACATGGCATTCCCTTGCACTTAAATACAAACTGACAGGCCTCCTCATGTTTCTTGAAAACGTTTCTTCTCTCATTAAAAATGGTTCTTCAGTTCTGAATGGGGGTTTGAAGTCACAACTTGGAAATTATTACCATAACAGTCACACTAATGTGGCCATAATGGTCACTAATCTGACCATTAAGGTCACATTAACAACTAGCCCAACCCTCCAGTCAGTTCATTGTTTGGGTGTTGCCCCTTAATGATCTGGTCAAACCTAAGAAAGTACTGAAGCAGCTTATTCAGCCGGTACATGTCACCTACAGTCTGGGCAGTCTGTCTGTGACCTGAAATTCTTTCCAAGCTTTTCCGAACATTATGTTGTTTTCTTGCCACTGATCCTCAATTTTCTTCCCGCTGTTATTTTTTCCTCAGTTCTTTCTGTACACATCTTGGTTCTTCATTCTTTCCTGACCTGAAAGCCGTGTTCTTTTACTTTAACAAAGCTTTTATGTCAGGGTTTATCCAGGGCTAGTTGTTGGAAAAACACCTAACTTTCATGAGGGACAGAGTAGGTCCACGCATAAATTTATGATACACATGATGTATTCTTTTATTCCACAGATGTAATCCCCATGAGGATAGCAGAGTTCATCCCAAACAGTGGAGGTAAAGTAGTGTCTCAGGCCTCTTCATTTTCTCTATTTTCTTATAGTTGGTTCTCCGTATTTAAGGGGTTCATACACGGTCTTGCGGGTATAATGCTGGTTAAAGGTGGGGAGTATGGAGAACACGGATGTACGGTTAAAGTCCCCAAGATTAGAAAAAGGGCTTTGGGGTGTTGTCTTTGCAGTTTGCTGGTAATGGTGGGGATGACATCACAGGCTGCTTCCTTGCTTGCAGATTGGCGGGCATACACTGTTATAGCCGGAATATGTGAAAATTACTGAGGGAGCTGATAGGGTCCCAACCAGACAGCTGGCAGCTCCACATCTTCATTACTGACAAGAGTGCCACCATTGCTACAACCAGATTACACAGAGAGGAAGATAGTGACAATTCACACAATGTCCCCCAGGAGCCAATGGGTGACTAACCTATGAAACAGAGAGTTCACCCATTCAATTCAATTCAATTCAATTTTATTTATATAGCGCCAAATCATGAAACATGTACTCTCAAGGCACTTTACAAAGTCAAGTTCAATCATATTATACAGATTGGGTCAGATTATACAGATTGGTCAAAAATGTCCTATATAAGGAAACCAGTTGATTGCATCAAAGTCCCGACAAGCAGCATTCACTCCTGGGGAAGCGTAGAGCCACAGGGAGAGTCGTCTGCATTGTCCATGGCTTTGCAGCAATCCCTCATACTGAGCAAGCATGAAGCGACAGTGGGAAGAAAAACCACCCATTAACGGGAAGGAAAAACCTCCGGCAGAACCGGGCTCAGTATGAACGGTCATCTGCCTCGACCGACTGGGGTTACAGAAGACAGAACAGAGACACAACAAGAGAGACAAAAAGCACAGAAGCACACATTGATCTAGTAATCTGTTCTACATTAGATGGTAGTAGCGGGTGAGCCGTCTTCTCTGGATGATGTCACAGTTAACAGAACGCCAGACCAGGTGTACCTACTATGAAGAAAAAGAGAGAGAGCAAAAGTTAAAAGCTGAAATGACGACAGTCATTTCAATGTAATACAATGCAAAACTGGAGAACAGTAGACTGAAGAACAGTAGAAATCAGTAGAGTGAGAAAATTAGACCCTGATGTCCTCCAGCAGCCTAGGCCTGTCACAGCACAACTATAGAGATAGCTCAGGGTATGAGCCACTCTAACTATAAGCTTTGTCAAAAAGGAAAGTTTTAACATTAGTCTTAAAAATAGATAGGGTGTCTGACTCACGGACCAAAACTGGGAGTTGGTTCCACAGGAGAGGAGCCTGATAGCTAAAGGATCTGCCTCCCATTCTACTTTTAGAGACTCTAGGAACCACCAGCAGACCTGCAGTCTGAGAGTGAAGTGCTCTGTTAGGAACATACGGGGTAATCAGAGCTCTGATATATGATGGAGCTTGATTATTAAGGGCTTTATACGTTAGAAGGAGAATTTTAAATTCTATTCTTGATTTAACAGGAAGCCAATGAAGGGAAGCTAAAACAGGAGAAATATGATCCCTCTTGTTGATTTTCATCAGAACTCTTGCCGCAGCATTTTGAATCAGCTGAAGACTTTGAACTGCATTTTGTGGAATTCCTGATAGTAAAGAATTACAATAGTCCAGCCTTGAAGTAACAAATGCATGGACTAGTTTTTCAGCATCACTCCTGGACAGAATGTTTCTAATTTTGGCGATATTCCGGAGGTGAAAAAAGGAAACTCTGGAAACCTGTTTAATATGAGATTTAAATGACATGTCTTGGTCGAAAACAACACCAAGATTTTTAACTTTATTACCAGAGGCCAAGTTAATGCCATCCAGATTAAGGGATTGATTAAGAACTTTATTTTTTGAAGACTCTGGCCCAAAGATTACAACTTCTGTCTTGTCAGAATTTAAATGCAGGAAATTTAAAGTCATCCAGCTTTTGATGTCATCAAGACATGACTGCAGTCGAAGTAACTGATTGGATTCATCAGGATTTATGGATAAATATAGCTGAGTGTCATCAGCATAACAGTGGAAATTAATCCCATGCTGTCTGATAATTTTGCCAATCGGAAGCATATATATAGTAAATAGAATTGGTCCAAGGACTGAACCCTGTGGTACTCCACAAGTGACCCTAGAGTTTGAGGAAAAATTATTATGAACATGAACAAACTGGAATGCACCCATGCAGAGCACCTTGGTCCAAAGGTCTCAACTTTGCCATCACCCCAAAGCAACTACCGGTATCAGAACTTATCGCTGCCACTGAATCAGCCATCAAAAATAACAACATGGCAGAGGCAAAAGCAGAAGAACATAGGATGAAAGTAACAGCAGCACTTTCTAGTGCGAAAAAATATCCATTTCAAACATCCCGCCACAGTTACATCCATCAGCAAAAAGACAATTTTTACTTACAGAAAATGGATGTGCCATGGGTTCCCTAATGTCACCCATTGTGGCCAATATGCACATGGAGGAGGTGGGGAGCAGAGCCCTCTGATTATAAGGGAGCACAACCAACTCACTGTTATAGATATGTGGATTACACCAGGGTCAAAATCCAAACCAAAGAAGTTGAGGCATTTACCAACCACATCAAGTCAGTAGACAACAATATCAAGTTTACCAGAGAGGATGCCAAGAACATTGTCTCTTTCTGAACTGTGCTGTGCCCACATACCCAGATCAATATCTCCATTTTGTTTCACTGGAACACAAACTCTCTGTTATCAGAACTGTGAGTTATCGGGCGGACAGCATTCCGTCTGGCACAGAGGAGAAACACAAAGAACTCAAGCACTTCAGGAAATCACTTCAAGCTCGTGGTTACCCGAACTGTTTGTTAAGTCTTTCAACAAAATTATCAGTAAAAACAACACTGCGTCTAACAAACAGGAGAAAACAAAAAGATGCAACAATATTGTCAGGGCTTTCTGAGAAATTCAGGAGACTTTTTCTTTTTCAAAATACAACATACCAGGATATTTTAAGCCCAATAGCATTGTCAGACAAAAACTGGTTTATCCCACAGACATAACACCCACAGGAAAGTTGACCAGTTTTGTGAATGTAGTCCAATGCAGTGAGGACTGCTCAGACTCCCACATCTGACAAACCAAACAACAACAACTACATAAACGCATGGCACAACACAGGAGGGCCGGCAGCTTTGGCCGAGATTCAGCAGTCCACTTGCACCTCAAGAGCAAAGGGCACACCCAAAATTTGAACAGAGAGAACAGATGGTTTGAACGATGGGGTGTACCCAGGACAGCAATGGGTGGATCATTGAGTTGTCTCTTACTTATAATGCGCCTAGGAGAATTAGCCTCCATGTGCATAAAAACAGCAGCGCTCCAAACACAGGTTGCTCAAGAGCGAGCCACTAGAATTGACAAAGATTCCTGGATAGGTGTCAAATATTTTCAGAAAAATACTGAGAGAAAGTCCAGTTGCTGGTTGAAAGTTTTGACGACTGGCCTTACTGCACATATTGCATTGTATCATGGTACCACGCCGAATGATTCTTTGCATGCTGATGTTCAGATGTCAAACAACTGTGGTTACTGAAGTATTTGATCAATTAAATTCTGTGATTTGGATGGTTGAGGAAATATTCTTAGTTATATAGTTACATTACATGTGATCCTAATTATAAAACATTTTGAGTAGATAATGCTGGCTGATAAAAAGTTATTTATCTGAGAAACCTCACTCAAATGACTGGCGTTGAAGCAATCCTATGTCCTGAAAAGGATGTGGGGGCAGTGGAAAGAAAACATTGCATTTTAACAGGGTGTGTGTTGTTCTTTACAAGGAACTGCCTGATAAAAAAAATAGCTACTATTCTAACATTGCCCATATTTCAAGTCTGGTGAATGATTAAAAATCTTGCAAATGGAACAACCAAGCCTGGATGTGGACCCAAGTTTATCTTGCCAACAGTCAGTGTGAAGTGAATAGTAAGGAAAGTAAAGCAGCCAGCTTATGTCTCAGAAGATTTCAGTAAATTCACTGCCAACATTGAACTTTTCAAATTAATGCCTTTTTTGCACCATTAATTTTTTGCACTACAAACATCATAGAATATTGTTCTGCACATTTTTTTAAAAGAATGTTTTCTCCTAGATTGTTTCATTCTTATCACTGCTGCACTTTATATTGTAATGCTATCATATTTCAATTGCAATCTCATTACATTGTCGTAAGCTGTATGCAACAAAATTTAATTTTGTGTGCACTCTGTACATACAAAATGCCAATAAAGTTTGTCTAAATCTACGTCTAAATATTTCTTTGTGGTTTCTCTGTTGCAAAAAGAAAATTAATTCCTTTTTTAGGGATTTATTCTACATACTGAAACTGACTAAAGGGATTTATACTCCAAGTTTTTAAAAAAAATACATTTATTTACCCTTATGTGTTATGTTATGTTTTCATAGTGATGTATTTTTGATAACTGCTTTAGGCCCACCAAAGATACAAGAAATGTTAGGAGTTAAATAAGTAAGCCTAAAAGTATACTAACTTTAAGTCTGACCAAAGTCTGAGTGTTATATCGTTGTAGTAAATGAGTTCACAAAAGTTTAAACCAAGCCAAAAAAAAAGGACACATGTCAATGCCCCTGATTCGATATGTGAAAAAAATGTGTGACTCAATTTGCATTTGTCAAAAAAGTCTTAATGAAAGATGTGGCATGACAACCCTGCCTTTTTCATTGCTTTACCAAGAAAAACTGTTTCTAGAAAAAACAAACCCTTGCAGCTCATAAGCTCGCAGTTACCAGACCATCATTGAAATTTTCCTTTTGCATGTTGGTTTAAAAGCTTGTCTGGCTTGTTGAAAAATGAAACAAATGCATCAGTCAGTCTTTTTGTACTTTACAATCCGTGTAATATGTTTTCATTGTCTCCAATGCTAAAAAATTTAAAATAGATCCCCAAACACCAAAACTCCACTGTCCAAATACCTTTGTGGAAGTAATAAAAAATATTTTTAACACAGATGCATTAATGTTTTATTCCTGCTGTAGCAGTCAATACTTAAAGTTTAAAGTGTAACAACGCAGATAAGATCAAAGATAGCATGTGGTCTGGTCACTTTAATGGAATGAATAAACAATACATGCCACTCCAAGCTTGTGACTGTTCAAACTGATTTTTTGCTTTTACATGTCATTCAACAAACTCCAGCATCAGATTAAAAAGAAATTCCTTTCCAGCATCATACTTTCAATTTGCAAGTAATATATAAAGGTCCAACAGTGGCATATCAGGAGTTAAAGGAGCAGCAGGGAACTTTTAAAGAAACACTTCAGACAAGTTCATTTTTTTTGTCTTCAATACAGCTTTGAGTAAGTGGATTGCTGAATCTTTTGTTAACATTAAAAAGATGACTGCTTTTATTGTTTAATTCTAATTTATCAATAGCCAAATTACTTTAAGATTGAGAACTGTATATTGCTTGTGCATGATGGAATATTTTTAGATACTGATTAAGAAGTTTTTTACATAAGTACTGTCATTTGTGTGCGCTTTTTACAATTCTGCAGCATAGTTGTGATCAAGACTTTTTTTAAAAAAACACAATAGTCATCACGCTAAAACCCATTCTAATTAGTTTGGTCTACTTCTCAATTTTATGTAGATTAGTGTAATATAACACAATATGTTGACATAATAATTAGTCATATGGTCACATGAAAAAAATATCCTGTTTAACACTGAAATGATGTGTTAAAATGCTGGAAATAATTGTTAAAAAAACACTACTGAGGTACGTAAAATCTTTATTTCACGTTTCTTTTGACCTTAAGATAAATATTATAATAAAGGAAGGAGGACGATGCTGATAATTCAGATCACTCTCATTCTTGCCATTACTTTATCCCACAAGTTAAGAAGAACTTTGGTACACCTTAACCATACAGGTGCTGGTCTTATATTCAGGATATCATGAAAAAGTTAATTATTTTTGGTAATTTCATTCAAAAAGCGAAACTGGTATAATATATTCATTGCACATAGACTTATATTTTTCAAATGTTTGTTCCTTTTAATTTTAATGATTACAACTGACAACTAATGAAAACCCCAAAATTACTATCTCAGAAAATTTGAATATTACTTAAGACCAATACAAAAAAAAAGGATTTCCAGAAATGTTGGCCAACCGAAAAGTATGAAAATTTAAAGTATGAATATTTACAGCACTCAATACTTAGTTGGGGTTCCTTTTTGCTGGATTACTGCAGCGATGCGGCATGGCATGGAGTCGATCAGTCTGTGGCACTGCTCAGGTATTATGATAGCCCAGGATCTCTTCTGCATTGTTAGGTCTGCCGTATCGCATCCTCCTCTTCACAATACCCCAAAGACTTTCTATTGGGTTATGGTGAGGTGAGTTTCCTGACCATCAAGAACAGGAATACCATGGTCCTTAAACTAGGTACTGGTAGCTTTGGCACTGTGAACAGGTGCCAAGTCCTGTTGGAAAATGAAATCTGGCACTGTGAACAGGTGCCAAGTCCTGTTGGAAAATGAAATCTGCATCTCCATAAAGTTGTTCAGCTGCAGGTAGATGGCTGTGTTGACCTTGGACCACAAAATCACAGTGGACCAACACCAGCAGATGACATGTCATCCACTGACTATGGAAACTTTATAATGGACCTCGAGCAGTGTAGATTCTGTGCCTCTCCTCTCTTCCTCCAAACTCTGCGACCTTGATTTTCAAAGGAAATTCAACGTTTACTTTCATCACAGTACATAACTAGATAACAAGAAAACCTATATCTTACATACATCTGTGCATGGTGGTTCTTGAAACACTGACTCCAACTGTAGTCCACACTTTGTGAATCTCCCCCACATTTTTTCATAGGTTTTGTTTCACAATCATCTCCAGGGTGCAGTCATCCCTGTTGCTTGTTCACCTTTTTTTCTACCACAACTTTTCCTTCTCTTTGCCCCTCTATTAATGTGCTTGGATACAAAGCTCTGCGAACAGCAGGCCTCTTTAGCAATGACTTGTTTTACCCCCCTTGTGTGAGGTGTCAATGGTCATCTTTTGGACAACAGTCAAGTCAGCAGTTTTCCCCATAATTGTGTAGCATACAGAAATAGACAGACATAATTTTTTTCATTTGCGGGGGTTTTGGGTTAATTAGCTGATTTGAATGTGGCACCGGGTGTCCTCAATATTGTACCTTTTCACAATATTCTATTTTGTGTATAAAGCTGCATCTCAACATGGTCCTTTAATGCGTCCATAATCAATACACAGGTTTTTTTTTACAAGTACTAAGGGTGACAAGCGAGATAATATCAAGAAGATAAACAGGTCTAAAAGAGATTGGAGACAACAAGCAACCAACACACTCCATATTGATTTTGATCATACCTTTTTAGTTAGTCATGAGTTCCAAACAATAAGAATTTTACTGATTCATCATTTCAACAATAGCTTTTATGAGCAACTGCACGCAAGACCAGTTAAAATACTTGCCTTCCCACAATCCGTCATGCAGCTTGAACTAAAACCAACAAAGACAAATAAATGTTGCATGTGAATGCTCCTTTATTTTCTCACAATCAACATTTTTCAGTTTCTGCACTGATTTTTGTCTTCAGAAAAAAATTATCTAAAAAATGATCTAAAATAATAAAGATTTTGACAACCTAAAACAACAATATTCTTTGTATCATTCTGGGGTGAAGATCGGAATTAATCTGTTTAAGACTTAAAGAAAATATTGAGCCCTGCATGAAAAACAGAGTAATCCCTGTTTATGACCAGTTGTTTGAGTGATAGATATCTGATCTTACAATTTACAACTAGACAAGAACAGCTTTCTCATAAATATATACTTAACTAATTAATTACTTTGTTCGATGAACTACTTTCACTAAGCCTAAATATCTCATCACTAAATTTGAACAAAAGGTATGTGTTATTACCAAGGTGAGAGTTAAAGTTTAATATTCAAAGTAACCATTTAGCACATGAGAATTTTTTGTCTTTTTGTACTGCTGCATTGTCATCGTTTCTGTTGTATGAGCACAAACCTGATCAGGAAATAAAAACAAGGCTTTAACTACATTTATAATGCACAAAGAAGACACAACAAAAGATCATTGTTCACTGTTTGTGAATTATAATCAAAGTATTACCCATAATAAAGGTTAAGGTTGCTACAGTGATCTATCTTCCATTAAAATGTAAATGAGACAATATTTGTTTAATTTTCCAGAATCAAGATTGGAAAAGCATGGGGGTTGGAAAGATAATAACATTGTTACTATTGCTAAGAGGTAAGTTGGATTACTAGAATTTCTGTCAAAGGTGATAAAAAATTCCTTAGTCCAAAGGTAGCTGTTCTAAATGTGTTAGATGTATTTGAGTTCCAAAGTAGATTCATTTGTTCATGCTAACTGATGACAAAATTATAAATTTAACCATGATAAAAAAACGATTAAATCATAAAATATAACTTCACTCCCTGTAACGAAAAACTTTTTCCATGAAAATCAAAGGTGTTGTGACAATGACTACTGCCTCGACGACTGATGTGTCCACGACAGCTTCTTCAGACACAGCGACAGTTGTCACCATCACAGCCACAGCTGCTCCAGCTATAATCACAGCTGCACCCACAACAACTACAGATGCTCCTACCACAACCACAGCTGCTCTAACCACAACTACAGCTGCTGTAACCACAACTACAGGTGCACCCACAACTACTACAGCTGCTCCCACCATAAATACTGCAGCACCCACAACTACTGCTGCTCCCACCACGACTACAGCTGCACCCACAACAACTACAGCTGCTCCCACCACAACTACCGCAGCACCCACGATGACTACAGCTGCACCCACAACAACTACTGCTGCTCCCACTATGACTGCAGCTGCACCCACAACAACTACAGCTGCACCCACAACAACTACTGCTGCTCCCACCACAACTACTGCTGCTCCCACCACAACTACAGCGGCACCCACAACAACTACTGCTGCTCCCACCACAACTACTGCTGCTCCGACAACAACTACAGCTGCTCCAACAACAACTACAGCTGCTCCCATCACAACTACTACAGCTTCACCCACAACAACTACAGCTGCACCCACAACAACTACTGCTGCTCCCACTTCAACTACTGCTTCTCCCACCACGACTACAGCTGCACCCACAACAACTACAGCTGCTCCCACCACAACTACTGCTGCACCCACAACAACCACAGCTGCACCCACCACAACTACTGCTCCTCCCACAACAACCACAGCTGGACCCACCACGACTACAGCTGCACCCACAACAACTACAGCTGCTCCCACAACAACTACAGCTGCTCCCACCTCAACTACTGCTGCTCCCACAACTACTACAGTTTCACCCACAACAACTACAGCTGCACCCACAACAACTACTGCTGCTCCCACATCAACTACTGCTTCTCCCACCACGACTACAGCTGTACCCACAACAACTACAGCTGTTCCCACCACAACTACTGCTGCACCCACAACAACCACAGCTGCACCCACCACGACTACAACTGCACCCACAACAACTACAGCTGCTCCAACAACAACTACAGCTGCTCCCACAACAGCTACAGCTGCTCCCATCACAACTACTACAGCTTCACCCACAACAACTACAGCTGAACCCACAACAACTACTGCTGCTCCCACATCAACTACTGCTTCTCCCACCACGACTACTGCTGCACCCACAACAACCACAGCTGAACCCACCACGACTACAGCTGCACCCACAACAACTACAGCTGCTCCAACAACAACTACTGCTGTTCCCACAACTACTACATTTTCACCCACAACAACTACAGCTGCACCCACAACAACTACTGCTGCTCCCACATCAACTACTGCTTCTCCCACCACGACTATAGCTGCACCCACAACAACTACAGCTGCTCCCACCACAACTACTGCAGCACCCACAACAACCACAGCTGCACCCACAACAACTACAGCTGCTTCCACCACAACTACTGCTGCACCCACAACAACCACAGCTGCACCCACCACGACTACAGCTGCACCCACAACAACTACAGCTGCTCCAACAACAACTACAGCTACTCCCACCTCAACTACTGCTGCTCCCACAACTACTACAGCTTCACCCACAACAACTACAGTTGCACCGACAACAACTACTGCTGCACCCACAACAACTACATCTGCTCCCACCACAACTACTGCTGCACCCACAACAACCACAGCTGCACCGACCACGACTACAGCTGCACCCACAACAACTACAGCTGCTCCAACGACAACTACAGCTGCTCCAACAACAACTACAGCTGCTCCCATCACAACTACTACAGCTTCACCCACAACAACTACTGCTGCTCCCACTTCAACTACTGCTTCTACCACCACGACTACTGCTGCACCCACAACAACCACAGCTGAACCCACCACGACTACAGCTGCACCCACAACAACTACAGCTGCTCCAACAACAACTACTGCTGTTCCCACAACTACTACATTTTCACCCACAACAACTACAGCTGCACCCACAACAACTACTGCTGCTCCCACATCAACTACTGCTTCTCCCACCACGACTATAGCTGCACCCACAACAACTACAGCTGCTCCCACCACAACTACTGCAGCACCCACAACAACCACAGCTGCACCCACAACAACTACAGCTGCTTCCACCACAACTACTGCTGCATCCACAACAACCACAGCTGCACCCACCACGACTACAGCTGCACCCACAACAACTACAGCTGCTCCAACAACAACTACAGCTACTCCCACCTCAACTACTGCTGTTCCCACAACTACTACATTTTCACCCACAACAACTACAGCTGCACCCACAACAACTACTGCTGCTCCCACATCAACTACTGCTTCTCCCACCACGACTATAGCTGCACCCACAACAACTACAGCTGCTCCCACCACAACTACTGCAGCACCCACAACAACCACAGCTGCACCCACAACAACTACAGCTGCTTCCACCACAACTACTGCTGCATCCACAACAACCACAGCTGCACCCACCACGACTACAGCTGCACCCACAACAACTACAGCTGCTCCAACAACAACTACAGCTACTCCCACCTCAACTACTGCTGCTCCCACAACTACTACAGCTTCACCCACAACAACTACAGTTGCACCGACAACAACTACTGCTGCACCCACAACAACTACATCTGCTCCCACCACAACTACTGCTGCACCCACAACAACCACAGCTGCACCGACCACGACTACAGCTGCACCCACAACAACTACAGCTGCTCCAACGACAACTACAGCTGCTCCAACAACAACTACAGCTGCTCCCATCACAACTACTACAGCTTCACCCACAACAACTACAGCTGCACCCACAACAACTACTGCTGCTCCCACTTCAACTACTGCTTCTCCCACCACGACTACAGCTGCACCCACAACAACTACAGCTGCTCCCACCACAACTACTGCTGCACCCACAACAACCACAGCTGCACCCACCACAACTACTGCTCCTCCCACAACAACCACAGCTGGACCAACCACGACTACAGCTGCACCCACAACAACTACAGCTGCTCCCATCACAACAACTACAGCTGCTCCCACCTCAACTACTGCTGCTCCCACAACTACTACAGTTTCACCCACAACAACTACAGCTGCACCCACAACAACTACTGCTGCTCCCACATCAACTACTGCTTCTCCCACCACGACTACAGCTGTACCCACAACAACTACAGCTGTTCCCACCACAACTACTGCTGCACCCACAACAACCACAGCTGCACCCACCACGACTACAACTGCACCCACAACAACTACAGCTGCTCCAACAACAACTACAGCTGCTCCCACAACAGCTACAGCTGCTCCCATCACAACTACTACAGCTTCACCCACAACAACTACAGCTGAACCCACAACAACTACTGCTGCTCCCACATCAACTACTGCTTCTCCCACCACGACTACTGCTGCACCCACAACAACCACAGCTGAACCCACCACGACTACAGCTGCACCCACAACAACTACAGCTGCTCCAACAACAACTACTGCTGTTCCCACAACTACTACATTTTCACCCACAACAACTACAGCTGCACCCACAACAACTACTGCTGCTCCCACATCAACTACTGCTTCTCCCACCACGACTATAGCTGCACCCACAACAACTACAGCTGCTCCCACCACAACTACTGCAGCACCCACAACAACCACAGCTGCACCCACAACAACTACAGCTGCTTCCACCACAACTACTGCTGCACCCACAACAACCACAGCTGCACCCACCACGACTACAGCTGCACCCACAACAACTACAGCTGCTCCAACAACAACTACAGCTACTCCCACCTCAACTACTGCTGCTCCCACAACTACTACAGCTTCACCCACAACAACTACAGCTGCACCGACAACAACTACTGCTGCACCCACAGCAACTACATCTGCTCCAACGACAACTACAGCTGCTCCAACAACAACTACAGCTGCTCCCATCACAACTACTACAGCTTCACCCACAACAACTACAGCTGCACCCACAACAACTACTGCTGCTCCCACTTCAACTACTGCTTCTCCCACCACGACTACAGGTGCACCCACAACAACTACAGCTGCTCCCACCTCAACTACAGCTGCTCCCATCACAACTACTACAGCTTCACCTACAACTACTACAGCTTCACCCACAACAACTACAGCTGCACCCACAACAACTACTGCTGCTCCCACATCAACTACTGCTTCTCCAACCACGACTACAGCTGCACCCACAACAACTACAGCTGCTCCCACCACAATTACTGCTGCACCCACAACAACCACAGCAGCACCCACCACGACTACAGCTGCACCCACAACAACTACAGGTGCTCCAACGACAACTACAGTTGCTCCAACAACAACTACAGCTGCTCTCATCACAACTACTACAGCTTCACCCACAACAACTACAGCTGCACCCACAACAACTACTGCTGCTCCCACATCAACTACTGCTTCTCCCACAACAACTACAGCTGCTCCCACCACAACTACTGCTGCACCCACAACAACTACAGCTGCACCCACCACAACTACTGCTCCTCCCACAACAACCACAGCTGCACCCACCACGACTACAGCTGCACCCACAACAACTACAGCTGCTCCCACCACAACTACTGCTGCACCCACAACAACCACAGCTGCACCCACCACGACTACAGCTGCTCCCACAACAACTACAGCTGCTCCCATCACAACTACTGCTGCTCCCACAACTACTACAGCTTCACCCACAACAACTACAGCTGCTCCAACAACAACTACAGCTGCTCCCACAACAACTACAGCTGCTCCTATCACAACCACTACAGCTTCACCCACAACAACTACAGCTGCACCCACAACAACTACTGCTGCTCCCACATCAACTACTGCTTCTCCCACCACGACTACAGCTGCAACCACAACAACTACAGCTGCTCCCACCACAACTACTGCTGCACCCACAACAACCACAGCTGCACCCCTAACAACTACAGCTGCTCCCACAACAACTACAGCTGCTCCCACCTCAACTACTGCTGCTCCCACAACTACTACAGCTTCACCCACAACAACTACAGCTGCTCCAACAACAACTACAGCTGCTCCCACAACAACTACAGCTGCTCCCACAACAACTACAGCTGCTCCCATCACAACTACTACAGCTTCACCCACAACAACTACAGCTGCACCCACAACAACTACTGCTGCTCCCACATCAACTACTGCTTCTCCAACCACGACTACAGCTGCACCCACAACAACTACAGCTGCTCCCACCACAACTACTGCTGCACCCACAACAACTACAGCTACTCCCACCACAACTACTGCTGCACCCACAACAACAACAGCTGCACCCACCACAACTACTGCTGCTCCCACCACAACTACTGCTGCTCCCACCACAACTACTGCTGCACCCACAACAACTACTGCTGCACCCACAACAACCACAGCTGCACCCACCACGACTACAGCTGCTCCCACCACAACTACTGCTGCACCCACAACAACTACTACTGCACCCACAACAACCACAGCTGCACCCACCACGACTACAACTGCACCCACAACAACTACAGCTGCTCCAACAACAACTACAGCTGCACCCAGCACAACTACTGCTGCTCCCACATCAACTACTGCTTCTCCCACCACGACTACAGCTGCACCCACAACAACTACAGCTGCACCCACAACAACTACAGCTGCTCCCACCACAACTACTGCTGCACCCACAACAACGACAGCTGCACCCACAACTACAGCTGCTTCCACCACAACCACTGCTGCACCCACAACAACCACAGCTGCACCCACCACGACTACAGCTGCTCCCACAACAACTACAGCAGCTCCCACCACAACTACTGCTGCTCCAACAACTACCACAGCTTCACACACAACAACTACAGCTGCTCCCACCACGACTACAGCTGCTCCCACCACAACTACTGCTGCACCCACAACAACTACTGCTGCACACACAACAACCACAGCTGCACCCACCACGACTACAGCTGCTCCCACCACAACTACTGCTGCACCCACAACAACTACTGCTGCACCCACAACAACCACAACTGCACCCACCACGACTACAACTGCACCCACAACAACTACAGCTGCTTCCACCACAACTACTGCTGCACCCACAACAACCACAGCTGCACCCACCACGACTACAGCTGCACCCCTAACAACTACAGCTGCTTCCACAACAACTACAGCTGCTCCCACCTCAACTACTGCTGCTCCCACAACTACTACAGCTTCACCCACAACAACTACAGCTGCACCGACAACAACTACTGCTGCTCCCACATCAACTACTGCTTCTCCCACCACGACTACAGCTGCACCCACAACAACTACATCTGCTCCCACCACAACTACTGCTGCACCCACAACAACCACAGCTGCACCCACCACGACTACAGCTGCACCCACAACAACTACAGGTGCTCCAACGACAACTACAGCTGCTCCAACAACAACTACAGCTGCTCTCATCACAACTACTACAGCTTCACCCACAACAACTACAGCTGCACCCACAACAACTACTGCTGCTCCCACATCAACTACTGCTTCTCCCACCACGACTACAGCTGCACCCACAACAACTACAGCTGCTCCCACCACAACTACTGCTGCACCCACAACAACCACAGCTGCACCCACCACAACTACTGCTCCTCCCACAACAACCACAGCTGCACCCACCACGACTACAGCTGCACCCACAACAACTACAGCTGCTCCCACAACAACTACAGCTGCTCCCACCTCAACTACTGCTGCCCCCCACAACTACTACAGTTTCACCCACAACAACTACAGCTGCACCCACAACAACTACTGCTGCTCCCACACATCAACTACTGCTTCTCCCACCACGACTACAGCTGCACCCACAACAACTACAGCTGCTCCCACCACAACTACTGCTGCACCCACAACAACCACAGCTGCACCCACCACGACTACAGCTGCTCCCACAACAACTACAGCTGCTCCCATCACAACTACTGCTGCTCCCACAACTACTACAGCTTCACCCACAACAACTACAGCTGCTCCAACAACAACTACAGCTGCTCCCACAACAACTACAGCTTCTCCCATCACAACCACTACAGCTTCACCCACAACAACTACAGCTGCACCCACAACAACTACTGCTGCTCCCACATCAACTACTGCTTCTCCAACCACGACTACAGCTGCACCCACAACAACTACAGCTGCTCCCACCACAACTACTGCTGCACCCACAACAACCACAGCTGCACCCACTACAACTACTGCTCCTCCCACAACAACCACAGCTACACCCACCACGACTACAGCTGCACCCACAACAACTACAGCTGCTCCCACAACAACTACAGCTGCTCCCACCTCAACTACTGCTACTCCCACAACTACTACAGTTTCACCCACAACAACTACAGCTGCACCCACATCAACTACTGCTTCTCCAACCACGACTACAGCTGCACCCACAACAACTACAGCTGCTCCCACCACAACTACTGCTGCACCCACAACAACCACAGCTGCACCCACCACAACTACTGCTCTTCCCACAACAACCACAGCTGCACCCACCACAACTACAGCTGCACCCACAACAACTACTGCTGCTCCCACATCAACTACTGCTTCTCCAACCACGACTACAGCTGCACCCACAACAACTACAGCTGCTCCCACCACAACTACTGCTGCACCCACAACAACCACAGCTGCACCCACCACGACTACAGCTGCTCCCACAACAACCACAGCTGCTCCCACAACTACTACAGCTTCACCCACAACAACTACAGCTGCTCCAACAACAACTACAGCTGCTCCCACAACAACTACAGCTGCTCCCATCACAACCACTACAGCTTCACCCACAACAACTACAGCTGCACCCACAACAACTACTGCTGTTCCCACATCAACTACTGCTTCTCCAACCACGACTACAGCTGCACCCACAACAACTACAGCTGCTCCCACAACAACTACAGCTGCTCCCATCACAACCACTACAGCTTCACCCACAACAACTACAGCTGCACCCACCACAACTACTGCTCCTCCCACAACAACCACAGCTACACCCACCACGACTACAGCTGCACCCACAACAACTACAGCTGCTCCCACAACAACTACAGCTGCTCCCACCTCAACTACTGCTGCTCCCACAACTACTACAGTTTCACCCACAACAACTACAGCTGCACCCACATCAACTACTGCTTCTCCAACCACGACTACAGCTGCACCCACAACAACTACAGCTGCTCCCACCACAACTACTGCTGCACCCACAACAACCACAGCTGCACCCACCACAACTACTGCTCTTCCCACAACAACCACAGCTGCACCCACCACGACTACAGCTGCACCCACAACAACTACAGCTGCTCCCACAACAACTACAGCTGCTCCCACCTCAACTACTGCTGCTCCCACAACTACTACAGTTTCACCCACAACAACTACAGCTGCACCCACAACAACTACTGCTGCTCCCACATCAACTACTGCTTCTCCCACCACGACTACAGCCCCACCCACAACAACTACAGCTGCTCCCACCACAACTACTGCTGCACCCACAACAACCACAGCTGCACCCCTAACAACTACAGCTGCTCCCACAACAACTACAGCTGCTCCCACCTCAACTACTGCTGCTCCCACAACTACTACAGCTTCACCCACAACAACTACAGCTGCTCCAACAACAACTACAGCTGCTCCCACAACAACTACAGCTGCTCCCATCACAACTACTGCTGCACCCACAACAACTACAGCTGCACCCACAACAACTACTGCTGCTCCCACCACAACTACAGCTGCTCCCACCACAACTACTGCTGCACCCACAACAACTACTGCTGCACCCACAACAACCACAGCTGCACCCACCACGACTACAGCTGCTCCCACCACAACTACTGCTGCACCCACAACAACTACTACTGCACCCACAACAACCACAGCCGCACCCACCACGACTACAACTGCACCCACAACAACTACAGCTGCTCCAACAACAACTACAGGTGCACCCACCACAACTACTGCTGCTCCCACATCAACTACTGCTTCTCCCACCACGACTACAGCTGCACCCACAACAACTACAGCTGCACCCACAACAACTACAGCTGCTCCCACCACAACTACTGCTGCACCCACAACAACCACAGCTGCACCCACAACAACTACAGCTGCTTCCACCACAACTACTGCTGCACCCACAACAACCACAGCTGCACCCACCACGACTACAGCTGCACCCACAACAACTACAGCTGCTCCCACAACAACTACAGCAGCTCCCACCACAACTACTGCTGCTCCCACAACTACCACAGCTTCACACACAACAACTACAGCTGCTCCCACCACGACTACAGCTGCTCCCACCACAACAACTGCTGGACCCACAACAACTACTGCTGCACCCACAACAACCACAGCTGCACCCACGACGACTACAGCTGCTCCCACCACAACTACTGCTGCACCCACAACAACTACTGCTGCACCCACAACAACCACAACTGCACCCACTACGACTACAACTGCACCCACAACAACTACAGGTGCTCCAACGACAACTACAGCTGCTCCAACAACAACTACAGCTGCTCTCATCACAACTACTACAGCTTCACCCACAACAACTACAGCTGCACCCACATCAACTACTGCTGCTCCCACATCAACTACTGCTTCTCCCACCACGACTACAGCTGCACCCACAACAACTACATCTGCTCCCACCACAACTACTGCTGCACCCACAACAACCACAGCTGCACCCACCACGACTACAGCTGCACCCACAACAACTACAGGTGCTCCAACGACAACTACAGCAGCTCCCACCTCAACTACTGCTGCTCCCACAACTACTACAGCTTCACCCACAACAACTACAGCTGCTCCCACAACAACTACAGCAGCTCCCACCTCAACTACTGCTGCTCCCACAACTACTACAGCTTCACCCACAACAACTACAGCTGCACCGACAACAACTACTGCTGCTCCCACATCAACTACTGCTTCTCCCACCACGACTACAGCTGCACCCACAACAACTACATCTGCTCCCACCACAACTACTGCTGCACCCACAACAACCACAGCTGCACCCACCACGACTACAGCTGCACCCACAACAACTACAGGTGCTCCAACGACAACTACAGCTGCTCCAACAACAACTACAGCTGCTCTCATCACAACTACTACAGCTTCACCCACAACAACTACAGCTGCACCCACAACAACTACTGCTGCTCCCACATCAACTACTGCTTCTCCCACCACGACTACAGCTGCACCCACAACAACTACAGCTGCTCCCACCACAACTACTGCTGCACCCACAACAACCACAGCTGCACCCACCACAACTACTGCTCCTCCTACAACAACCACAGCTGCACCCACCACGACTACAGCTGCACCCACAACAACTACAGCTGCTCCCACAACAACTACAGCTGCTCCCACCTCAACTACTGCTGCTCCCACAACTACTACAGTTTCACCCACAACAACTACAGCTGCACCCACAACAACTACTGCTGCTCCCACATCAACTACTGCTTCTCCCACCACGACTACAGCTGCACCCACAACAACTACAGCTGCTCCCACCACAACTACTGCTGCACCCACAACAACCACAGCTGCACCCACCACGACTACAGCTGCTCCCACAACAACTACAGCTGCTCCCATCACAACTACTGCTGCTCCCACAACTACTACAGCTTCACCCACAACAACTACAGGTGCTCCAACGACAACTACAGCTGCTCCAACAACAACTACAGCTGCTCTCATCACAACTACTACAGCTTCACCCACAACAACTACAGCTGCACCCACATCAACTACTGCTGCTCCCACATCAACTACTGCTTCTCCCACCACGACTACAGCTGCACCCACAACAACTACATCTGCTCCCACCACAACTACTGCTGCACCCACAACAACCACAGCTGCACCCACCACGACTACAGCTGCACCCACAACAACCACAGCTACACCCACCACGACTACAGCTGCACCCACAACAACTACAGCTGCTCCCACAATAACTACAGCTGCTCCCACCTCAACTACTGCTGCTCCCACAACTACTACAGTTTCACCCACAACAACTACAGCTGCACCCACATCAACTACTGCTTCTCCAACCACGACTACAGCTGCACCCACAACAACTACAGCTGCTCCCACCACAACTACTGCTGCACCCACAACAACCACAGCTGCACCCACCACAACTACTGCTCTTCCCACAACAACCACAGCTGCACCCACCACGACTACAGCTGCACCCACAACAACTACAGCTGCTCCCACAACAACTACAGCTGCTCCCACCTCAACTACTGCTGCTCCCACAACTACTACAGTTTCACCCACAACAACTACAGCTGCACCCACAACAACTACTGCTGCTCCCACATCAACTACTGCTTCTCCCACCACGACTACAGCTGCACCCACAACAACTACAGCTGCTCCCACCACAACTACTGCTGCACCCACAACAACCACAGCTGCACCCCTAACAACTACAGCTGCTCCCACAACAACTACAGCTGCTCCCACCTCAACTACTGCTGCTCCCACAACTACTACAGCTTCACCCACAACAACTACAGCTGCTCCAACAACAACTACAGCTGCTCCCACAACAACTACAGCTGCTCCCATCACAACTACTACAGCTTCACCCACAACAACTACAGCTGCACCCACAACAACTACTGCTGCTCCCACATCAACTACTGCTTCTCCAACCACGACTACAGCTGCACCCACAACAACTACAGCTGCTCCCACCACAACTACTGCTGCACCCACAACAACTACAGCTGCTCCCACCACAACTACTGCTGCTCCCACAACTACTACAGTTTCACCCACAACTACAGCTGCTCCCACCACAACTACTGCTGCACCCACAACAACTACTGCTGCACCCACAACAACCACAGCTGCACCCACCATGACTACAGCTGCTCCCACCACAACTACAGCTGCACCCACAACAACTACTACTGCACCCACAACAACCACAGCTGCACCCACCACGACTACAACTGCACCCACAACAACTACAGCTGCTCCAACAACAACTACAGCTGCACCCACCACAACTACTGCTGCTCCCACATCAACTACTGCTTCTTCCACCACGACTACAGCTGCACCCACAACAACTACATCTGCTCCCACCACAACTACTGCTGCACCTACAACAACCACAGCTGCACCCACCACGACTACAGCTGCACCCACAACAACTACAGCTGCTCCAACGACAACTACAGCTGCTCCAACAACAACTACAGCTGCTCCAACAACAACTACAGCTGCTCCCATCACAACTACTACAGCTTCACCCACAACAACTACAGCTGCACCCACAACAACTACTGCTGCTCCCACATCAACTACTGCTTCTCCCACCACGACTACAGCTGCACCCACAACAACTACAGCTGCTCCCACCACAACTACTGCTGCACCCACAACAACCACAGCTGCACCCACCACGACTACAGCTGCACCCACAACAACTACAGCTGCTCCCACAACAACTACAGCTGCTCCCACCTCAACTACTGCTGCTCCCACAACTACTACAGTTTCACCCACAACAACTACAGCTGCACCCACAACAACTACTGCTGCTCCCACATCAACTACTGCTTCTCCCACCACGACTACAGCTGCACCCACAACAACTACAGCTGCTCCCACCACAACTACTGCTGCACCCACAACAACCACAGCTGCACCCACCACGACTACAGCTGCACCCACAACAACTACAGCTGCTCCAACAACAACTACAGCTGCTCCCACAACAACTACAGCTGCTCCCATCACAACTACTACAGCTTCACCCACAACAACTACAGCTGCACCCACAACAACTACTTCTGCTCCCACATCAACTACTGCTTCTCCAACCACGACTACAGCTGCACCCACAACAACTACAGCTGCTCCCACCACAACTACTGCTGCACCCACAACAACTACAGCTGCTACCACCACAACTACTGCTGCACCCACATCAACCACAGCTGCACCCACCACAACTACTGCTGCTCCCACCACAACTACTGCTGCTCCCACAACTACTACAGTTTCACCCACAACTACAGCTGCTCCCACCACAACTACTGCTGCTCCCACAACTACTACAGCTTCACCCACAACAACTACAGCTGCTCCTACCACAACTACTGCTGCTCCCACAACTACTACACCTTCACCCACAACAACTACAGCTATTCCCACCACAACTACTGCTGCTCCCACAACTACTACCGCTTCACCCACAACAACTACACCTGCTCCCACCACAACTACTGTTGCTCCCACAACTACTGCTTCACCCACAACAACTACAGCTGCTCCCACCACAACTACTGCTGCTCCCACAACTACCACAGCTTCACACACAACAACTACAGCTGCTCCCACCACAACTACTGCTGGACCCACAACAACTACTGCTGCACCCACAACAACCACAGCTGCACCCACCACGACTACAGCTGCTCCCACCACAACTACTACTGCACCCACAACAACTACTACTGCACCCACAACAACCACAGCTGCACCCACCACGACTACAACTGCACCCACAACAATTACAGCTGCTCTAACAACAACTACAGCTGCACCCACCACAACTACTTCTGCACCCACAACTACTGCTACTCCCACCACAACTACTGCTGCACCCACCACGACTACAGCTGCACCTACAACTACTACAGCTTCACCCACAACAACTACAGATATTCCCACCACAACTACTGCTGCTCCCACAACTACCGCTTCATCCACAACAACTACAGCTGCTCCCACCACAACTACTGCTGCTCCCACAACTACCACAGCTTCACCCACAACAACTACAGCTGCTCCCACCACAACTACTGCAGAACCCACAACAACCACAGCTGCACCCACCACGACTACAGCTGCTCCCATAACTACTGCTGCTCCCACAACTACTGCTTCAACCACCACAACTACTGCTGCTCCCACAACTAGTGCTTCACCCACAACAACTACAGCTGCTCCCACCACAACTACAGCGGCACCCACAACAACTACTGCTGCTCCCACCACAACTACTGCTTCACCCACAACAACTACAGCTGCTCCCACCACAACTACTGATGCTCCCACCACAACTACTGCTGCTCCCACCACGACTACAGCTGCACCCACAACAACTACTGCTGCCCCCACCACAACTACTGCTGCTACCACAACTACTACAGCTTCACCCACAACAACTACAGCTGCCCCCATCACAACTACTACAGCTTCACCCACAACTACTACAGCTTCACCCACAACAACCACAGCTGCACCCACCACGACTACAGTTGCTTCAACCACTGCAACAGCTGCTCCAACCACAGCAACAGCTGCCCCAACAACTTCCACAGTGGGTCCAAACACTGCAACAGCTGCTCCAACCACAACCACAATTAAACCAACAACAAGAATCACAACTGCAGCGCAACCAGTGACAAGGGTGCTGACTTTTAGGTCTCCTGGAGAGACCTTTACAATTGATTTGCTCAACTCGTCTTCAACAGCATTCATAAACAGAGCTGACCTTTTAAATTCCACGGTAAGCCCTATTCTTTAAGATGTATAACAGCCAAATAATTGCAATACTGTTTTGACAGACACAATATTATATGTATTAAGTAATGCTCAAATACAGTTATCTTTTTTCCACAAAAAAATTACAACTTAATTTTCTTGAGTCAAAAAGAAAATAAGATTTTACAATGCAATGACATTTTTTTCTAAACACCAACTGGGATATAATTTCATAATTTATCAGTAATTCCAGTTTTTCTCTCAGATCCATGAAGTTATTCTTTATGATGCGTCTGTTATGGCTTTTAGGTATTTGGCCCACATGCAGAACTCATTCAAGAGGCAGGACGAACGGTTTAATTTTTATATTTGGCAAAGAATTGTACAGGGTTGGGCACAGGTGGTGTCACGACGTGGGGAAACCGGAAAAGCGTGGAATTGCGGAGCACGCTCAATCTGCGGGTGAGAAGGAGAGGTTATATTATTCGCTCACATGCAAGACGTGAGGAGCTTACCGCCGAGCGTAGACAACCTGAATGGGGGGAGTGATGAGGAGGAGCTGACTCAGAGGGCGACTCCCTGAGACGCGACGTCAGGATTTTAGGGGAGATGGTGACTGAGAGGCAGGGAGGCAGGCAGATGGAGGGTAAGCGGAGTCCACATAGCGTGTCAGGTGGGAGCAGTGGCCGGCGGTCAGCTGGAGGAACCAGGGGAGATCTAATGAGGCAGTCAGGCTTAGGCTTCATGGGGCACTGGGAGCTTTGGAGCGGGATCCCAGCCACTGTTTGAGAGAAGCTTAGCTGGAGACTACATAGGTCAGAGAGAGAGCTTCAGAGCGGGATCAGAACTGGTGATTAGATGAAGGCTTGGCTTGAGGCTTTGCAGGTCCAAGAGAGCGCTCTGGAGCGGGATCCAGAGCGTGAGGCAACCTGGGACACAAGAGAGACAGGTTTAGCGACTGGAGAGAGTACCCTTCGGTTGACAGCGACCAACTGAGGTGTACCACACAAAGTTAACACTCTGGCAACAAAAGGCAGAGCCGGCTTGGCACTTCCTGCTGAGTCCTGATAGCACCAATAAAACAGGAAATAAAGTAGATTGAAAAATCTTTAATTAGAAGGTTGTGATGGTGTCCAAGGTGATCTTAGTCCAAATAAAGGACATTAACCTAGGGAGAGTTAGATATCCTACACCCTTTCTCTACAAATACTCATGTAATTATGCTTAAAGAGCAACTTTTGTTTTGTGTTTTTCCAGAATAAATTTTGAGATCCAATACAATAGTTACGTATGAATGTTCTGAGTAACATAGCTTTAAACTTTAGCAGTAAGAATTAACTGGTATTTTTTGTCTTTCCCAGCTTCATCCTCTCTACTGGGACTTTTCTTCTTCGTTCGTCAATTTAACAGTGACTTCATTCAGGTATTTTGTTCATTTTCTTATAATTTTTGAATAGTTTGTCAAATATCATTGCAATACACATAATATATTACTTCTTTATAGCAATGGCTCTATTATCAACAACATGATTCTTCAGTACACATCAGCATCTGCTCCTAATGGTTCCCAAATTGCACAAGTTTTGGTCAACGCAGCTTCAGACATCACTGCCTTCACCATTGATACTACTAGTATTTCAGTGGATGGAACACGTAAGCTAAAATTAAGATATTTAATAATTATGTATTAATCTGTGTTAACAAAAATCCCTAAAGATATAATTAAAACATCTTATTATTGAACAATTTGCTAACGACCTCTTTTTATTTTCTCAAAAGCCACAGCAACAACTGCTCCAACTACTACATCCACTGCAACTAAAGCTCCAACCACTACGACTGCTAAAACCACAACCGCTACAACCACTGCTCCAACCACTGCTCCTACAACCACAACCGCTACAACCACTGTATCAACCACAACTCCTACAACTCCTACAACCACCACCACTACAACCACTACAACTAAAGCTCCAACCACTACAACTGCTACAGCCACTACAACTAAAGCTCCAACCACTACGACTGCTAACACCACAACTGCCACAACCACTGCTCCAACCACTACTCCTACAACCACAACTGCTACAACCACTGCTCCAACCACAACTCCTACAACCACTGCTACAACCACAACAACTAAAGCTCCAACTACTATGACTGCTACAACCACAACCGCTACAACCACTGCTCCAACCACAACTCCTACAACCACCACCACTACAACCACTACAACTAAAGCTCCAACCACTACAACTGCTACAACCACTACAGCTCCAACCACTACGACTGCTAAGACCACAACCACTACAACCACTGCTTCAACCACTACAACTAGTAAGTAATACGTAACTAATAAGTGCTTGAAACACAAAAAAATAAAGCATTTAAAGTTACGCATCATTGTGTTTTAAACAACCCTAATTCTCTTTGTTGTAGCATGACACTCAAGATGTTTGTGCTTTCATTTAAGCAGAGGTGTAACTTAAAAAGGTTATTTTCTGTAATAAAATGTTTTATATTAAGTTACAGAAACTTTGACAATGATACAATACTAATATCATTAACATTTCCTCATAAATGTTCCTTTTCGGATATCTTCATCATCGATCATTTGTGGATATTTTTGGTCATTGGATTTCTTTTCAGGAAGCAGTACTTACAAACAGAATTCAGAGTTTATTTGATTTTCTAATGAAAATACTACAGATTTTATTTTGGATAATTAAAACAAAAAATCTAACACTGTTCTTATTATCAGATTTCAATGAATAAAACCATAGATTCACTGTCAAAAGAGAGAAAGTAAGGCAGTTTTCCACTGCAATTCCATGACTACAGACATCGCTGTTATGCATTAACTTGCTTCCAAATAAAAGAACGGCACACCCATAGAGCAAGCTTTTAGTTAACTGCAACGCATAAACATAAAAGCAGAGCAAATGATTTCTCAAGAAGTATGGCACACTATTTCCCAAGGTTAAAATCCTCAGAAATGTTCAGGCAGTTACAAGATGGAGATGGAGAAAGATGGAGGGCCTCTGTTTTCTGGGAGGTAGCTTGGAGTACAACCACTGCTCCTCTGTATCAAAAGGAGTACGCTGAAGTGGTTTGGGTATGGAGATGCTTTCACTGCACCTCGTTTGTATTGTTACAGCTATGTCCCACTGGGAGAAGAACCTGGGGCAGAGGTAGACCTTGCTGGTGGGACTATATATTGGTCTCAGACACATGAAAGCCAGTAGAAAAACTCAGAAATATAAAAATATACAAGGATATCCTCTCTGTAAATATTGTGTAATTGCATGTATTAGTCATTTATCAACTACTATTGCCCCCTTAAGGATCAAAGACATGGATTCACTATATTAGTAACACAGTATTAAAACCTGTCACAATGAGGCTTTCCTTTGAAGTTACAACAGCTTCAAGATTTTCTGGATTTTCAGACGTGTAAGATGTTTATATAAAAAAATTAAAAATATCTAAATTAATCATTAAAAGATAGCGAGAGCAGCTGTTGTGGGCCACAAAAAAGTTACAGATCAAACAGCTTAAAAGATGAGAAAATATCAGAAAATATGAGAAATCAAGCAAAAGTTTCCTTCCAAAGAGCTGTCATTTTATTATTTTTGTACAATATGATGAAAAAATAAAAAATATTTGTATTTTTTTTTCTTGACAGTCAAGACAAGCAATTACATTTTAGGTTTAGCTATTTTTTTAAAAATAGTTAATCAAATAATAAATCTAATTTTTCAGGTCAAAGGTTTCTAAAAGAATATCCAATGACCCAAATATGCAGACTAGTTCAAGAACACACTCTCACACAAAGACTTACTATTTTGTTTTATTGACATAAATAGTAAGCTAATTAATTTATTTTGCATTACAATACATGGAAAGTTAATGTCTTGTACCACAAAAGAAAAACAATCAATATATCTCTTGTGAGTTTTTTTATTAAATAAATTACCATAACTAAATAAAGGTTTTCCCAGTGAAATTTTAATCTTTACATCATTTTTAATGTTTTTTCCACTTTGTTTGGCAGGTACCCCTTCAACAACTGAAGCCCCATCTTTAAATACAACAGTTTCTCAAAATTCAACTACAAATGTATCAACACCTACCCCAGTTAAACCAACAACAACAACAACAACAAGAATCCCAACTGTGGAGCAAACAGTGACAAGTGTGCTGACATTTAGGTCTCCTGGAGAGATCTTTACTATTGATTTGCTCAACCCGTCTTCAATGGCATTCATAAACCGAGCTGCACTTTTAAAGTCCATGGTGAGTTATGTTCTTTAAGGTGTATAACAGCCAAATGATTGCAATACTGTTTTCACAGACACAATGGGTCCATTCTTCGTACGTTGCTTAAAACATCCGAGATCAAATGTGAAAAAGATGATGTCATCCGGCTAATAATGATCCGGCTAATTGGGTTCTTCAAACACACCTGTTGTTTATGATTAGTATGGCTGGATTGAGTTATCTGAGATAACTGCGCATTCATGGGTTTGTTAAAAAGGGGAAATGTATCGATAGTAGAAACAATGATCAGCAACGCTGCTATTGGCTATTCAGCCTGGCAAAATAACGCCCACAGTTTTTCTCACACCCAGAACACGAGCTTTTAATGGAAGGTTATGCCGAATTTGAGTCACTCAATAAAACGACAGGGAGCACCTCAAAATCTGCTAAAGCCAGGAGAGAGGGCTGGCAAAAAGTAACAGACAAATTAATGCATAAATACTGTTCATGGTAGATGTTTCTATCACTTTCTACAGTATGTATTTTATGTATATATTTACATGGGGACAAGTAAAAGTGAAATACAAGAATATCCTACAAAATGGTAGCCTTTAATTATTATACTTTATTTTAAAAAGCCACTTATTATGGCAACAGATCTAATATCGGTGTCATTCCTTAGACACTGGAAGTAAAGGACACGTGCAAACTGGGAATTTTAACTAAAAAGTCTTTATTTATAAAAAATGAAGTTTCTCCTTTTCCATGTCATACACAGTTTACACGGTAAAACTGTATTGCTCCATGTCTAGATAATCCATCCAGAGTTTGTTCTAATACAATATACGGCTCGACAGGAAGCAAGCATTTTAAAGTCAAACTAAACTTCACAATAAAATGGCCTGAACACATCTTCTTACTGAATATGATAAAAATAAAAAGCAAACCATCATACAAATAACTTAAATATTTTCTATTTATGGCTCCAAAACCACTTTTTCCTCTTTAAAAGCCACTGTCAAATGATGTGTTTGTCTGTTTAAAACAGCCACCAAGAAAAATCTCTCTACAATTACACTGTCGCACTGCGCTAAAGGATCCTGTCTATTGTGCAATACGCGATTAATTCGAAAAACTCTGCAAATTATTCTTTCACCTTCCGCAACAGGGTGCTGTCGTAAAAACGGACATGGCTACGACAGACTTCCCTATCTCCTCCGCTAATAAAGCCGCGATCTAATCCTGTTTACATGAAATAAGCCTGCTCGCAAGCAGGCTTGAGCTTGCGCACATGTTGTTATGACAGCAAGTCCAAGATGAGCTTCGAAGAACCAAACGATCCAAGATCATGCCAAATCGTCAACAATCAAATCCAGCTAACTGAGTTAGTGACATATGAAGAACGGGCCCAATATTATGTGTATTAAGTAATGCTCAAATGTAGATGTCTTTTATTCCCCCAAAAAGAAATGAAAACTTAATTTTCTTGAGCCAAAAAGGAAGTAAGATTTTAAATTGCAATGACATTTTTTCTGGACACCAAGTGGGCTAAGAATTCAGCGTTTATCAGTAATTCCAGTTTGTCTCTCAGACCCATGAAGGTATTATGTATGATGCTTCAATAAAAAAAAGGAAATAAAGTACCGTGACAAATCTTTAATTAGAAGGTTGTGACGATGTCCAAGGTGATCTTAGTCCAAATAAAGGCCATTAATCCGGGGAGAGTTAGATATCTTGCACCTTTTCTCTACAATTACTTATATAATTATAGAGCTTAAAGAGCAGCGTTTGTTTTGTGTTTTTCCAGAAAAGCTTTGAGATCCTATACACCTAGGTTTCTAGTTCTGCATGTATTGTGTGGATAATTGCCAGAATGTTCTGAGTAACATAGCTTTAAACTTTAGCAGCAAGAGTTAACTAGTATCTTTTGTCTTTCTCAGCTTGAACCTCTCTACAGGCGATTTTTTTCTTCGTTCAACGATTTAACAGTGACTTCATTCAGGTATTTTGTTCATATGATTCATTGTTTTGTCAAATATTATTGCAATACACATAATATATTACTTTTTTATAGCAATGGCTCTATCATCAACAACATGACACTTCGGTACACATCAGCATCTGCTCCTAATGGTTCCCAAATTGCACAAGTTTTGATCAACGCAGCTTCAGACATCACTGCCTTCACCATTGACACTACTAGTATTTCAGTGGATGGAACACGTAAGCTAAAATTAAGATATGTAATAATTATGTATTACATCCTGTTAATGATAATCCTTAAAGATATAATTAAAACATGTCTTATTATTGAACAATTTGCTGACGACCTCTTTTTATTTTCTCAACAGCCACCTCAACTACAGTTTCAACTACTGTGACCACTCCAACCACAACTCCTACAACCACAACTGCTACAACCACTGCTCCAACCACTACAACTGTTCCAACCACAACTCCTACAACCACCACCACTACAACCACTGGTCCAACCACAACTCCTACAACCACCACCACTACAACCACTGCTCCAACCACAACTCCTACAACCACCACCACTACAACCACTGCTCCAACCACAACTCCTACAACCACCAACACTACAACCACTGCTCCAACCACAACTCCTACAACCACCACCACTACAACCACTACAACTAAAGCTCCAACCACTACAACTGCTACAACCACAACTACTACAACCACTGCTTCAACCACTACAACTACAACTGAAGCTCCTCCTCCAGTGTTTGTTGTTGCAGCAACCGTGGTCCAACCATATGTTCCACAGTATAATGACAGAAATAGCAAAGAGTTCAAGGAACTAGAAGTAAAAGTGATAGCAGTGGTGAGTACAATTAGTAGTTTCTTTGTGACTAATTGTTTTTATTTATGTTTGTTTAACCATTTTTCCCCTTTTTCAGTATGATATCATATACCGAGCAAGATTTGGAATTTTCTTTGTTCGAAGTTATATCATTGCATTTAGGTAAGTTAGTTTCTGTTTCTTCTTCTTCTAGCTTCTTCAAGTTTACATGTATTGTATTTATGTTAATCACGATTGTTATCGAAAAGAAACTAAAAATCTGAAGGAGATATTACACATAATTAAATGTTTGCACAACATACATAGAATCTCAATTACTGACAAGAGTTTGTGTTTTGATTTTTTTCAGACCCGCTATAACCAGGTTTCGAATGAACGGTACTCAAGCAGAGGTCGGGGTTGAGTTCAATAGAACCACACCAGTAGAGACAATTCCAAAGCCTGAAACTGTTCAAGAAGTATTAGTGGAGGCTGTGAAAAACCCTAACATCACCTTGAATGTGACCTTTGAGGAGAATTCTATCGAAGTAATACGTAAGTAATAGGTGCTTGAAACACTAAAAAAAATAAGTATTTAAAGTTACGCATGTAACATCATCATTGTGCTTTAGACAACCCTAATTCTCTTTGTTGTAGCATGACACTCAACATCTTTCTGCCTAAATTTAAGTAGGGGTGTAACTTAAAAAGGTTATTTTCTATGATAAAATGTTTTATATTAAGTCACAGAAACTTTGACAATGATACAATACTAATATCATTGACATTTGCTCATAAATGTTCCTTTTCGGATATCTTCATCATCGATCATTTGTGGATATTTTTAGTCATTAGATTTCTTTTCAGGAAGCAGTACTTACAAACAGAATTTTGAATTTATTAGATTTTCTAATGAAAATACTACAGATTTCATTTTGGATAATTAAAGCAAAAAATCTAACACTGTTCTTATTATTAGATTTCAGTGAATGAAACCATAAAAATCACTGTCAAAAGAGAGAAAGACAAGCCATTTTTCCACTGCAATTCCATGACTACAGACATCGCTGTTAAGCATTAACTTGCTTCCAAAAAAAGGGCGGCACACCTATAGAGCAAGCTTTTAGTTAACTGCAACGCATAAACATAAAAGCAGAGCAAAGGATTTCTCAAGAAGTATGGCATGCTATTTCCCAAGGTTAAACTCCTCAGAAATGTTCAGGCAGTTATAAGATGGAGATGGAGAAAGATGGAGGACCTCTGTTGTCTGGGAGGTAGCTTGGAGTACAACCACTGCTCCTCTGTATGAAAAGGAGTACGCTGAAGTGGTTTGGGTATGGAGATGCTTTCACTGCACCTCGTTTGTATTGTTACAGCTATGTCCCACTGGGAGAAGGACCTGGGGCAGAGGTAGACCTTGCTGGTGGGACTATATATTCAATTAAATTAAATTTTATTTATATAGCGCCAATTCATGAAACATGTCATCTCGAGGCACTTTACAAAGTCAAGTTCAATCATATTATACAGATTGGGTCAGATTATACAGATTGGTCAAAAATTTCCTATATAAGGGAAACAAGTTGATTGCATCAAAGTCCCGACCAGCAGCATTCACTCCTGGAGAAGCGTAGAGCCACAGGGAGAGTCGTTTGCATTGTACTTGGCTTTGCAGCAATCCCTCATACTGAGCAAGCATGAAGTGACAGTGGGAAGAAAAACTCCCCATTAACGGGAAGGAAAACCTCCGGCAGAACCGGGCTCAGTATGAACGGTCATCTGCCTCGACCGACTGGGGTTACAGAAGACAGAGCAGAGACACAACAAGAGAGACAAAAAAAGCACAGAAGCACACATTGATCCAGTAATCTGTTCTACATTAGATGGTAATAGCAGGTGATCTGTCTTCCCTGTATGATGTCACAGTTAACAGAACGCCAGACCAGGTGTACCTACTATGAAGAGAAAAGAGAGAGAACAGAAAGTTAAAGCAGAAATGACGACACGCAATGCATAATTGAAGAACAGTAGAACTCTATAGAGTGAGAAAATTAGATCCTGATGTCCTCCAGCAGCCTAAGCCTATAGCAGCAAAATTATAAAGGTAGCTCAGAGTAACATGAGCCACTCTAGTTATAAGTTTTGTCAAAAAGGAAAGTTATAAGATTAGTCTTAAAAGTAGACAGGGTGTCTGCCTCACGGACCAAAAGTGGGAGTTGTTTCCACAGGAGAGGAGCCTGATAGCTAAAGGATCTGCCTCCCATTCTACTTTTAGAGACTCTAGGAACCACCAGCAGACCTGCAGTCTGAGAGCGAAGTGCTCTGTTAGGAACATACGGGGTAATCAGAGCTTTGATATATGATGGAGCTTGATTATTAAGGGCTTCTTACGTTAGAAGAAGAATTTTAAATTTAATACTTGATTTAACAGGAAGCCAATGAAGGGAAGCTAAAATTGGAGAAATATGATCCCACTTGTTGAATTTCATCAGAACTCTTGCTGCAGCATTTTGGATATATTGGTCTCAGACACATGAAAGCCAGTAGAAAAACTCAAAAATATAAAAATATACAAGGAAATCCTCTCTGTAAATATTGTGTAATTGCATGTATTAGTCATTTATCCACTACTATTGCCCCCTTAAGGATCAAAGACATGGATTCACTATTTTAGTAACACAGTATTAAAACCTGTCACAATAAGGCTTCATGCAGATTTCATATCAGTTTGCTGTAAACATATTCACTCTTTCCTTTGAAGTTACAACAGTTTCAACGTGTAAGATGTTTATATAAAAAAATAAAATAAAATATTTAAATTAATCATTAAAAGATAGTAAGAGCAGCTGTTGTGGGCCACATAAAAAGTTACAGATCAAACAGCTTAAAAGATGAGAAAATATCAGAAAATATGAGAAACCAAGCTGAAGGTTCCTTCCAAAGAGCTGTCATTTTATGTATTTTATTATTTTTGTACAATATGATGAAAAAACAAAAATATTTGTATATTTTTCCTTGACAGTCAAGACAAGCAATTCAATTTTAGGTTTAGCTGTTTTTTTAAATAGTTAATCAAATGATAAATCTAATTATTCAGGTCAAAGGTTTCTAAAAGAATATCCAATGACCCGAATATCCAGACTAGTTCAAGAACACACTCTCACACAAACACTTACTATTTTATTTTATTGACATAAATAGTAAGCTAATTAATTTCTTTTGCATTACAATACATGACAAGTTAATGTCTTGTACAGCAAAAGAAAAATAATCAATATATATCTTCTGAGGTTTTTAATTGAATAAATTACTGTAACTAAATAAAGGTTTTCCCAGTGAAATTTTAATCTTTACACCATTTTTAATGTTTTTTCCACTTTTTTGCCAGGTACCCCTTCAACAACAGAAGCCCCATCTTTAAATACAACAGTTTCTCAAAATTCAACAACAAATGTATCAACACCTACCACAGTTAAACCAACAACAACAAGAATCCCAACTGTGGAGCAAACAGTGACAAGGGTGCTGACTTTTAGGTCTCCTGGAGAGATCTTTACTATTGATTTGCTCAACTCGTCCTCAACAGCATTCATAAACCGAGCTGCACTTTTAAAGTCCACGGTGAGTCATGTTCTTTAAGATGTATAACAGCCATATGATTGCAATACTGTTTTCACAGACACAATATTATGTGTATTAAGTAATGCTCAAATGTATGTAGATGTCATTTATTCCATCAAAAAGAAATAAAAACTTAATTTTCCTGAATCAAAAAGGAAGTAAGATTTTAAATTGCAATGACATTTTTTCTGGACACCAAGTGGGCTATAAATTCAGCATTTATCAGTAATTCCAGTTTGTCTCTCAGACCCATGAAGTTATTCTGTACGATGCGTCAATAAAAAAGGAAATAAAGTAGCGTGACAAATCTTTAATTAGAAGGTTGTGACGATGTCCAAGGTGATCTTAGTCCAAATAAAGGCCATTAATCTGGGGAGAGTTAGATATCTTACACCTTTTTCTACAATTACTTATATAATTATAGAGCTTAAAGAGCAGCGTTTGTTTTGTGTTTTTCCAGAAAAGCTTTGAGATCCTATACACCTAGGTTTCTAGTTCTGCATGTATTGTGTGGATAATTGCCAGAATGTTCTGAGTAACATAGCTTTAAACTTTAGCAGCAAGAGTTAACTAGTATTTTTTGTCTTTCTCAGCTTGAACCGCTCTACAGGCCATTTTTTTCTTCGTTCATCGATTTAACAGTGACTTCATTTAGGTATTTTGTTCATTTTCTTATAATTTTTAAATAGTTTGGTCAAATATTATAACAATACACATCATATATTACTTCTTTATAGCAATGGCTCTATCATCAACAACATGACACTTCGGTACACATCAGCATCTGCTCCTAATGGTTCCCAAATTGCACAAGTTTTGGTCAACGCAGCTTCAGACATCCCTGCCTTCACCATTGATACTACTAGTATTTCAGTGGATGGAACACGTAAGCTAAAATTAAGATATGTATTAATTATGTATTACACCCTGTTAATGATAATCCTTAAAGATATAATTAAAACATCTTATTATTGAACAATTTGCTGACAACCTCTTTTTATTTTCTCAACAGCCACCTCAACAACTGCTCCAACTACTACATCCACTACAACTAAAGCTCCAACTACTATTACTGCAACAACCACAACCACTACAACCACTACAACTAAAGCTACAACCACTACAACTGCTTCAACCACTACAACTACAACTGAAGCTCCTCCTCCAGTGTTTGTTGTTGCAGCAACCGTGGTCCAACCATATGTTCCACAGTATAATGATAGAAACAGCAAAGAGTTCAAGGAACTAGAAGTAAAAGTGATAGCAGTGGTGAGTACAATTAGCAGTTATTTTGTAACTAAATGTTTTTATTTATGTTTGTTTAACCATGTTTTTTCCCTTTTTCAGTATGATATCATATACCGAGCAAGATTTGGAATTTTCTTTGTTCGAAGTTATATCATTGCATTTAGGTAAGTTAGTTTCTGTTTCTTCTTCTTCTAGCTTCTTCAAGTTTACATGTATTGTATTTATGTTAATCACGATTATTATCGAAAAGAAACTAAAAATCGGAGGGAGATATTGCACATAATTAAATGTTTGCACAACATACATAGAATCTCAAGTTACTGACAAGAGTTTGTGTTTTGATTTTTTTCAGACCCGCTATAACCAGGTTTCGAATGAACGGTACTCAAGCAGAGGTCGGGGTTGAGTTCAATAGAACCACACCAGTAGAGACAATTCCAAAGCCTGAAACTGTTCAAGAAGTATTAGTGGAGGCTGTGAAAAACCCTAACATCACCTTGAATGTGACCTTTGAGGAGAATTCTATCGAAGTAATACGTAAGTAACAAATGCTTGAAACACTAAAAAAATAGTATAATGGTTTTAAAGTTTCTCACATAATTGTGTTTTAAACAACCCTAATTATTTTTTATTGTAGCATGACACTCAACATCCTTTGGGCTTTACAATAAGCAAAGATGTTGTTTAAAAATATAATTGTCCACAATAAAATGTTTTACTTTAGGTCACAAAAACCTTTGAAACATAAAAGGGGATCCAATACTAATATTATCAACTTTTTTTCAAAAATATTCTTCTTCTGACGTTGTCATCATTGTTTGATCATTTGTGGATATTTTTAGTAATTGGACTCTTTTTTCAGGAATCCACCCTGAATTTAATGTTTATTTGTTCTAAATTAATCAGTCAAGTTAGCAGGGGTAGCTGTTTTGGGCCACATATTAAAAAAGTTATGGATCACACAGCTCAGAAGGTGGGAAAAGATTAGAAAAGATGAGAAACTAGGCCCACATTTCCTTCCAAAGATCTGTAATACATTTTTTAAAAATATGACTTCAATAATTCAAATCATATTTTCCATCACAATCAAAAAAAAATTATATTTTAAAGTCAACTTTGTTTTTCGAAAATAATAGTTAATATCAGTTCAAGGGTTACTTAAAGAATATCCTATGACCAAAAAATGCAAAGACTGATTTATGTAAAATATACACAACAAACTTTACTTGGTAATTTTCACTGTGGTGAATATTAAGTTGCTCACTAATTTTTGCAACACAATAAGTGTTTAATTAATGTTTTGGAATGCAAATGTAAAATGATAACATTAAAAATATCTAAGTCGTTGTGTTACATAGATTAATAATACTAAATAAAAGTTCTTGTAAAATGTATACTTATGTTGGTTTTGATGGTTTTAATTTTTTTCCCCTTTTTTTGGCAGGTATCCCTTCAACAACTAAAGCCCCTGCTTTAAATACAACAGTTTCTCAAAACTCAACGGCAGCTATTAACATTACAACTCCGGCATCCAATGTAATAACAAACGCTACAACCTCAACTTTATCAACACCTACCACAGTTAAACCAACACCAACTGTGGTGCAAACAGTGAAAAGGGTGCTGACTTTTAGATCTCCTGGAGAGACATTTACTATTGATTTGCTCAACTCATCTTCACCAGCATTCAAAGACCGAGCTGCACTTTTAAAGTCCACGGTGAGTCGTGTTCTTTAAGATGTAAAGCATTCTAATGAATGCAATACTGTTTTTTTTTTATAGACCTACTATTATATTCATTAAATATTTCTCAAATGCAGATGTCTTTTTCTTCGACAAAAAAAAACAAAACTTGTTTTCTTAACTCAAAAAGGAAGCAAGATTTGAGAATTTAATTTATTTTTCCAGCCCAGGAGAGCCATAAATTTATCATTTATGAGTAATTCCAGAGTTTGTCAGTCAGACCCATGAAGTTGCTTTGTATGATGCTTCAGTAAAAAATAAAACATATCAGCTTGACAAATACTTATTATTATTAGAAGCTTGAGAGTGGTCAATGAGACTAAGTTCAAAAAATGAAAAAAAAAAAAAAAAAACAACAACCAAAAGACATACTGCCCTCTTAAAGAATGGTGTAAAGTTTCTTTCTTAAATCTTCCACAAACCGAAGTCTTTGCATGTCATTTGTAAGAAGAAGATGCCACTGTATAAATTCATCATGAGTAGCTTCATCCATCTTGGTAAACATATCTTTTTTAAACTTCATCACAGACATGAAAAGATTATATAAATAAAACAGATGGATTTTCCCTTTTACATAAACAATGATAATTGGTTAACCAATGTAAACTATAATATATATATATATATATATATATATATATATATATATATATATATATATATATATATATATATATATATACATTTTAGTTTCAGTGACGTGTTGTCTGAAATTGTTTTAGAAATTTAAAATTACACAACTTTTATCAGTGTTAGGTCATGAACTTAGGCTAAATATAAGACCATAAGAGATGTTTGAGTAAAAAACAAATAACACATGTTCTGTCATTCTGAAATAATGTTTATTTTTATTTATTTTTTACTCTGTGAAATTACATTTTTTTTACTTATTTTACTGTGAATTGCAGCTTGAACCAGTCTACCGAAGATCATTTCCTTCATTCCTCAAATTGATAGTTATTTCCTTCAGGTAATTTCTTTATGGTATACTAAAATCTCACATTACTTGGTGATGTATTCTTAGAATTAAAGTGTTATTTTCCTTCTTTTGTAGGAAAGGATCAGTCATCAACGAAATGGACCTTGAATTTGCTTCTGCATCTGCTACTAATGACACAGAAATTATACAAGTTCTAGTCAAAGAGGCTTCAAGCATTACAAATTTTACCATTGAAGCCAGTTCAGTTACTGTGGGTGACAAAGGTAAGAAAACTGAAATGCAGTTCTAAGATAATTCCAGTTTTTAAACATAATAAGAATGAACAAACAAAATCAGCTTAATAACTATCATGCTTTTTTTTTAATTTACATTTTTTTTGCCATGTACCCCTTCAACAACTGAAGTCCCTGCTTTAAATACAACAGTTTCTCAAAATTCAACCACAACACCTACCACAGTTAAACCAACAACAACAACAACAACAAGAATCCCAACTGTGGAGCAAACAGTGACAAGGGTGCTGACATTTAGGTCTCCTGGAGAGACCTTTACTATTGATTTGCTCAACCCGTTTTCAACAGCATTCATAAACCGAGCCGCACTTTTAAAGTCCACGGTGAGTTATGTTCTTTAAGATGTGTAACAGCCATTGGATTGCGATACTGTTTTGCACCGACAATATATTCTATTTATTAAGTAATGCTCAAATACAGATTATTTTTCCTTCAACAAAAAAGCAACAATAACTTAATTTTCTTCAAGGAAAAAAAAAGAAGGAATAAAAAAGGAGGCAAGATTTTATATTGTGCTGATATTTTTTCTATTTTTCTAGACACCAAGTTGGCTAGAAATTCATTACTTATCAGTCATTCCAGAGTTTGGCACTCAGATGTTGTTTTGTATGATGCTTCTGTAAAAAAGGAAACGGCATAGCTTGACAAATCCTTAATTAAAAGGTTGAGACAGTGTCCAAGGTCACTTTTTGATCAAATAAAGCCCATTAATTTGGGGAGTGTTCGTTATCCCACACCATTACACTACAATTCCTTCTATAGTTGTGAAGCTTAAATGGCAGCTTTTGTTTTGGATTTTTGCAGCCAAACTTTTAGATCCAATACACCTAGGTTTTTGGTTCTGCATGTACTGTGTGGATAATTGCCATATTATTCTGAGTAACATGGCTTTAAACTTTAGTAGCAAGAGTTGACTAATATTTTCTTTTTCTTTCTCAGCTTGAACCGTTTTACAGGCAATCGTTTTCTTCATTCCGCGATTTAACAGTGACTTCATTCAGGTATTTTGTTTCCCGTATTCTAATTTTAAGATGTTTTGTCAAACATTTGAGCAATACACATAATATATTGTTTATTTATAGCAATGGGTCAATCATCAACAACATGATTCTTCGATTTGCATCTACATCTGTTCCTGATGGCTCCCAAATTGCACAAGTTCTGATCAACGCAGCTTCAGACATCAATGCCTTCACCATTGACACCACGAATATTTCAGTGGATGGAACACGTAAGCTAAAATAAATTCAGACATGAAATAACTATATATTAAATAAAATCCTTCAAAAATATATTTAAAAAGTGTTTCCTTGTTTACCAGTCTGCTGATGACCTGTTTTTCTTCAACATTTACAGAAGTGTCAAGTGGAGTGAGCCACGAGATCAGTCTCATCACAGCATTCTGCATGGTTCTCTTGTCCTGGTTGTTGTCCAGCCAGCACTAACATCTCTGTTGATTTCTAGTGGATAATCTGCTAAAAAGATTGTTTTAGCTAGAAACCAAAAAAGGTAATCTTAAAGGGGAATTCTATTTTCTAAAGAGAAATAATTATCCAAACAACATGTTTTAGCAAATCATCAATCAACCACTTCAATATTTGTAAAAGCATATTTACTAATCATTTTATATCTCTGACTGTCATGATTTAGGTTTTTGTTTGTTTGTTCTGGACTTTTCTTGAATCAGCCCTGTCGCCTCTCAACCTATCAGCTCTTTCCACTCCTCAGCCAACACTCTGCTCTTGATCAGCTCCACCTGCTGCACTAATTAGAGTCAACTCTGCTCACCTGTTCACATGGCTGCTTACACCTGCCACAGTCTTACGCTCACTGCCACAAAGTCTTGCCTCATGTGCACTGCTGCCTTGTCAGCCTCAGTTTCTGTGTGCTCAGCCTGCTGGACTCTGAATCTTTGCCCCGGTTAAGCCCTCACTGACATAAGTTCCAGTTTCTGCGTCCAGCTCAGCTTCTGCCCTGTTTTCTGTGAGGTCCAGCTGCTTGCTCTGCTCTTTCTGGTGGGTCGCTGGCTCACACCTTCTGTTCTGGTCAGCTCCTGCCTTCACCATTCTGATCAAGTCTGTCACTGCCTGCAACTCCTGTTCAGTATTGGTTCTGCCGTTCACCCCACTAGCATCCTCTGATGTTCTGCCCATTACTGCCTGCCTGCCTCATCTGCCGTTATTCACGATAAACTTTAAAAAAACAAAACTCTGTGTTCGGCTGAACATCTCATCATGAAACCCTAGATCCGGTCCATGGGGAAAACATGTACTTAGTATCCCAGTTCCCTGGAAAGAGTTTTACCTGTATAATATGAAGTGATTTAAGTTGTATACGTTTTTATCTCAAAGTCATGGCACTTTAGTCTTATACAAAGTTTAGTTATTGTTAATTCTCACGTATAATCAATTCAAGTATTAATGAAGGAATGGCATTAATGGCAATCTAGTTGGTGGCATTGTTCAGACAAACCCTGGAGACATCTCTATAAATTAATTTGGTGGGATAAATAAAGTTAAGATGTCTGAACAGTGACCCATACGATTATCTAGTGTTTCTTTTTTTAAGCACATCTATGGTAATGGCTGTTTCTGTGTTTAATTATTCTTATTCTTCTTATTATTATTTTAAGTGTTATTCAAGCTTTTTCTATGTAGGAAGAAATTCAAAATGAGAAGGGTATTAAAAGCAAACATTTAAAATTGCATTAACATGAGATTGTTGTAATATTTATCTTCAGGGTGTAATTTGTGTAGAAGTGTATGAAATACAATGTAATAAAGAAACTGATATCTAAAAACATTGTTATTATTCTATTCTAAGCAACAAAGGCATGTTGGGTTAGTTAGTCATGTGTGTTTATAGGGAGAGAAAAACCACATTCTTTTTTCTGCATGAATTTTTTTTTTTTATTGTTGTTGCAACATAAGTTTTAAGGAAATCTTCCTCTCCATTTAACCCATCCCTCAGGGAGCAGGGGTTGCCACTATATGTGTGGCACCGGGGGGAGCACTTTAGAGACTCAGAGAGGCCGTCTGTGGGATTCATCCCCAGAACCTCTCACCCTCACCAGGAATCAAGTGCCTTGCTCTGTAACTAGTGCCACCACTCCACATAGGTGGTCAAAACATTTATCCTCAGCTATTCTTAATGTGTAAAACATGTTCAAACATCACACGTCTAAGTCAAAATTTTTAGATCATATTTAAATTCATTTTTTGATAGCTATGTGTTAAAAAGACCACTCGATGGTGCTCTCGAATGTAATGACAATCCTCTTAAAACGGTTTAAAATGGGGTAAAATAAAATAATTTTCATTGCAGTAGCATATTCTTAATTGATTTTTACAGAATACCATCTGCCTTTTTTGTTTGAAATAAATCCTGCAAGAGGAACTTTTTTTGCATGACGTCTTGCTTCCCTGGCATACAAATACATGTAAATCTTCTCTTAGCCAATCTTCAAAATGAATAAATAAAAATCAATAAATAAAAAGTTCCTCCCACAGTGTCAGATTATTTTTTGTTAAAGACTTATAGAAGTCCGAGGAACACACCTTAACACAAGAGGAGACACATTTTTCTAGACCAGTTCAGTCCAGATTTCAGACCAAGTTCCAAGCTCCTGTACGCATAGGCACGGCCAGAGGAGGGGAGGTGATTGGTTGCAGATTTGTTGTGTGCGCAAAAATGAGGCAGTAAAAGGCCCGTATTTATTGATTGCTCACAGCCGGATGACCACACAGTACCTGCACAATTTATATGCTACCAATGACAGAGTATGAAGTTTTTAAAGTCAAATGATCTCACTAACAGCTGTAGGATTGATTAATCTTTGTTTTTAATTTTTTAGACAAATATTAATTTTATCAAAACAAATGAAATTCTAAGAATAAACAAATATGAGAAAAAATACACAAATAAAATCTTTTTTTAAAGGTGCAGATACATGAGAAACTCAAGCAACCCCTTCAAGCACATGTTTTACTCTGTTCTGACTTTACTCCAGCCTGCTATTATGTGCCGGACTGTCTCTGGGGCATCTTCACTCAGACAGCATTTTAGTAAAAAAGTTGCTAATTATTGTATTAGTCAGACTGGGTAGATCCATCGGCATCACATCTTCTGTGATATTGAAGGAAATCACAATGTAAGAACAACAACATCTGTAAAAGTATTAAAATCCCCACTGTATTTGGCTTTTTCAGTATTTAATATCAGTTTGAGTTTGACAGGATTTGTACTAAGAGGTTGTTATTAAACACAATAAAGAAAAAATGTTGCTGCATTTTATTTCTAATCAGAAGAAAACGTATGAGTGATGTTGAACCAATGAACCTGCACACACACACACACACACACACACACACACAAAATATACGCATGAAAAAAATTGTAGGTCTGTTTAGTTTTGAGTTTTAAATTCTTGTTCTATGTGGCTGTTGGTTCTTTGACTAGAGTTCATCAGCCTTATTGTCTGGGGATGACTCTGCTGCAGAAACTTACTTTCCTGCTCCTCGGGCTTCGGAACTTCCTGCCACAGTGAATCAGTGAGAACAGATTATGATGTGGGTGTGTGGGGTCCCTGATTATGCTATTGGCTCTTGTCAGACAGTGTTTGTGTCCTGAACAGAAGAGAGAGAAGTGTCTGAAGGTATTTCCATGGGTCTAAGAGATCCAGTGGTGCTCCCATAGAAGTTGGTGACAAGGAAGTATTTTCTTTAACAGAGATTCTATATTCTTTGCCCAGGGTTAAACTGAATATTATGTTCATGAACCTGTCCACCACCTTCACTGCTGAGCCATTGTTGTGCATTGTTATGTTATTCTTTCTGAATGCACCAATGATTTATTTTGTCCTGTCGATATGCAGCAGAAGGTTGTTTTGTCTGCAATAGTTCTTTAGCCACTCTACATTCTTTCTGTAGGCCTCGTCATTGTCATTCCGGATGGGGTTGGAGGTAGACTTGGCAGCACAGTCATGGGTCATAAGGCTGAAAAGCAGTGGACTCAGGATGCATCCTGAGTCCACTGCTAAGGGGAGCCTGTGCTCAGAGACTGATGACTGAAGAGGTTTTGTTCCCCACATGTACAAACTCTTTTCAGAAAGAATCCAGTTGCGCAATTTGGTACTTAAACCAAGAGAAGCAAGTTTGCTTGCCAAATTCTGGGGGATTATGGTATTAAAGGAAGAGCTAAAAAAGTATTCTCCAAGTGCTGAAGGCTCAAATGAAGTACAGGTGGAATGGCAACAGCCTTTTATACATGTAGGCCTAATCACACTTGTTTCCAGCGGTTCTCAAACTTTTTTAGCCACGTACGCCATTCTGTGTCCCAACCAGGTAAATGCGAACCAGGTTGATGCACCCCAATCTTAAAAAAAAATGCAACAAACTTTTTTATAGCCATGTTAAAGGCGGCATGTTTAATCATGCTCCAATGACTAGAAGACATATAACAAAAGAGAAAAAGAAAGAAAGTTGCAGTTATAATTACAGCCATCATAACAAAGATTTTGGAAATAAAATGAGAACATGATTTTAATAAAATTGCAATAAAGTTACACACAACATCCACAACAGGGTCCTGACGATTTTTCAGGTGCATCGGTGGCTCAGCCTGGAGCCGGAGAAAGAAAGAGAAACTAAGATCGGTCAAACCTCCACAAAAAAACTAAAAAGTCTCTGAAGCAGAGACCACCCAGGTGGAGTCACGGACAGAACTCTGATAACCTGCCTGTGTGTGTTCTCACTTTGTTTATTTCATGTACCAGATTCTAAATCTGAGAGAGAAAACACTGTGTTAGAACGACACAGAGTAACAATAACAGAGCGCTGGCCTCGATAAAGCTGTTACTTCCTTATTGTTTCACAATGGTTACATTCAGCAGGTAAACACGCCCATGGCAACACACCTCAGCTCCACTCAACCCTCCCCCTGGCCCTCCCGCACCGGTTGCCGGTTTCCCTGCTCCTGTCTGAACACGCACTAAAACTGTATCTTTAAAATGAACTGCACCTGTCTAAATCACATAGTCAAGTAAACATAGTGAACATAGTTATGAAACTGTGTCTACCACCAATTTTTCCACCAGCAGCATCGGGTGTGGCCATGACATGCGCAGGGCTGGCAGCGGTTCAGTCACAGCACTATGCGCAGCACTGTTTGTGTAGGTGCTGCGCGATCGATAGAGAGATCAGGTCACTCAATTTAATCTTGTAAAACTTCCTTGTCCCAAATTCAATTTTCCCGCTACAGACGTAAACGATGAGAAATGAGGAGCGAGAAAGAGACAATTTCTTATTTCCACTCGTTTTCTTCTACTGGATTCCTTGCGATTCTCTCCTCTGTTGCCTCTGATTCCATTTCGCTCCCTCTTGGTTCCTCTCCTCCTTCATCACTAACTTTGACCCTAGATGTCTCACCTGAGTTTTCCTGATTTCAGCCATATTTGCGAGAATGATTGAAGTAGAGGCCAGAAGCTAGGTGTGCATATACAGCACAATGCGTAGAAGAAGATAACTTCCTCTTTATTTCATCTTAAAATGAAGCGTAAAAGAAGACTTCTTTTAAATAAATAAAATGTTCATATGAATACATTTTTATTTATTTATCAAATTTACAGATTTGGATTTTAATTTTTACAAAGGAAATGTTTATCTACACGTCTTTATGGTGTGGGGGAAAAAACACCGTCAGACCGCCATTACATTTTTGCCCCACACCTTGACAATCCCTGGTGTAGGGCAAAGGCCAAATGAGTGGTTATGTATGGCTTTAAACTTTTGGCTTCCAAGTGACTTCATGCTGATCTCCAATTGGTTACTTTTTGTATCCTCAGGACACTGCTCCAATGGCAAATCAGTGCTTTTTGTTTCATTGTACATTACTTCAGCATAACAAAAGTCACACAACTGGGAGCTTAGAGGTGCAGGAGCAAATGACACTTACACCGACGTGATGCAAATGGACGAGTCAGACAACATCAACAACAAAAAAGACAGGAGACAATGGTGGCTGAGAAAGAAAATGCAGTCTTTTATTTAAGAAATGAAGGAATTTAGAGCAGAGTGACTAAATTTAAAAATTCAGCAGTAGGCAAGTGACTATGGACAGCAGCCTGTGCCATGCCAAATACCATTGGCTGGTTGGATGTGAAGTTAGATATGCTTTGTTTTTGCTTTGTTCTTGCTTTCCCTGCTTGCTTTTTAAAATTTTTGGCACTGAAGTTTAGTGGCCAACACTCCGACCCCGCTCTCCAGCTTAAAGCCGGAACTCTGCGCCCTGGTTCCCTTAAGTTAAGGTTAGTGATCTAGTGCTTGCACAGTGATGCACAGCTTCCTGCAGATCACTAACCTTTGTCTCTGCCTCCAGGGGATTCCAGACCTAGCACGGTCAGAAGCACTTCGAGATGCCATGCTCAAGTCCTACAAATAAAGTCTCATATAAATGTCACTGATCTTGTCCTGGTTGAATCTTGGGTCCAGCCTTTGTTCAGATTCAGATTCAGACATACTTTAATGATCCCAGGGGGAAATTACTTTTGTTGCATGCTCCAGAATACACACATTGTTATATATATATTTACAAGATTCATTACACAAATACACTGATTTCAAGCAAATTTCACTTACTTGTAGTTCCCTTTTGGCAGTGCAGCAGTTCTGATCACACATCTGAGGTATTTATCTTTTGCATGTGAGAAATTTGTGTAACAGGCATCGAGGCAGTAATTCAAAACTTAATCAATGAAGCAATGTAAAATCTGAACAGCACAACAGCAGACAGGTTGTGTTTCCATAATATCCATTGGAAGTAGAGCCACGGGTGTGCCATTTGGATAATAGCAGTTGGGTTGACCGTCTAGTTGAGGTCTTCTGTGATTTGAAATAGGAAAGCCTCTGTACTTTTTCCCCTTGATGACTGAGGAAGTGTGTTCAGTCTTGTGGTGTCTGATGTCAATAATGACATCTTTGGTTTTCTTGACATTCAGGGTCAGATTGTTTTCTTAGCACCAGTTCTACAGTGTATCAACCACATCTTGGTAGTTGATTTCATTAACTTTAGAGATTTAGATAAGAAAACATTATCTATAAAAACATGTAATAATGGAGGAAGCTGGTGAGAACTTCTTTAACCACAGTGAAAAAAATAATCTACTGACATTAGCCATGTTTCTGAAAAAAAACAACACAAAAATTAAACTTACAGTTAAATTTAAATCTGATTTGAGGTCGGGCTGTGAGAAAAACATTGTTAGATTTCTTTTTGCACAGTACATTGATCAATCATATTTCAAATGAATGTCAACATTCAGTTGTTCTACATTCCTTTCTCTGTCATTTTCCTGGACATTACAAACTAGCATCTTCTAATCACTGCTTTTTCTCACCAAAAGGATTCCTGGTTCGCTGTTGATGACGTTGCTCATAACCTGACAGAATAAATCTCCTTAATACACGCATTGAAGTGTTACACACTTATGCACTCAAGAAATGTGACTCAACTGATGTTAACCTAAGCAAGTTTGTTTTTATGACCTTTCTTCCTGCATATTTGTGGTGGCTTGGCCAGTTTTGCTTCTATTTATATCTTTGATTGTAGAAATCTCTCAAAGACAATTTCTATATTGTTACATATTTAAAATAATCTTCCTGGTAATGATTTGACATGTTTGGAATAACACATTTGCCATGCATTTATGTAAATTTTTCCTTTTACGTCTAACTGTCTTTGTTTTAGTTGTAGAGAAAGGAAAAACAAGAGAAATGTTTTGTTAGTACAATGCATATCTTGAATCATGCATTGAAGCATATGTATACATATGATAGCTTAAATATTGTAAGCTATAACATGTTTGCTAATGACATTTAATTAATTTACTATTTAAGTTTAGTAAAGATGCTTTTGTTGCTTGTTCACGTCTTATTTTATTTTTCATCATTTATCATTTATCATTAAGGGGTTTCTGTAACTCTTCCCATATAGTGAAAACTTCTAAAATTCAGGGCTTTTTGCTGTACAAAATATTCAATAAACAACTATTTCAATACATGCAGTGTCCTGTTTTGTTATTAGTTAAAACTTTTCTAATTATTTTTTGTCAAGCTGAAAAGGCTAAAAGGTCAGTGGAATAGCTCAAAATAAAATTTTGTGTTAAGCAAATGTGAATATTTTAAACTTCAGAAATCCATTCCAGTCTAGAACAGAAACTTGTGTTGTTATCAGAGTAAATTGTATGACCATACATCCATACATACACTCAAATGTATTTCATGATTGTCAAATGCTGACTTGCATGATTTTTTTTTTAAGCTGAAATGTATCAAATTGAATAAGTTTGTGTTAGGAAAAATAAATTTGGTTTGAACATCTAAACATATAGCCTTAAGGCTAAATTTGGATTTTATCAAATATCCAACTTGAGAGAAAGATATGATGTTGCTGCCACACATTTGTATTCATGCGCTTGTGAATGCTATTTTATAAAGTTACACCTTGAAACTTACACCTAGAACTGTAGCCTCTCTAGCTGAGAGTTACAGAAAGTCCAGTCTTTACAAAAAAATAAAGAAATCCTCTGGAGCAAATTAATGAGAGAATTAGTTAGAATTTTATATAATCATGTAATATAAGGACTTATGTAATTTATAAAACCTTGTATTAAACAGTGTCACACCCCTTTTCATAAACAAGAAAAGATAATGACGTGTGGTTTGTTCACCTGAATGGAATGATTAGAGAAAAGGAATGTGAACCAAGGAAGAAATTACGGCGTCTCAGGGAGTTGCTTTCATTCCTTAAACACCACCCATAGTTCAAAATGAATTTCATTACCTGCGTCATACTTCCAATAGATTGGTGATATATAAGGTTCAGCAGCAGAGTGGTTAACCAAGAGTTTGAGGAGAATCAGTGGAGGTTAAGAGGAACTTTTGAAATCAGAGACTTCTTTTGGTGAGTACATCTCTAAGTTTATGATAAAAGCATAAGCAGTAGTATTGGTCATTTATTTTTAACATGTTAATATTTACATGACTGATTGCCGGTCATGTTACTTTTTAACACCCATAAGACAAATAACTTAAAAGTAAATTAAGGATTTTGTTGTATTATTTGAAAATAATTTGCATGTAATATGTAATTTTGGGTTCTGACTGTCATTGTTCAGTTTAATTAATATGTCTGCACCACCTTCCCCAAATAAATGAATACAGCAATAAAAAACAAAAAGCATACAAAAAACTAGCCTGCTGTATTTTGCTGGTAAAATATTTCTGTTACCATTAAAATTTCCTAAGAACTCATGGTTTAAAAATAATAATAGAATAATAATCAATAACAAAAATTACAGAAATTAAGCAAATGTAGATTGGAAACAAAAGATATAAAACAATTTTTATGCATATTTTACATGTTCTACACTAATATTGGCAAGCTTGTTTAAAGTGTTTAAGAATAAATGGAAGATAAACACGAAACAAGTAAATGTAAAGAGTGACAAAATTATAATTACTTTATTTTGGGTTACAATATTTGGGAACAATTTAACAATGCTTAATTAGCAGGAATATTTAAACTCTGGGAACTCATATTTGCCTACAAATACACTCGTTGTAAACTATACTGGCACAAGTAAAACATAAACCCTGAAATTACTCACACCTGTTTGGAGCTTAATTGACATTTACTTTTTATATGGAGGTTATTTTCATTAAGTAAAGATGGCCAGGTGAATTGCTTATTTTTATTTTCTTGATTAAAAAAAGAACACTTATCCTGTTACAAATCTGAGAACAACTAAAACTGTTTCAGATAAAAGAAAAAAAAAAAAAACACAGGAAAATTTGTAAAAAAAAAAAAATCTAAGAATTACTGTATTTTTTGCTGGGATTTGAGATTTAGGTTTTTAATTTATTTCAGATCACTGGTGTAGCTTTTACTGAATTTTATCTTTGTGTATTTTGAGAGTAACTAAGCCCAATGATATGATGGTGAAATTTGTTTCTGTCTGGATTTAAACAGTACAAAAATTTGTTATTTTATCGGCAATATGCTTTACTATTTATATTTAGTTGTTGTGAATTGTTTTCTGTCGGGAGTTCTAACATGTTCCCTTTAAAAAGGCAAATTCAGATCTAAACAAATTATTTTATTTTATTTGGAGGAAAATATTTGACATGGTTTCAAAAATGTTAAAATAAGATCAGAGTTTAGGTATGTTATGATAAAAATGCAAATTGATTGTTCATTTGGTGCAAAACATTATTTTTTTTATAAAGTTTGAGTTAAATATTTCAGGGTAAAGAGTGAAAATGGGGACTGGACGCACCTTAGTGATACTAATGCTGATAAAAGGTAAGCTACACAGTATAAAAAAAGATTGAATGTACATGTATAGTTGAGATATTAATTAATGATTTACTAAAACTAAAAACCAAACATTGTAACTGCAGTGGCAACCGTAGTACCTTCAACTTCAACTGCAGCTACTCCGACATCAACTACTGTTGTGCCTACCACAACTACATATGCTACCACCACTACCAGAGCTGCTCCGACAAAAACAACCACAGATGCTACCACCATAACCACAGCTGGTCCCACAACAACCCCAGCTGCTCCCACTACAATCACAGCTGCTCCCACAATAACCACAGCTGCTTCGACCTCAACTACTGCTGCACCCACCACAACTACAGCTGCTCCAACCACAACTACAGCTGCTCCCACAATAACCACAGCTGCACCCACTACAACTACTGCTGCACCCACCACAACCACAGCTGCTCCAACCACTACCACAGCTGATCCCACAACAACCACAGCTGCTCCCACCGTAACCACAGCTGCTCCCACCACAACCACAGCTGCTTCGACCTCAACTACTGCTGCACCCACCACAACTACAGCTGCTCCAACCACAACTACAGCTGCTCCAACAACAACTACAGCTGCACCCACAACTACTACAGCTGCTCCTACTACAAGTGCAGTTTTTCTCACCACAACTACAGCTGCTCCTACAACAATTACTGCTGCTCCGACCACAACTACAGCTGCCCCGACCACGACTACAGCTGCTCCCACTACAACCACAGTGGCTCCCACCACTACAACAGCTGCTCCCACTGCAACAACTGCTGCTCCAACCACAACCACAGCTGCTTCAACTACTACCACAGCTGCTCCCACTACAACAACAGCTGCTCCCACTACAACAACAGCTGCTCCCACTACAACCACAGCTGCTTCAACTACTACCACAGCTGCTCCCACTACAACAACAGCTGCTCCCACTACATCAACTGCTGCTCCCACTACAACAACAGCTGCTCCAACCACTACCACAACTGCTACTCCCACTACAACAACAGCTGCTCCCACTACAACAACAGCTGCTACCACTACAACAACTGCTGTTCCCACTACAACAACAGCTGCTCCCACTACAACAACTGTTGCTCCCACTACAACCACAGTGGCTCCCACCACTACAACAGCTGCTCCCACTGCAACAACTGCTGCTCCAACCACAACCACAGCTGCTTCAACTACTACCACAGCTGCTCCCACTACAACAACAGCTGCTCCCACTACAACAACTGCTGCTCCCACTACATCAACTGCTGCTCCCACTACAACAACAGCTGCTCCAACCACTACCACAACTGCTACTCCCACTACAACAACAGCTGCTACCACTACAACAACTGCTGTTCCCACTACAACAACAGCTGCTCCCACTACAACAACTGTTGCTCCCACTACAACCACAGCTGCTCCCACTTCCACAACTGCTGCTCCCACTACAACAACTGCTGCTCCCACAACAACAACTGCTGCTCCTACTACAACAACTGCTGCTCCCACTACAACAACTGCTGCTCCCACTACAACAACTGCTGCTCCCACTACAACAACAGCTGCTCCCACTACAACCACAGCTGCTCCAACCACAACGGCTCCATTTACTACCACAGCTGCTCCCACTACAACAACATCTGCTCCCACTACAACAACAGCTGCTCCCACTACAACCACAGCTGCTCCAACCACTACCACAACTGCTACTCCCACTACAACAACAGCTGCTCCAACCACTACCACAGCTGCTCCCACTACAACCACAGCTGCTCCCACTACAAATACAGCTGCTCCCACTACAACCACAGCTGCTCCAACCACTACCACAGCTGCTCCAACCACTACCACAGCTGCTCCCACTACAACCACAGCTTCTCCAACCACAACCACAGCGGCTCCATTTACTACCACAGCTGCTCCCACTACAACAACTGCTGCTCCCACTACAACAACAGCAGCTCCCACTACAACAACTGCTGCTCCCACTACAACAACAGCTGCTCCCACTACAACCACAGCTGCTCCCACTACAACAACAGCTGCTCCCACTACAACAACAGCTGCTCCCACTACAACCACAGCTGCTCCAACCACAACGGCTCCATTTACTACCACAGCTGCTCCCACTACAACAACATCTGCTCCCACTACAACAACAGCTGCTCCCACTACAACCACAGCTGCTCCAACCACTACCACAACTGCTACTCCCACTACAACAACAGCTGCTCCAACCACTACCACAGCTGCTCCCACTACAACCACAGCTGCTCCCACTACAAATACAGCTGCTCCCACTACAACCACAGCTTCTCCAACCACAACCACAGCGGCTCCATTTACTACCACAGCTGCTCCCACTACAACAACTGCTGCTCCCACTACAACAACAGCAGCTCCCACTACAACAACTGCTGCTCCCACTACAACAACAGCTGCTCCCACTACAACCACAGCTGCTCCCACTACAACCACAGCTGCTCCAACCACTACCACAGCTGCTCCCACTACAACAACAGCTGCTCCAACTACTACCACAGCTGCTCCCACTACAACAACTGCTGCTCCCACTACAACAACTGCTGCTCCCACTACAACAACAGCTGCTCCAACCACTACCACAACTGCTACTCCCACTACAACAACAGCTGCTCCCACTACAACAACAGCTGCTGCAACTACAACAACTGCTGTTCCCACTACAACAACAGCTGCTCCCACTACAACAACTGCTGCTCCAACCACAACCATAGCTGTTCGAACCACTACCACAGCTGCTTCCAGTACAACAACTGCTGCTCCCACTACAACCACAGCTGCTTCCAGTACAACAACTGCTGCTCCCACTACAACCACAGCTGCTCCAACAACTACCACAGCTGCTCCCACTACAACCACAGCTGCTCCAACCACAACCACAGCTGCTCCCACTACAACAACTGCTGCTCCCACTACAACCACAGCTCCTCCCACTACAACCACAGCTGCTCCAACCACAACCACAGCTACTCCCACCACAACCACAGCTGCTCCCACTACAACCACAGCTGCTCCAACCACTTCCACAACTGCTGCTCCCACTACAACAACAGCTGCTCCCACAACAACAACTGCTGCTCCCACTACAACAACTGCTGCTCCCACTACAACAACTGCTGCTGCCACAACAACAACAGCTGATCCCACTACAACAACTGCTGCTCCAACCACAACCACAGCTGGTCCCACTACAACAACTGCTGCTCCCACTACAACCACAGCGGCTCCCACTACAACAACTGCTGCTCCCACTACAACCACAGCTGCTCCCACTACAACAACTGCTGCTCCCACTACAACAACTGCTGCTCCTACTACAACCACAGCTGCTCCCACTACAACAACTGCTGCTCCCACTACAACCACAGCAACACCCACTACAACCACAGCTGCTCCAACCACAACCACAGCTGCTCCAACCACTACCACAACTGCTACTCCCACTACAACAACAGCTGCTCCCACTACATCCACAGCTGCTCCAACCACTACCTCGGCTGCTCCCTCTACAACAACTGCTGCTCCCACTACAACCACAGCTGCTCCCACTACAACAACAGCTGCTCCCACTACAACCACAGCTGCTCCAACCACTACCACAGCTGCTCCCACTACAACCACAGCTGCTCCCACTACAACCACAGCTGCTCCAACCACAACCACAGCGGCTCCATTTACTACCACAGCTGCTCCCACTACAACAACTGCTGCTCCCACTACAACAACAGCTGCTCCCACTACAACAACTGCTGCTCCCACTACAACCACAGCAACACCCACTACAACCACTGCTGCTCCCACTACAACAACTGCTGCTCCCACTACAACAACTGCTGCTCCCACTACAACCACAGATGCTCCCACTACAACAACTGCTGCTCCCACTACAACCACAGCTGCTCCCACTACAACAACTGCTGCTCCCGATACAACAACTGCTGCTCCCACTACAACCACAGCTGCTCCCACTACAACAACGGCTGCTCCCACTACAACCACAGCGGCTCCCACTACAACAACTGCTGCTCCCACTACAACCACAGCTGCTCCCACTACAACAACTGCTGCTCCCACTACAACAACTGCTGCTCCAACCACAACCACAGCTGTTCCAACCACTACCACAGCTGCTCCCACTACAACAACAGCTGCTCCCGATACAACAACTGCTGCTCCCACTACAACCACAGCAGCTCCAACTACAACAACTGCTGCTCCCACTACAACCACAGCTGCTCCCACTACAACAACTGCTGCTCCCGATACAACAACTGCTGCTCCCACTACAACCACAGCTGCTCCCACTACAACAACGGCTGCTCCCACTACAACCACAGCGGCTCCCACTACAACAACTGCTGCTCCCACTACAACCACAGCTGCTCCCACTACAACAACTGCTGCTCCCACTACAACAACTGCTTCTCCAACCACAACCACAGCTGTTCCAACCACTACCACAGCTGCTCCCACTACAACAACTGCTGCTCCCACTACAACAACTGCTGCTCCCACTACAACCTCAGCTGCTCCAACCACAACCACAGCGGCTCCCACCACTACCACAGCTACTCCCACTACAACAACAGCTGCTCCCACTACAACAACTGCTGCTCCCACTACAACAACAGGTGTTCCCACTACAACCACAGCTGCTCCAACCACTACCACAGCTGCTCCCACTACAACAACTGCTGCTGCCACTACAACAACTGCTGCTCCCACAACAACAACAGCTGATCCCACTACAACAACTGCTGCTCCAACCACAACCACAGCTGTTTCAACCACTACCACAGCTGCTCCCACTACAACAACTGCTGCTCCCACTACAACCACATCTGCTCCTACTACAACAACTGCTGCTCCCACTACAACAACTGCTGCTCCCACTACAACCACAGATGCTCCCACTACAACAACTGCTGCTCCCACTACAACCACAGCTGCTACCACTACAACAACTGCTGCTCCCACTACAACCACAGCTGCTCCCACTACAACAACTGCTGCTCCCACTACAACAACTGCTGTTCCCACTACAACCACAGCTGCTCCCACTACAACAACTGCTGCTCCCACTACAACCACAGCTGCTCCCACTACAACAACTGCTGCTCCCACTACAACCACAGCTGCTCCCACTACAACAACTGCTGCTCCCACTACAACAACTGCTAATCCTACTACAACCACAGCTGCTCCAACCACTACCACAAAGGCTACTCCCACTACAACAACAGCTGCTCCCACTACAACAACAGCTGCTCCAACCACTACCACAGCTGCTCCCACTACAACAACTGCTGCTCCAACCACTACCACAGCTGCTCCCACTACAACAACAGCTGCTCCAACCACAACCACAGCCACTCCAACTACTACCACAGTTGCTCCCACTACAACAACTGCTGCTCCCGCTACAACAACAGCTGTTCCCACTACAACAACTGCTGCTCCAACCACAACCACAGCTGTTCCAACCACTACCACAGCTGCTCCCAGTACAACAAGTGCTGCTCCCACTACAACCACAGCTGCTCCCACTACAACCACAGCTGATCAAACCACTACCACAGCTGCTCCCACTACAACAACTGCTGCTCCCACTACAACCACAGCTGCTCCCACTACAACCACAGCTGCTCCCACTACAACCACAGCTGCTCCAACCACTACCACAGCTTCTCCCTCCACAACCACAGCTGCTCCCACTACAACAACTGTTGCTCCCACCACTACCACAGCTACTCCCACTACAACAACTGCTGCTCCCACTACAACAACTGCTGCTCCCACTACAACAACTGCTGCTCCTACTACAACCACAGCTGCTCCAACCACAACCACAGCGGCTCCCACCACTACCACAGCTACTCCCACTACAACAACTGCTGCTCCCACTACAACAACTGCTGCTCCAACCACAACCACAGCTGTTCCAACCACTACCACAGCTTCTCCCACTACAACAACTGCTGCTCCCACTACAACCACAGCTGCTCCAACCACTACCACAGCTTCTCCCACTACAACCCCAGCTGCTCCAACCCCTACCACAGCTGCTCCCACTACAACCCCAGCTGCTCCAACCACTACCACAGCTGCTCCCACTACAACCACAGCTGCTCCAACCACAACCACAGCGGCTCCCACTACAACAACAGATGCTCCCACTACAACAACAGCTGCTCCCACTACAACAACAGCTGCTCCCACTACAACAACTGCTGCTCCCACTACAACAACTGCTGCTCCAACCACAACCACAGCTGTTCCAACCACTACCACAGCTGCTCCCACTACAACAACTGCTGCTCCTACTACAACCACAGCTGCTCCAACCACAACCACAGCGGCTCCCACCACTACCACAGCTACTCCCACTACAACAACTGCTGCTCCCACTACAACAACTGCTGCTCCCACTACAACAACTGCTGCTCCAACCACAACCACAGATGTTCCAACCACTACCACAGCTGCTCCGACTACAACTGCTGCTCCCACTACAACCACAGCTGCTCCAACCACTACCACAGCTGCTCCCACTACAACCACAGCTGCTCCAACCACTACCACAGCTGCTCCCACTACAACCACAGCTGCTCCAACCACAACCACAGCGGCTCCCACTACAACAACAGCTGCTCCCACTACAACAACAGCTGCTCCCACTACAACAACTGCTGGCCCCACTACAACAACAGCTTCTCCCACTACAACAACTGCTGCTCCCACTACAACCACAGCTGCTCCAACCACAACCACAGCTGCTCCAACCACTACCACAGCTGCTCCCACTACAACTGCTGCTCCCACTACAACCACAGCTGCTCCCACTACAACCACAGCTGCTCCAACCACTACCACAGCTGCTCCCACTACAACAACTCTTGCTCCCACCACTACCACAGCTGCTCCCACTACAACAACTGTTGCTCCCACCACTACCACAGCTATTCCCACTACAACACCTGCTGCTCCCACTACAACAACTTCTGCTCCCTCTACCACCACAGCTGCTCCAACCACAATTACAGCAGTGCAGACCACATTCACAGCTGCTCCAACTATGACTACACCTACAACTATGGAGTCAAGAATAACAAGGAAACTGACGTTTAGGTCTCCTAGAGAAAACTTCACAACTGATTTGCTTAACTCATCTTCAACTGCATTCAAAGACCGAGCTGCACTTTTAAAGTCCACGGTGAGTCATTTTCATTTGAAGCATTTAGAATTCGAGCAAGCCTTTTACGGTCCAATGTAAGTCTCTTTTCAGTCTGTTTAGAAATATTTGAATCAATGCTTTTGACAACAAAATTTTTTTTATTTAACTCCTTTTTTGGGTAGAAAAGTGAAAAACACAAATATTTTTCTTCAGAAAATTAAAACCAAATGAAAAGAACAATGTTTTATACTCAAGGAGGTCAATAAGGATTGTGAAAGTCCAATGCCATGCATACATTAGAGATTTCTTTGCTGGATCATGTGTAATCCAAATAATTTAAGTATACTTTCAGCATTTTAGCAGCTACTGCAGGTGCCTGGCACTGTCCAATTATTTTGAATTGGGGATGTTTGCATAAAGAAAATAACAAATTATGTCTTAATCCCTGATTATAAAAGAATTACCCACCTACTAATTCATAGAAATGATACACAGATATAGATGAATTAAATTACTTTTTGTCCAGTTTTCCTTCTGCGGGTGTGTTTTCTTGTCAGCATTTCTCAAATTTCATAGAAATGTTACACAGACTAAATAAAAACTGTTTTACCTTTATTTTCTGAAAAAATGGGAGAAGGGGGAGGAGATTAAAAAAGAAAAGGGATAAGGACTGACAATCTTTTGTTATGACAATAAGCCTCGAAGGTGGTTAAAAAATGAAAACAAAACAATTTTTTTCCAAAATTAAGCAATTTTGAGAAAATTGCTTGAATGGATTTTAATTACATAAATATTTGTAATTAGCTTTAAAATAGCCAGACTTAAGATGAACCATTTATGGAAAACTCATTCTTGTCTGTCTGCAGCTTGAACCACGCTACCAGGAGGCGTTTCCCGTGTTACGTGGTCTTAGGGTGACTTCCTTCAGGTATGATTTGCAGATATTTTTGGAATATTTTCAAATATAAATGTGGAAATATTAATTGATGTTTTATTACTTTTGCAGCAATGGGTCAATCATCAACAACATTGACCTTGAATTTCCATCAGCATCAGATCCTAACAGTACCCAAATTGAAAACGTTTTGATCAATGCATCTTCAAGCATTGATGCTTTCAGCATTGACACGGGTTCAATTGTTGTGGGTGAGATAGGTAAGCTAAATAACATTGACATAGTAGAAATTAAAATGTACATATAAATGATCCACATTGTGCAATATCACTGAGGATTACTTACAACAATTTTGTGTTCTCTGACCTCAACCACAGATGCTCCCACCACAACAACAGCTGTTCCCACCACAACCACAGCAGCTCCCACTACAACAACAGCTGCTCCAACCACAACCACAGCTGCTCCCACAACAACAACAGCTGCTCTTACAACAACCACAGCTGCTCCCACCACAACCACAGCTGCTCCAACCACTACCACGGCTGCTCCGACCACTACCACAGCTGCTCCCACCACAACCACAGCTGCTCCCACAACAACCACAGCTGCTCCCACAACAACCAAAGCTGCTCCAACGACAACCACAGCTTCTCCCACAACTACCACAGCTGCTCCCACAACAAATACAGCTGCTCCCACAACAACCACGGCTGCTCCCACAACAACCACAGCTGCTCCCACAACAACCACAGCTGCTCCCACTACAACCACAGCTTCTCCCACAACAACCACTGCTGCTCCCACAACAACCACAGCTGCTCCCACAACAAATACAGCTGCTCCCACAACAACCACGGCTGCTCTGACCACTACCACAGCTGCTCCCACCACAACCACATCTTCTCCCACTACAACTGCTGCTCCCACCACAACAACAGCTGCTCCCACAACAACCACAGCTGCTCCAACCACAACCACAGCTTCTCCCAAAACAACCACAGCTGCTCCAACCACAACGACTACAGCTGCTCCAACCACAACCACGGCTGCTCCCACAACAACCACAGCTGCTCCCACAACAACCACAGCTGCTCCCACTACAACCACAGCTTCTCCCACAACAACCACAGCTGCTCCCACAACAACCACAGCTTCTCCCACAACAACTACAGCTGCTCCCACAACAACCACGGCTGCTCTGACCACTACCACAGCTGCTCCCACCACAACCACATCTTCTCCCACTACAACTGCTGCTCCCACCACAACAACAGCTGCTCCCACAACAACCACAGCTGCTCCAACCACAACCACAGCTTCTCCCACAACAACCACAGCTGCTCCAACCACAACAACTACAGCTGCTCCAACAACAACCACAGCGTCTCCCACAACAACTACAGCTGCTCCCACAACAACTACAGCTGCTCCGACCACTACCACGGCTGCTCTGACCACTACCACAGCTGCTCCCACCGCAACAACAGCTCCTCCCACAACAACTACAGCTGCTCCCACAACAACTACAGCTGCTCCCACCACAACCACAGCTGCTCCCACAACAACCACAGCTGCTCCCACCACAACAACAGCTGCTTCCACAACAACCACAGCTGCTCCCACAACAACCACAGCTGCTCCCACCACAACAACAGCTGCTTCCACAACAACCACAGCTGCTCCCACAACAACCACAGCTGCTCCAACCACAACCACGGCTGCTCCCACAACAACCACGGCTGCTCCCACAACAACCACAGCTGCTCCCACAACAACCACAGCTGCTCCCACTACAACCACAGCTTCCCCCACAACAACCACAGCTGCTCCCACTACAACCACAGCAGCTCCCACAACAACCACAGCTGCTCCCACAACAACCACAGCTGCTCCCACTACAACCACAGCTTCCCCCACAACAACCACAGCTGCTCCCACTACAACCACAGCAGCTCCCACCACAACCACAGCTGCTCCCACAACAACCACAGCTGCTCCCACCACTACCACGGCTGCTCCCACCACTACCACAGCTGCTCCCACCACAACCACGGCTGCTCCCACCACTACCACGGCTGCTCCCACCACTACCACGGCTGCTCCCACCACAACCACAGCTGCTCCCACAACAACCACAGCTGCTCCCACTACAACCACAGCTTCCCCCACAACAACCACAGCTGCTCCCACTACAACCACAGCAGCTCCCACCACAACCACGGCTGCTCCCACAACAACCACGGCTGCTCCCACCACTACCACGGCTGCTCCCACCACAACCACGGCTGCTCCCACCACAACCACGGCTGCTCCCACCACAACCACAGCTGCTCCCACAACAACCACAGCTGCTCCCACAACAACCACAGCTGCTCCAACCACAACAACCACGGCTGCTCCCACCACAACCACATCTTCTCCCACAACAACAGCTGCTCCCACAACAACCACAGTTGCTCCAACCACAACCACGGCTGCTCCCACAACAACCACAGCTTCTCCCACAACAACTACAGCTGCTCCAACCACAACAACCACAGCTGCTCCTACCACTACCACGGCTGCTCTGACCACAACCACGGCTGCTCCCACCACAACCACATCTTCTCCCACTACAACTGCTGCTCCCACCACAACCACATCTTCTCCCACAACCACAGCTGCTCCCACAACAACCACAGCTGCTCCCACAACAACCACGGCTGCTCCCACAACAACCACATCTTCTCCCACAACAACAGCTGCTCCCACAACAACCACAGCTGCTCCCACAACAACCACAGCTGCTCCCACAACAACCACAGCTTCTCCCACAACAACCACAGCTGCTCCAACCACAACAACTACAGCTGCTCCAACCACAACAACCACGGCTGCTCCCACAACAACCACATCTTCTCCCACAACAACAGCTGCTCCCACAACAACCACAGCTGCTCCAACCACAACCACGGCTGCTCCCACAACAACCACAGCTTCTCCCACAACAACAGCTGCTCCCACAACAACCACGGCTGCTCCCACAACAACCACAGCTGCTCCCACAACAACCACAGCTGCTCCCACTACAACCACAGCTTCCCCCACAACAACCACAGCTGCTCCCACTACAACCACAGCAGCTCCCACCACAACCACAGCTGCTCCCACAACAACCACAGCTGCTCCCACCACTACCACGGCTGCTCCCACCACTACCACAGCTGCTCCCACCACAACCACGGCTGCTCCCACCACTACCACGGCTGCTCCCACCACTACCACGGCTGCTCCCACCACAACCACAGCTGCTCCCACAACAACCACAGCTGCTCCCACTACAACCACAGCTTCCCCCACAACAACCACAGCTGCTCCCACTACAACCACAGCAGCTCCCACCACAACCACGGCTGCTCCCACAACAACCACGGCTGCTCCCACCACTACCACGGCTGCTCCCACCACAACCACGGCTGCTCCCACCACAACCACGGCTGCTCCCACCACAACCACAGCTGCTCCCACAACAACCACAGCTGCTCCAACCACAACAACCACGGCTGCTCCCACCACAACCACATCTTCTCCCACAACAACAGCTGCTCCCACAACAACCACAGTTGCTCCAACCACAACCACGGCTGCTCCCACAACAACCACAGCTTCTCCCACAACAACTACAGCTGCTCCAACCACAACAACCACAGCTGCTCCTACCACTACCACGGCTGCTCTGACCACAACCACGGCTGCTCCCACCACAACCACATCTTCTCCCACTACAAACTGCTGCTCCCACCACAACCACATCTTCTCCCACAACCACAGCTGCTCCCACAACAACCACAGCTGCTCCCACAACAACCACGGCTGCTCCCACAACAACCACATCTTCTCCCACAACAACAGCTGCTCCCACAACAACCACAGCTGCTCCCACAACAACCACAGCTGCTCCCACAACAACCACAGCTTCTCCCACAACAACTACAGCTGCTCCAACCACAACAACTACAGCTGCTCCAACCACAACAACCACGGCTGCTCCCACAACAACCACATCTTCTCCCACAACAACAGCTGCTCCCACAACAACCACAGCTGCTCCAACCACAACCACGGCTGCTCCCACAACAACCACAGCTTCTCCCACAACAACAGCTGCTCCCACAACAACCACGGCTGCTCCCACAACAACCACAGCTGCTCCCACAACAACCACAGCTGCTCCCACTACAACCACAGCTTCCCCCACATCAACCACAGCTGCTCCCACAACAACCACAGCTGCTCCCACTACAACCACAGCTTCCCCCACAACAACCACAGCTGCTCCCACTAAAACCACAGCAGCTCCCACCACAACCACAGCTGCTCCCACAACAACCACAGCTGCTCCCACTACAACCACAGCTTCCCCCACAACAACCACAGCTGCTCCCACTACAACCACAGCAGCTCCCACCACAACCACGGCTGCTCCCACAACAACCACGGCTGCTCCCACCACTACCACGGCTGCTCCCACCACAACCACGGCTGCTCCCACCACAACCACGGCTGCTCCCACCACAACCACAGCTGCTCCCACAACAACCACAGCTGCTCCCACAACAACCACAGCTGCTCCCACAACAACCACAGCTGCTCCAACCACAACAACCACGGCTGCTCCCACCACAACCACATCTTCTCCCACAACAACAGCTGCTCCCACAACAACCACAGTTGCTCCAACCACAACCACGGCTGCTCCCACAACAACCACAGCTTCTCCCACAACAACTACAGCTGCTACAACCACAACAACCACAGCTGCTCCTACCACTACCACGGCTGCTCTGACCACAACCACGGCTGCTCCCACCACAACCACATCTTCTCCCACTACAACTGCTGCTCCCACCACAACCACATCTTCTCCCACAACCACAGCTGCTCCCACAACAACCACAGCTGCTCCCACAACAACCACGGCTGCTCCCACAACAACCACATCTTCTCCCACAACAACAGCTGCTCCCACAACAACCACAGCTGCTCCCACAACAACCACAGCTTCTCCCACAACAACTACAGCTGCTCCAACCACAACAACTACAGCTGCTCCAACCACAACAACCACGGCTGCTCCCACAACAACCACATCTTCTCCCACAACAACAGCTGCTCCCACAACAACCACAGCTGCTCCAACCACAACCACGGCTGCTCCCACAACAACCACAGCTTCTCCCACAACAACAGCTGCTCCCACAACAACCACGGCTGCTCCCACAACAACCACAGCTGCTCCCACAACAACCACAGCTGCTCCCACAACAACCACAGCTTCTCCCACAACAACTACAGCTGCTCCAACCACAACAACTACAGCTGCTCCAACCACAACAACCACGGCTGCTCCCACAACAACCACATCTTCTCCCACAACAACAGCTGCTCCCACAACAACCACAGCTGCTCCAACCACAACCACGGCTGCTCCCACAACAACCACAGCTTCTCCCACAACAACAGCTGCTCCCACAACAACCACGGCTGCTCCCACAACAACCACAGCTGCTCCCACAACAACCACAGCTGCTCCCACTACAACCACAGCTTCCCCCACAACAACCACAGCTGCTCCCACAACAACCACAGCTGCTCCCACTACAACCACAGCTTCCCCCACAACAACCACAGCTGCTCCCACTACAACCACAGCAGCTCCCACCACAACCACAGCTGCTCCCACAACAACCACAGCTGCTCCCACAACAACCACAGCTGCTCCCACAACAACCACAGCTGCTCCCACTACAACCACAGCTTCCCCCACAACAACCACAGCTGCTCCCACTACAACCACAGCTGCTCCCACTACAACCACAGCAGCTCCCACCACAACCACAGCTGCTCCCACAACAACCACGGCTGTTCCCACCACTACCACGGCTGCTCCCACCACAACCACAGCTGCTCCCACAACAACCACAGCTGCTCCCACTACAACCACAGCTTCCCCCACAACAACCACAGCTGCTCCCACTACAACCACAGCAGCTCCCACCACAACCACAGCTGCTCCCACAACAACCACAGCTGCTCCCACCACTACCACGGCTGCTCCCACCACAACCACGGCTGCTCCCACAACAACCACAGCTGCTCCCACAACAACCACAGCTGCTCCCACTACAACCACAGCTTCCCCCACAACAACCACAGCTGCTCCCACTACAACCACAGCAGCTCCCACCACAACCACAGCTGCTCCCACAACAACCACAGCTGCTCCCACCACTACCACGGCTGCTCCCACCACTACCACGGCTGCTCCCACCACAACCACAGCTGCTCCCACAACAACCACAGCTGCTCCCACTACAACCACAGCTTCCCCCACAACAACCACAGCTGCTCCCACTACAACCACAGCAGCTCCCACCACAACCACAGCTGCTCCCACAACAACCACAGCTGCTCCCACCACTACCACGGCTGCTCCCACCACTACCACGGCTGCTCCCACCACAACCACAGCTGCTCCAACCACAACCAGTTCTACTCCAAGGACAACTACGGCTGCTCCAAGCACTATTACAGCAGTGCAGACCACATTCACAGCTGCTCCAACTATGACTACACCTACAACTATGGAGTCAAGAATAACAAGGAAACTGACGTTTAGGTCTCCTGGAGAGAACTTCACAACTGATTTGCTAAACTCATCTTCAACTGCATTCAAAGACCGAGCTGCACTTTTAAAGTCCACGGTGAGTCCTGTTCATCTGAAGCATTTAGAATTCGAGCAAGCCTTTTACGGTCCAATGTAAGTCTCTTTTCAGTTGGTTTAGAAATATTTGAATCAATGCTTTTAACAACAAAAAAAAATATTTTTACTTAACTCTTTTTTTGTGTAGAAAAGAGAAAAACACAAATATTTTTCTTCAGAAAATTAAAACCAAATGTAAAGAACAATGTTTTCTACTCAAGGAGGTCGATAAGGATTGTGAAAGACCAGAGCCATGCATATATTAGAGTTTTCTTTGCTGCATCATAGGTAATCCAAATATTTTGATTATACTTTCAGCATTTTAGCAGCTACTGCAGGAGCCTGGCACTGTCCCATTATTTTGATTAGGGGATCTTTGCATAAAAAAATTACAAATTATGTGTTAGTCCCTGATTATAAAAGAATAACCCACATTCTAATTTATAGAACTGATACACAGATACAGATTAATTTAATTATTTTTGTCCATTTTCCTTCTTCAGGTGTGTTTGCTTGTCAGCATGTGTCATTTCAGTGAAATGTTACACAGACTCAAAAAAAAACTGTTGTACCTTTACTTTCTGTAAAACTGGGGAGAGGGGGGAGCAGATTAAAATAGAAGAGGAATAAAGACTGACAATCTTTTATTATCCCAATAAGCCTATAAGGTGGCTAAAAAATTAAAACAAAACAATTTGCATTTGTTTAGCTAATTTAGCATTTTTGAGAAAAATGTATCAAAAGGTACAAATATTCCATGTATTTTAATATGATACATGCCAATATGATTAATAGCTAAACTTAAGATAAACCATTTATGGAAAACTAATTTTTTTCTGTCTGCAGCTCAATCCACGCTACCAGCAGGCGTTTCCATTATTACGTGATTTTGTTGTCACTTCCTTCAGGTATGATTTGCAAATACATTTGGATTATTTTTAAGTATAAATTTGGAAATATTAACTGATATTTTATTACTTTTGCAGCAACGGATCAATCATCAACAACATTACCCTTGAATTTCCATTAGCATCAGCTCCTAATAGAACCCAAATTGCAGAAGTTTTGATCAATGCATCTTCATTCATCACTGATTTTGAAATTGACACTAGGTTTATTTTTGTGGATGGGGAAGGTAAGCTAAATAACATTGACATGATAGAAATAAAAAATGTAAATATAAATTATCCAAATTTTGGAATATTACGGAGGATTACTTACAACAATTTTGTGTTCTCTGACCTCAACCACAGCTGCTATCACTACAACAACTGCTCCGACCACTACAACCACAGCTGCTCCCACTACAACAACTGCTCCGACCACTACAACCACAGCTGCTCCCACTACAACAACAGCTGCTCTTACGACAACAACTGCTGCTCCCACAACAACAACTGCTCCGACCACTATAACCACAGCTGCTCCCACAACAACCACAGCTGCTCTCACCACTACCACAGCTGCTCCCACTACAACAACTGCTGCTCCAACCACAACCACTGCTGCTCCCACTACAACAACAGCTGCTCCCACTACAACAACAGCTGCTCTTACGACAACAACTGCTGCTCCCACAACAACAACTGCTCCGACCACTATAACCACAGCTGCTCCCACAACAACCACAGCTGCTCTTACGACAACAACTGCTCCGACCACTACAACCACAGCTGCTCCCACAACAACAACAGCTGCTCTTACGACAACAACTGCTGCTCCCACGACAACAACTGCTCCGACCACTATAACCACAGCTGCTCCCACAACAACAACAGCTGCTCTTACGACAACAACTGCTGCTCCCACAACAACAACTGCTCCGACCACTACAACCACAGCTGCTCCCACTACAACAACAGCTGCTCCCACTACAACAACAGCTGCTCTTACGACAACAACTGCTGCTCCCACAACAACAACTGCTGCTCCCACAACAACCACAGCTGCTCTCACCACTACCACAGCTGCTCCCACTACAACAACAGCTGCTCCAACCACAACCACAGCAGCTCCCACTACAACAACAGCTGCTCTCACCACGACCACAGCTGCTCTCACTACGACCACAGCTGCTCCCACTACGACCACAGCTGCTCCCACTACAACAACAGCTGCTCCCACTACAACAACAGCTGCTCCCACTACAACCACAGCTGCTCCCACTACAACAGCTGCTCCCACTACAACAGCTGCTCCAACCACAACCACAACCACTGCTGCTCCCACTACAACAACAGCTGCTCCCACTACAACAACAGCTGCTCCCACTACAACAACAGTTGCTCCCACTACAACCACAGCTGCTCCCACTACAACAGCTGCTCCAACCACAACCACAACCACAGCTGCTCCCACTACAACCACAGCTGCTCCCACTACAACCACAGCTGCTCCCACTACAACAACAGCTGCTCCAACCACAGCTGCTCCCACTACAACAACAGCTGCTCCCACTACAACAACAGCTGCTCCCACTACAACTACAGCTGCTCCCACTACAACCACAGCTGCTCCCGCTACAACCACAGCTGCTCCAACCACAACCACAGCTGTTCCCACTACAACCACAGCTGCTCCCACTACAACCACAGCTGCTCCCACCATGACAGCAACTGCCCCAACCCCAACAACTGAAGAACCAAACACAAACACTGCTGCTCCCTCCACAACTACGTCTGCCCCAACCCCAGCCACAATCACAGCTGCTACACCAACACCCACAGCTGAACAAACAAATCCCCCCACTGAGGCATCTACTGTACAAGCTACAACTGAAGCTCCTGGTCCAGTATATGCTGTTCAAACAACTATTATTCACGAGTTTGTTGAGCAGCTTAGAGATAGAAACAGCAAAGAATTTAAGGACCTTGAGATAAGAGTCACAGAAACAGTAAGTGCCATACTTATATGTATCTTGATGGTCTCATGTACAGAGATAAAAAACTATTTATATTCAGCTATTTAAATGTATATGTTGTTCTTATGGTTGTACTTAATTTTTTGTCCTACAGTATGACATAATCTACAGGAAAAGATTCGGGCTCCTCTTCATCCGTAGTTATGTTATTGAATTCAGGTGAGATTCAACATTTTTGGATTTTACTTTTCTTTCTAGATGCTGAGTGGTGGTGATTTTAACGATGATTCAAATTATTTCATGGGAAAAGAGCTATATTTATATATACTGCTACTTTTTATTTTCAGTTTTCCTCAACTTGTTTCATTTATGGTTATATTGCAGGGCTCCACTGACGCGCGCACAAAATAATAATACTATAGCAGAGGTGGGGTTGTTGTTCAATAGAACCACACCAGTTGAAGAACTCCCAGAGAATAAAGTTGTACAAGAAACCTTGATCCAGGCTATAAACAGCACTACCTTCAACGTCTCATTTGTACCTGGCTCTGTCGAAATAATACGTAAGTAAACAAAGATGTAACACTTTACAAAAACAGGGCAATGTGAGTTTTTATTTAAGCAGTAATGTTTTTACTTTCCTTCATTCCATGTTTCTGTTTTAGCAGAGACCCATTCTTTTACAAAATAAGCAATGGCTAACTTTTTAAAATGTATTATTCTAAGTTTCTTAAGAACAAAATAGAGGCAGAAAGGAACCTTTACATTTGCTACTTATTGAAATAACTTGTAGCATTTTCTCAGTAGCTCCTTTCCTGTGATAAAGATAACTCTGACTTGAACTTAAGACATTTTTAAAGGTATTCTTTATGACAATAATATCTCTGTTACTTCTTTACACTTGTTTCTGGCAGGCACACCTTTGACTACCGCAGCACCCATAACAAATTCTACAGTGGCTAACATCACTGCTGCTATAACCAATTCTTCAACAACTACTACAGCTAACCCACCCACTACCAACCCCACTTCCAATTCTACGGTTACTGCCATCACTGCAGCTACAAATGCTACAACCAATTCTTCAACGACTACTACAGCTAACCCACCCACTACCAACCCCACTTCCAATTCTACGGTTACTGCCATCACTGCAGCTACAAATGCTACAACCAATTCCTCAACAACTACTGCAGCTACACCAACAACCACTTCCACAACCATCACCACCACAACTACAACAACACTAACAACCACTTCCACAACGACTACACCTACAACTATGGAGTCAAGAGTAACAAGGACACTGACTTTTAGGTCTGCTGGAGAGACCTTCACAATTGATTTGCTCAACCCATCATCTGCAGCATTTAGAAATCGAGCAAGTCTTTTACAGTCCAATGTAAGTCTCAATTCAGCTGGTTTAGAAGTATTTGAATTACTGGTTTTACTAAAAAATATATATTTTAACTTAACTATTTTTAGGGTAGAAAAGAAAAAAAGAAAAACCCAAATACTTTTCTTCAGAAAATAAAAACAAAATAGACCAGAAAGTAAAAAACGAATGATTGTGAAAGTCCAGAGCCATGCATGCATTAGAGATTTCTTTGCTGCATCATATGTAATCCAAATTGTTTTATTATACTTTCAGCATTTTAACAGCTACTGCAGGAGCCTGGCATTGTCCCCTCATTTTGAATTGGGGGTCTTCACATAAAAAAATAACAAATTAAGTCTTAATCCCTGATTATAAAAGAAGAACCACTGTCTAATTTATATATTGATACACATATACAGATAAATTTAATTATGTTTTGTCCAGTTTTCCTTCTTCAGGTGTGTTTGCTTGTCAGTCTCAAATTTCTTTTTTTTTTTTTTTTTTTCAGTCTCAAATTTCAGTGAAATGCTACACAGACTAAAAAAAAACCTGTTGTACCTTTACTTTCTGAAAAACTGGGGGAGGGTGGAGCAGATTAAAAAACAAAAGGGATAAGGACTGACAATCTTTTATTATGCCAATAAGCATGGAAGGTGGCTAAAAAATGAAAGCAAAACAAAATTTTGCATTTGTGTGAAATATTTATGAAAATGTAGATATATCTTGTATCTCCATATACAATTATATATATATATATATATATATATATATATATATATATATATATATATATATAAAATATATACAATATTCACTGTTTCCCCCCCCCAAAAAAAAACAGTGAATGAATTTTAATTACATAAATATTTGCAATTAAACTTTGACAATCTTAAGATAAACCATTTATGGAAAACTCATTTTTGTCTGTCTGCAGCTTGAACCACGCTACAAGCAGGCGTTTCCCACATTACGTGCTTTTATGGTGACTTCATTCAGGTATGATTTGCAGATAAATTTGGAATATTGTTAAATATAAATTTGGAAATAATAACTGATATTTTATTACTTTTGCAGCAACGGATCAATCATCAACAACATTATCCTTCAATTTCCATCAGCATCAGCTCCTAATAGTACCCAAATTGCAGAAGTTTTGATCAACGCAGCTTCAAGCATCACGGCTTTCAACATTGACACGGGTTCTGTTTTTGTGGATGGCGCATGTAAGCTAAATAACATTCACATCACAGCACATATAAATAGTAAATTATACAAAATCTGCAATATCACAGAGGCCTTTGTTGAAATAATGTTGTGTGTCCCCTTTTCTATACCTACAGCGATGTCAAGTGGAGTAAGCCACAAGATCAGCCTCATCACTGCTTTCAGCATGGTCCTGTTGTCATGGCTTCTGTCAAGCCAGCAATAACGTCTCTGCTGGTTTCCAGAGGAAAATCTGCTGGAAAACGTCAACTATTACTGGTATAAACAAGGACGTTGTTCCAATTGAAAAACCAGGAATTACTCTTGCATTTGAACTTTTAAACAATTATTTAAACTTGATTGTGTAGAACAAAAGTTACTTCAATGAAAATGTCAGGCTATTAATTTTTTTTGTCAGTTTTGTCTTATTTATTGTTGCAAAGTAAATTGATATGTAACAGTGAAATAATTTATCATCTTTAAAAGTAAATATGAAGGTAACCCTCTTAGACCCCAATGCGTTCTCCTAGATTTGTGCTCAAATGGTGACTGTTCGTGCAATTCTTAAGAATTCTCTCAATGACTATTTTAAGGCAAACCAAACATAAGCTGTCCTACGTGATTGCCCAGTTTTCCTTTTTCTTTTCAATGTATTCCTAACAAAAATACTCTGTATTCAGTATTCTGTAAAGCATTGTCTTTTTTGCCTTTTTACCTATCCATGCAATACAAATAAATGAAAAAACATCTTAGAATTCATTGTTTTATTTGAAAATTAGCAGCAGTTCAAACTTGAAGAAAGCTATATGTGTTGGTGTTTTTGTTAGGAGAATTGATATACACAGAGAAACACAGTTGTGTCTCTTTCCTTTTAAGCAAGTTTCTCAGCATGAAAGGGCACAAAAATAATGTGACAGGTTATTTTCCAGGTTCAGCAGTTTTATTTTTAGATTCACTCATGGTAAAACATTCCAATACTAAAGATTGATATCACATCAGAAACACTCATGGCATACAATAGTTTAAGACTATGCTAAATATGGTAAATGTTTTTTGGTAGAAGCTCGAAGAAGGAATTGCTTTTCACAGTTAATGCACCGTTTGACTAAAGAGCACCTTTTAGGCAGAACTTTTAAGGTCAGAGAGGCATGTTGGCTTTGACTACTCCACCCTCCTTCTAACCCCTAAGCCACATCAGGTTGTCCACTAACAATAAAACAATTTGAACCTCTTTCAGTAGTGACATTCCTAATTCTAAGCTTATCTGTTGCAATTTTACCATGAAATACACTTGTTTTTACCGCTTACAAAAATTAATCTTGAAAGTTCTGATAAGTTGCTATACCTTTCTACCACCACAAAGGGTATCTGGACCCAACTCCACAATCTAGCAGGGAGAGAAGCCAATGACTACAATAGCACCACTTCCTGACAAATCTTACTGAGACGTTTCAACAAGGTAGAAGCTTTCGAGTGAAACCTTGAAAGCTTGTGAGATCAGGATGGTCTCACGAGGCTAGCTTTCTTATAGACCAAACTAAAACTCTAATTGATAATTACTTTAGCTGTTTCTTTGACCCAGTGTCTACAGACCTGCCAGGTCACATATGATCTTGGGAGCAGCATGGTAGTTTAAAGGAAACAAAGGAAAAATAAAAAAAATGACACACAGGACGAGGAGAGCAGGAGATAAGATAAGAATTACCCTTATTGTCCCACAGTAGAGAAATCACATAACACAGATGTTACATTTGAAAAGCACAATTACACACTAGACGAGTAAGGAGTAACAAGCTAATCTAAAATTAAGTTCTAAAGCAACAGAGAATGAACTTATCATAAAGGTAAAATAAAAATACATATAAAGCATTGTATAATATGGCATACTCAGATATTAAATGCAATGTTCAATTTAAACAAAAATTACAGCAGCTGATTTACACAACAATTTGAGAAAAATATGCAATATGCATGATTGTATAAGTAACACCCAGATTAGCTAAAGTGTGTGCAAATGAACATTAGTATTTGAGAGACAATGATTTATGATTAGATCAGAACCTGTTCAACCAATGGAGAATGGACAGAGTATCAGGCACTGGTACACAAGGAAGTAACAGGCATGCAATGGAAGAATCCAGCTGAAAACAAAGAGAAACCAGTAACTTAAATAGCAGGTGAAACAGGTTAGGGTCATGAGCTTAACTAGTTGGCACAGGTATGCCGAGCTTCATGAGCTTTATAACAGAGAGCGTGAATGATCACAGAAACAAGGAATCAGCTGGACAGAGACTAATTAACAGAGACAGAGCTGAGAATCAAGTGGAGGAGATAAACAGAGATGAAAAGGAACAATTCCAAAATTAACAAAGAAAACAACAAAAAGAATGAACTACAAGACTAAGCACAAAGGAAATTAACTAATAAGGTAGCATCCATGTAATAGTAAAGAACCCTGAACTTGACAAAAAGTAAAGGGAATTATTTATACCCACACAAAAGAAAACCAAAACACCTTAGGATCATGACAGCATATCTTGGTTATTTCTTTTAATTTTGGTGATTATGACTGACAACTAATGAAGACCCAAAATTCAGTATCTCAAAAAATTAGATTACTTGAGAGCAATACAAAAACAAATTCCAGAGATGTTGCCAAAACTGAAAAGTATCAGCAATTACAGCACTAAATATTTAGCTGGGGCTCATTTTCCCTGGATTACTGCAGCAATGTGACCTGGCATGGAGTTGATCAGTCTGTGGCGCTACTCCGGTGTTCTGATTGTGGCCTTCAACTCTTCTGCATTATTAGATCTGGCGTATCGCACCTTCCTCTTCACAATACCTCATAGATTTTTTCTGGGGTTAAGGCCAGGCAGGTTTGCTGGCAAATTAAGAACAGGGAAACCAAGGTCCTTAACCAGGTACTGGTAGCTTTGGCACTGTGTGCAGGTGCCAAGTCCTGTTGGAAAATTAAATCTGAATCTCCATAATTGTTCAGCAGCTATTGTTCAGCAGCTAAAACTTCCTGGTAGACGGCTGTGTTGTTGACCTTGGACCTCAGACAACACAGTGAACCAACACCTGCAGATGGCATGTCACTTCAAACCATCACTGACTGGAAACTTTACACTGAACCTCAAGACACATGGATTCTGTGCCTTTCCCCTCTTCCTCCAGACTCTGGGACCTTGATTTACAAAGGAAATGCTAAACTTACTTTCATCAGAGAACATAACTTTGGACCACTCAGCATCAGTCCAGTCCTTTTTGTCTTTAGCCCAGGCAAGATGCTTCTGACGCTGTCTCTTCTTCTAGAGTGGCCTGACACAAGGAATGCGACAGTTGAAACCCATGTCTTGCCCTCCTTGTGCAAGGTATTAATGGTCGTCTATTTGACAACTGTCAAGTTACAGTCTTCCTCATCATTGTGTAGCCTACAGAACTAGACTGAGAGAGGTATTTGCAGGTTTTTTAAGGTAATTAGCTGATTAGCTGTGGTACCAGTATTGGACCTTTTCACGATATTCTAATTTTCAGAGATACTGAATTGGGGGTTTTCAAAGTTCAAATAAATGTACACTAGAAATATATCAGTCTGTGTGTAATGAATGAAATACAATATACAAGTTTCACTTTTTGAATGGAATTACTAAAAAAAAAAAAAAACACTTTTTCATGACATTCTAATTACATGACCAGGACCTGTATAAAAGGATTGTGAAAAAAATACACCATCTATCCATTCTATGGTTTTGACATAATGATCCTGTCTAGATATAACTGTAATCATTTTACTTTACTCTCAAGTAATAAAAAAAAAATCTCCTACCGCAGATTGCACTGTATTATTATACATTACATTATTGACGTACATCAAAAAGATGAAGATTAAACTGAAAACTTTATTAAACACCAAGTACAGCTTCAAAACCTTGGATATGTTCAAACTATGTAAAAGTCTGGAATTTATTAACCACGACTGCAAGCCATGCTCACTTTAGACAGCAATTCAAAATCACCTCATTTCTAGCACTGCCTTTGTAGTGTTTGGTTATATATTTTGGTATGACACACAGGAGAGTGTTTCAAGCCAGGGGCATAAAGTTGATGTTAGTCTTTGCTTACCTAACTGAGCAATGCAACATTTAAAATTTTACAAGTGGGTATGTAACCAATGATGAGCTGAGTAAAATACTGTTAAATTCTTAATGGTTTATTTCAGATGTGGGATTCTATTTAAAAATGTATAGATAATAAGTTGGGGTTTTGGATCCCATGCCTGTCTTAAGGAATCAATATTTCTGAATTTAATGCCCCAAGACTTCTTCCTGACGATATTTGTTTAGAATATTGTTTAGAACTTGCCATGATCTGAATTTCTCAAAACAACAGTGCCATCTAGTGTTGCAAATGTGTCAATGTTTGTATAACTCAAGACAGGATGGCCAAGTGTGCTATAGAGCGCCTGTCTATATATGTGACTTATGTACTAGTTTATTTTTCATTAGATACTGACTTCTTTGCATGTATATCTCAGAAACCTTTAGAAATGTAAATACATCTGTTTAAAACACTGAATCTTTCCTATATTTTTCCTACACTTGTAGTCGTACTAAGTAGACCATCAAGGAGTGGACATTCCCGTTTTTAAAGCTCCGTAATAGACATCTGGAAGTATTTGGAGTAAATTGATCTGCTGTTCCTTGTGTTTAATGTCACAGTTTTTAAGAAAACTTAAGCATTTTTTTTTACATACAAACTTTGATCTTATCTTAATCTTAATCTTATTTTTGATTTTTTTTTTTTTTGGTCTAATAGGTACCTTTCTCTGAACCAACTTACCAGTTCTTAAAATTGGAAACATGAAAACCACAAACTGATTGTACCAAAGAGTCAGAATAAGAAGTACTGGTAGGAAAAACCACTCTATGTAGGCTGGTTATGGCCACTCATTTTCCTGGACAGGGAGGGGCTCCTGCTCAGACTCATGAGGTTTACGCAGACATGCATTAATCAAGCATAATATCACTTTGGGCTCAATTTTGATGAAGGAATAACATCATAACATGGTTTAAAGGTTGGAAATATGAATTTTGCATGATAAAGGCCCTTTAATATTGTTAATGTCAGACATCTGTTTTGTCTGTAAATTGCCTCTTGCCTCTAGGTCCATGCAAAACATGGGATTTAGCCTCTGGTTTCACACGCTTATTGCACTTTCTCCTTCTTAGTGTCTTTTCTCCCCTTGCATGCAGCAATAGACCAAGACTAGACTTTTAAAAGCATTTTTGTTCCTCATTCCCTTATTATTCAATTCAATTCAATTCAATTCAATTTTATTTATATAGCGCCAAATCATGAAACATGTCATCTCAAGGCACTTTACAAAATCAAGTTCAATCATATTATACAGATTGGGTCAGATTATACAGATTGGTCAAAAATGTCCTATATAAGGAAACCAGTTGATTGCATCAAAGTCCCGACAAGCAGCAGTCACTCCTGGGGAACCGTTGAGCCACAGGGAGAGTCGTCTGCATTGAACATGGCTTGTACAATAATGATTTGCATTATTGTTTTTACACATTTATCCTATTCACACTGTGTTACTTTTCCCCAAATTTTGCATTTAGCTGTTTTAAATGAAAGGTCTTCTACAAAATTGGATTTATTTAAAAGTTTTTCTTTGTGCCATTGTATGAATAAAAACTTTAAACTCATTAAGCATTTTCCCCCCATTTCTTTTAATTCTGTATGCAGATAAACCTTAGTATAGCTGAAAGTGACTCAGTACTAGTGATGAATAAAGAGTTTTTTTCTAGAGTCACTCATGACCTTTTAGTCATTCTGATGTTAAATAACCAAATTATTTCAGATAAATCATTAGAACTTGCTTCAATCTGACGAGTTTATTTTTCCTTTAATCGGTCTGTCTGGAACCACATGTTAAAACTATTCCTAAAACTGAATATCTTCCAACTGCTGATAACCGAAGATATCTTTCAGTGAGTTGGGTTTTCATTAAATATAGTAAACTGTAAAGCAGCAAGATAATACTCCTGCAATTGCAGCTGATGTTACTGTAATAGAAGTTTTTTTATATTTCTTGTAGTGAAATGACGGTATTTATTTGCTGAAGCAGATTTCTTTATAGTTCAATGTATGAATTAAACATCCGTTTCAAGTGTAATTTAACTCATTTTAAATTTCTCCAGTTACAGCTGGACACAGTCAGAGGCAGATGATCATATATCTCCAGTCAGTTAACTGCTGCCTGTCCCCCAGAATGAGCTGGAGGATGTCGCTGAGGAGATGGATCTCTGGCTTCTCTCCTGGACCTGTTGCCTCCATGACCCAATCCCAGATAAGAGGAAGACAATGGATGGACAGACGGACGGACGTCTCAGAAAGGTAAAGTTATTTTGTTTTAAGGGTAAAAGCTTTCTTGTAGTCATGAACATATATGAACATAAATGTTACCTTTATACATGCTGCATAGGATTTGATCAATGCATGTCTAAGAGTTTGTGTGTGTTCTTGTACTTGCAGCTGAGTGAGAACACATTTTGCTCAATTTACTAATAAAATTAATCCTCTAGTAAATCTTCTAGAGGATTTGTCGTTCCTCACTTTTATTCTGGGCTAGTGGTTAGGTTTAGCACCATGGTGTCAGTTAGGTTTAGGTTAGGTATAAACCTGTAATGGTCAGGGTTAGGTCATAGAAAGGCTTGAATTTTAAAGAAAGTCTGGAAGAAAAGGCACAGTCCTTACTGTACGTCAATCGTGGTTGTGTGTGTGTGTGTGTGTGTGTGTGTGTGTAATGAATTTTACTATTTTTTTTACATTCTCAGGTCACTTTGAAGACAGCAGACACACACGCAGCAGGGCCTAATGAAATTGTGGTGTACTGGTGGAAAATGGTGAAAAACAAACGTATGTTTTACATTTCCGACATATATTCTGTTATATTGTGGACCCAGAGCAAAAACTTATTTTTCATATTTCTTCTGTTCCATGGTGTTGCTTTCACAAGTCCTTGAATAAATAATAATTTGAAAAAAGAAACAAAAAACAAAACGAGTTCTAGTTGGGGTTAGTGTTGACTTTTTGTGACCCTTTTGGTGATCTCAAATATGTTTAATTTGAACCTGATCCGACCTGTCATAAGAATTTCAAAGTGAATTAACAGATTTCTGAACATAATGTGTTTGTGCTAAATTTGGATTCTCCGAAGCTGTCATTATGGCAGACAAAAGATGACATAACAGCCACACCTCAAACATTTTCTCACTGATAATTTACATGCAAGAAATTTTCCTTGCAACTTGTTTGACAGGAAAATAGTTAAATATTTAAAAATTGTATACACAGATAAATTTTGTTCTGTTTAAGAGTTGCTCTGTACATGAAATCAACACCCACGAGAGACCTTTTTACCTACTAGAAGTGGTGTAAAGTCTGACAACTTCTGTGAAAATCCAAGGAGAATCTCCAGGAACTCCAAAGTAATGCAAAAGCTATTTTCACCTTTTTTATTTATACATTTATATGGATACAACACAGTTTTATAAAAACAAAATGTATTAACATTTTGACTGGTAAAACTGTAAGATTTCTATGCATACAACTCAAATTGTCTAAGTTGTTCACTTAAGCGGAACAAAGAACTAATATTTCTCAGGATTGTGTAAGCAGTATAGATGTATGTAACTTGAAATTAGAGGCTGCAGAGCCGCATTCTTTATTTTGTCATTCCTGAGACACCTGCAGTTGTTTGAAAAGAAGGTCCTTACCTGCGTCATGCTAGTAATAACATGCAGCTTATATATAAGGCTGAACAAAGCTGTAGAAAAACAAGAGTTTCAGGAGTAGCAGGAGAAATTTACGGAACTTTGGACTTTACTTACTGCTTTAGGTAAGTCTAGCGTTAACATTTAAATTTGTATATATCTAGAAATAAATATAGCTCAAAACCTATTGTTTCAAGGTTTGAGATTTGTTGTGGTTTTATTAACATTTATGTAAAATCCAGTTTTATTTATATGAATGTTTAAAAATCTAAATTTTTCATATATTGAGTAAAATAGGTTTCATTATTTCAAGGTTTATTATATATATATATATATATATATATATATATATATATATATATATATATATATATATATATATATATATATATATATATATATATATAGTTTTAGTTTTTTTAATCATTTTAATTTTTCAACCATCCAAGTTATAGGATGCTGCAAAAAACTGATTTTGTTATTTTCCCCATATTGTAAAAAAAAAAAAAAAAAGTACATTTCCACTTTTTGTTAAGTTCATATTTCAGTAGTTGTCTTTGCAAATGTTGGTCAACTACAAAAAATAGTATGTGCCCTATAAATGTTTTAATAACAGACAATAAATAGATAGATAGATAGATAGATAGATAGATAGATAGATAGATAGATAGATAGATAGATAGATAGATAGATAGATAGATAGATAGATAGATAGATAGATAGATAGATAGATAGATAGATAGATAGATAGATAGATAGATAGATAGATAGATAGATAGATAGATAGATAGATAGATAGATAGATAGATAGATAGATAGATAGATAGATAGATAGATAGATAGATAGATAGATAGATAGATAGATAGACAGACATTCAATGTAAAGGAAAATGCAGACTAAAGTTTCAGTCAATTCATGTACTTTTTAAGAGGGGGTATCTTGAAAATGGGTTATTGAAAACTTAAAGGGGAATACTTAATTACTCAAAACTGTCAGAGACACCGAGGCTGTCTGGCTAGAAGCATCAAAAGGACCAGGTTTAAATACAATCTAAAGTCCTGGTGTATTACATAACAAATTAACATTATCACTATTATGACCTTAAAGCTGCTGTTACAATGCGTCGTTGTTTCTTCCCATTTCCTCAGTGTATCCAAATCCCCCCTAACCTGTAAGCTGTACATTTTTAAATTAACTGAAAATATTGTGAAACATTAAATATTCTCTTTGGCAAGGAGCATAGGTCTTATGATGTGCTCCTCTTTAGAAAAGTGGGTATTTTCTGGGATGAAGTCAGTAATTTTGCAGTAAATTACTGCATGATAGCAGTCTACAGCACTTTGGCAGTGATTTTCCTTCTTCCATCTTCAATAACTGAATCACTATCTGGGACACCTTAGTGCTCTGTACATTGTGTCTGAGTGCATCCAAGTAGTCAAATATATACCAGCTCAAGTAATGCAAGTGATAGATATGGTGCATCTAATTTGCATCTCGAATGCTGTCTAGTTTATGAACACAAAATAATCACATTTTTTGATAATCACATTTTTTAGATTATCAAGATTAATAAGCAAGAGTATCAGATGCATACCAAGGCAATTTAGGAGTGTTATTTACTTAAAACTGCTTAGCTTCACATTAAGAAATGTGATAGTGTGATGGGGTGTTACTTATATTTTACCAAAACGTTTAGTGTTTTTTTTTTAAAAATATATAAATATATATATATATATATAAAAAGTTTTCTGTGATGCAAGCTGTGGACTTAAAGATAAAATCAGCCAATATTTCTTCTTTTTGGGTTCCAGAATGGAATTGGGCTCCTAAAATGAGAGACGAGTTAGTAACTAAAAAGCAGATGAGTGACACCCTATTTTACCTACTGTATGAGTGTATGTATGACAATATGTTCCTACCCATTGTAACATGTTGCTGACTGAAACTATCAGAACCAAAAGCCAACAAAATGTATTTTATGACAAACTAAAACAAATAGGTCTTCCAAGAAATTCTAATTAATTATTAGAATAACAAAAGATTTGGGAAAACAAGTGCAAAAATTTGTGGAAGCAACATCTGAAACTTATTTAAATATTGTTTATTTTAGTAAATACTTAAATCATTTAAATATTCAATAAAGGTACCTTACTCACAAACTTGAGCCAGCTAGGTATAGCTGAATAAGTAATTAGTAAACAACACACAGGTCTAAATCATTTTCAAATCTTTAAAATTTTGAGTTCACTGAACAATTACAATATATTTGTAATAAACTATTTAGTTTCTATAGCAGGACAAATATTGAAAAAGCAAACAGAAAATGTATTGGCTTTTTATAACAACAAGATAGTATTTATTTCAAGAAATTTATGTGTTGTTGTTTTAATATCTTTTTATGATGTTGAAGTGTTGCATTACAGTTATCAGTGATTACAATTTTGTCATTTGTTCTTCTCTTAACCTTGTCACTATTGCAAAGAGTGACAATGTTAAGTTAAGTATTAAAGTTAAATATGGATTATGTTGCTAATAGGATTCAGTGTTGTTGAAGCATAATGGTGCGTATAGCATTTGTGATGCATTAATGTTTGAACAAAATGGTTGTTGTGCCTAATATTACAGAATAAAGACGGACAAGCTATGGGTCCGGAAAAAATCTTACCGTTGCTACTAATACTAACAGGTAAGTTGGGGATTTGTGGAATATCAGTGCTTAAATGCATCAATATATGACAAAAGACTAAGTAGAATGCATTCTGCTCCACAGCTAGAGCTGCTCCAAACATGTCATTATCTTATTCAACCACAACAGCTGAAACAAGCAGTACAGCTGCTCAATTCACAACCAACGCTGATCAGACGACAGCAGCTACAAATACTCCAACCACAACTACTGCTACACACACAACTACTACAGCTTCACCCACAACTACAGCTGCTACAACAACTGCAGCTCTTCCAACCACAACTACAGCTGCACCCACCACGACTACAGCTGCTCCAACCACAGCCATTCTCACCAAAACTACAGCTGTTCCAACCTCAACTACAGCTGTTCCCACCAAAACTACAGCTGCACCCACAACTACTACAGCTGCAACAAAAACTACAGCTGCTACAACAACTACAACTGCTCCAACCACAACTACTTCTGCACTTACAACAACTACAGCTTCACTCACAACAACTACAGCTTCACTCACAACAACTACAGCTGCTCCCACTACAACTACTGCTGCACCCACAACTACTAAAGCTGCTCCAACCACAACTACTGCTGTTCAAACCACAACTACAGCTGCACCCACAACTACTACAGCTGCTCCTACCACAACTACTGCTGCACCCACAACAACTACAGCTGCTCCAACCACAACTACTGCTACTCCAACCACAAATACTGCTGCTTCCACCACAACTACTGCTGCACCCACAACGACTACAGATGCTCCAACCACAACTACTGCTGCACCCATAACAACTACAGCTGCTCCAACAACAAATACCGCTGCCCCAACCACAACTACAGCTGCTCCAACCACAACTATATCTGCACCCACAACAACAACGGCTGCTCCAACCACAACTACAGCTGCACCCACAACAACTACAGCTGCTCCAACCACAACTACTACAGCTGCTCCAACCACAACTACTACAGCTGCTGCTACCACAACTACAGCTGCTCCAATCACAACTACTAAAGCTGCTGCTACCACAACTACAGCTGCTCCAACAACAACTACAGCTGCTTCAACCACAACTACTACAGCTGCTGCTACCACAACTACAGCTGCTCCAACCACAAATACTGCTGCTTCCACCACAACTACTGCTGCACCTACAACAACTACAGCTGCTCCAACCACAACTACTGCTGATCCCACAACAAATACTGCTGCATCCACCACAACTACTGCTGCACCTACAACAACTACAGCTGCTCCAACCACAACTACTGCTGCACCCACAACAACTACTGCACCCACAACAACTACAGGTGCTCCAATCACAACTACTAAAGCTGCTGCTACCACAACTACAGCTGCTCCAACAACAACTACAGCTGCTTCAACCACAACTACTACAGCTGCTGCTACCACAACTACAGCTGCTCCAACCACAAATACTGCTGCTTCCACCACAACTACTGCTGCACCTACAACAACTACAGCTGCTCCAACCACAACTACTGCTGCTCCCACAACAAATACTGCTGCATCCACCACAACTACTGCTGCACCTACAACAACTACAGCTGCTCCAACCACAACTACTGCTGATCCCACAACAAATACTGCTGCATCCACCACAACTACTGCTGCACCTACAACAACTACAGCTGCTCCAACCACAACTACTGCTGCACCCACAACAACTACTGCACCCACAACAACTACAGGTGCTCCAACCACAACTACTGCTGCTCCCACCACAACTACTGCTGCACCCACAACAACAACAGCTGCCCTCATCACAACTACAGCTGCTCCAACCACAACTACAGCTGTTCCCACAAAAACTACAGCTCCACCCACAACTACTACAGCTGCTGCTACCACAACTACAGCTGCTCCAACCACAACTACAGCTGCACCCACAACAACAGCTGCTCCAACAACAACCACAGCTGCTCTCACCACAACTACAGCTGCTCCAACTACAACTACCGCTGCTCCAACCACAACTACAGCTGCTCCAACCACAACTACATCTGAACCCACAACAACAACAGCTGCTCCAACCACAACTACATCTGAACCCACAACAACAACAGCTGCTCCAACCACAACTACAGCTGCTCTCACCACAACTAGAGCTGCTCCAACCACAACTACAGCTGCACCAACAACAACAACAGCTGCTCCAACCACATCCACAGCTGCTCTCACCACAACTACAGCTGCTCCAACAACAACTACAGCTGCTCCAACCACAACTACTACAGCTGCTGCTACCACAACTACAGCTGCTCCAACCACAACTACAGCTGCACCCACAACAACAGCTGCTCCAACCACAACCACAGCTGCTCTCACCACAACTAAAGCTGCTCCAACCACAACTACAGCTGCTCCAACCACAACTACATCTGCACCCACAACAACAACAGCTGCTCCAACCACAACCACAGCTGCTCTCACCACAACTACAGCTGCTCCAACAACAACTACAGCTGCTCCAACCACAACTACAGTTGCACCCACAACTACTAGATCTGCTCCTACCACAACTACAGCTGTTCTCGCCACAACTACAGCTGCTCCAATTACTACTACTGCAGTTCCAACCACGACTACATATGTTCCAACCACATTTGCCATTGCACCAACAACAACTAAACCTGCTCCGACTACAATAAAACCTGTTTATACCACAACTAAAGCTTTTCAAACCACAACTACAGCTGCTCCAACCACAACCTCTGCCACTCTCACCACAACTACAGCTGTTCCAACCACAACTACAGCTGCACCCACAACTACTACAGCTTCTCCTACCACAACTGGAGCTGTTCCCACCACAACTACAGCTGCACCCACAACTACAGCTGCTACAACAACTACAACTGCTCCAACCACAACTACTTCTGCACTCACAACAACTACTGCTGCTCCCACCACAACTTCTTCTGCACTCACAACAACTACAGCTGCTCCAACCACAACTACTGCTGCACCCACAACTACTACAGCTTCACCCACAACAACTACTGCTGCTCCACCCACAACAACTACTGCTGCTCCCACCACAACTACTGCTGCTCCCACCACAACTACTGCTGCTCTCACCAAAACTACAGCTGCACCCACCACAACTACAGCTGCTCCAACTACAACTACAGCTGTTCCCACCAAAACTACAACTCCACCCACAACTACTAAAGCTGCTGCTGCCACAACTACAGCTGCTCCAACCACAACTACAGCTGCACCCACAACAACAGCTGCTCCAACAACAAATACCGCTGCTCCAACCACAACTACAGCTGCTCCAACCACAACTACATCTGAACCCACAACAACAATAGCTGCTCCAACCACAACTACAGCTGCACCGACAACAACAACAGCTGCTCCAACCACATCCACAGCTGCTCTCACCACAACTACAGCTGCTCCAACAACAACTACAGCTGCTCCAACCACAACTACTACAGCTGCTGCTACCACAACTACAGCTGATCCAACCACAACTACAGCTGCACCCACAACAACAGTTGCTCCAACCACAACCACAGCTGCTCTCACCACAACTACAGCTGCTCTAACAACAACTACCGCTGCTCCAACAACAACTACCGCTGCTCCAACCACAACTACAGCTGCTCCAACCACAACTACATCTGCACCCACAACAACAACATCTGCTCCAACCACAACTACAGCTGCACCCACAACAACAACATCTGCTCCAACCACAACTACAGCTGCACCCACAACAACAACAGCTGCTCCAACCACAACTACAGCTGCTCTCACCACAACTACAGCTGCTCCAACAACAACTACAGCTGCTCCAACGACAACTACAGTTGCACCCACAACTACGAGATTTGCTCCTACCACAACTACAGCTGTTCTCGCCACAACTACAGCTGCTCTAACCACTACTACTGCAGTTCCAACCACGACTACATATGTTCCAACCACATTTGCCATTGCACCAACAACAACTACAACTGCTCCGACTACAATAAAACCTGTTTATACCACAACTAAAGCTTTTCAAACCACAACTACTGCTGTTCCAACCACAACTACAGCTGCTCCAACCAGAACTACAGCTGCTCCAACCACAACTATATCTGCACCCACAACAACAACGGCTGCTCCAACCACAACTACAGCTGCACCCACAACAACTACAGCTGCTCCAACCACAACTACTACAGCTGCTCCAACCACAACTACTACAGCTGCTGCTACCACAACTACAGCTGCTCCAATCACAACTACTAAAGCTGCTGCTACCACAACTACAGCTGCTCCAACAACAACTACAGCTGCTTCAACCACAACTACTACAGCTGCTGCTACCACAACTACAGCTGCTCCAACCACAAATACTGCTGCTTCCACCACAACTACTGCTGCACCTACAACAACTACAGCTGCTCCAACCACAACTACTGCTGCTCCCACAACAAATACTGCTGCATCCACCACAACTACTGCTGCACCTACAACAACTACAGCTGCTCCAACCACAACTACTGCTGATCCCACAACAAATACTGCTGCATCCACCACAACTACTGCTGCACCTACAACAACTACAGCTGCTCCAACCACAACTACTGCTGCACCCACAACAACTACTGCACCCACAACAACTACAGGTGCTCCAACCACAACTACTGCTGCTCCCACCACAACTACTGCTGCACCCACAACAACAACAGCTGCCCTCATCACAACTACAGCCGCTCCAACCACAACTACAGCTGTTCCCACAAAAACTACAGCTCCACCCACCACTACTACAGCTGCTGCTACCACAACTACAGCTGCTCCAACCACAACTACAGCTGCACCCACAACAACAGCTGCTCCAACAACAACCACAGCTGCTCTCACCACAACTACAGCTGCTCCAACTACAACTACCGCTGCTCCAACCACAACTACAGCTGCTCCAACCACAACTACATCTGAACCCACAACAACAACAGCTGCTCCAACCACAACTACATCTGAACCCACAACAACAACAGCTGCTCCAACCACAACTACAGCTGCTCTCACCACAACTAGAGCTGCTCCAACCACAACTACAGCTGCACCAACAACAACAACAGCTGCTCCAACCACATCCACAGCTGCTCTCACCACAACTACAGCTGCTCCAACAACAACTACAGCTGCTCCAACCACAACTACTACAGCTGCTGCTACCACAACTACAGCTGCTCCAACCACAACTACAGCTGCACCCACAACAACAACGGCTGCTCCAACCACAACTACAGCTGCACCCACAACAACTACAGCTGCTCCAACCACAACTACTACAGCTGCTCCAACCACAACTACTACAGCTGCTCCAACCACAACCACAGCTTCTCTCACCACAACTGAAGCTGCTCCTACCACAACTACAGCTGCACCCACAACAACTACAGCTGCTCAATCCACAACTACTGCTGCGCCCACAACAACCACAGCTGCACCCACCACGACTACAGGTGCTCCAACCACAACCACAGCTGCTCTCACCAGAACAACAGTTGCCTCCACCACAACTACAGCTGCACCCACAACAACTAGAGCTGCTACAACAACTGAAACTGCTCCAACCACAACTACTTCTGCACTCACAACAACTACTGCTGCTCCCACCACAACTACTGCTGCTCCCACCACAACTACTGCTGCTCCCACCACAACTTCTTCTGCACTCACAACAACTACAGCTGCTCCAACCACAACTACTGCTGCACCCACAACTACTACAGCTTCACCCACAACAACTACTGCTGCTCCACCCACAACTACTGCTGCTCCCACCACAACTACTGCTGCTCTCACCAAAACTACAGCTGCACGCACCACTACAGCTGCTCCAACAACAACTACAGCTGTTCCCACCAAAACTACAGCTCCACCCACAACTACTAAAGCTGCTGCTACCACAACTACAGCTGCACCCACAACAACAGCTGCTCCAACAACAACCACAGCTGCTCTCACCACAACTACAGCTGCTCTCACCACAACTACAGCTGCTCCAACCACAACTACAGCTGCTCCAACCACAACTACAGCTGCACCCACAACAACAACAGCTGCTCCAACCAAATCCACAGCTGCTCTCACCACAACTACAGCTGCTCCAACAACAACTACAGCTGCTCCAACCACAACTACTACAGCTGCTGCTACCACAACTACAGCTGCTCCAACAACAACTATAGCTGCACCCACAACAACAGCTGCTCCAACCACAACCACAGCTGCTCTCACCACAACTACAGCTGCTCCAACAACAACTACCGCTGCTCCAACCACAACTACAGCTGCTCCAACCACAACTACAACTGCACCCACAACAACAACAGCTGCTCCAACCACAACTACAGCTGCACCCACAACAACAACAGCTGCTCCAACCACAACCACAGCTGCTCTCACCACAACTACAGCTGCTCCAACTACAACTACAGCTGCACCCACAACTACGAGATCTGCTCCTACCACAACTACAGCTGTTCTCGCCACAACTACAGCTGCTCTAACCACTACTACTGCAGTTCCAACCACGACTACATATGTTCCAACCACATTTGCCATTGCACCAACAACAACTACAACTGCTACAACAACTACAACTGCTCCAACCACAACTACTTCTGCACCCACAACAACTACAGCTGTTCCCACCACAACTACAGCTGCACCGACAACAACTACAGCTGTTCCCACCACAACTACAGCTGCACCCACAACAACTACAGCTGCTCAAACCACAACTACAGCTGCATCCACAACAACTACAGCTGCTCCAAGCACAACGACAGCTGCTCCAACCACGACTACACCTGCTCCAACCACAACCACAGCTTCTCTCACCACAACTGCAGCTGCTCCTACCACATCTACAGCTGCACCCACAACAACTACAGCTGCTAAAACCACAACTACTGCTGCACCCACAACAACTACTACTGCTCCCACCACAACTACTGCTGCACCCACAACAACCACAGCTGCACCCACCACGACTACAGGTGCTTCAACCACAACCACAGCTGCTCTCACCAGAACAACAGTTGCCTCCACCACAACTACAGCTGCACCCACAACAACTACAGCTGCACCCACAACAACTACAGCTGCTCCAACCACAACTACTGCTGCTCCCACCACAACTACAGCTTCTCTCACCACAACTACAGCTGTTCCCACCACAGCTACAGCTGCACCCACAACTACTACAGCTGCACCCATCACGACTACAGCTGCTCCAACCACAACCACAGCTTCTCTCACCACAACTGCAGCTGCTCCTACCACAACTACAGCTTTTCCCACCACAACTACTGCTGCACCCACAACTACTACAGCTTCACCCACAACTACTGCTGCTCCAACCACAACTGCAGCTATAAAAACCACAAATCCTGCTTTAACAACCACAACTACAGTTTTCCCTAAAACAACCTCATCTTCTGTCACTCCAAAAACCACCGTTCCAACCATAACAACAGTTATTACCACCACAACCGCGGCTCCTCTGACCACAACTACAACTGCTCAAACTACAACTACAGCTGGTCTAACCACAGCTATAGCTGGTCCGACCACGACTGCAGCTGCCCAAACCACAATCACAACTGCTGAAACCACAACCACAAGTCCTTCTACCACAACTAGAGCTTCTCCAACCACAACCACATCTGCTCCAACCACACTTACAGCTGCTCCAACCACGACGACTGCTTCTCCAACCACAATGACTGCTTCTCCAACCACTACTACAGCTTCTACATCCACAACTTTAGATATGCAAACCACAAGTGCTGCTACACCCCTGACCACAATTACTAATGTTCAAACCAAAACTACAACTTTTCCAACCACCACTTTTGCTGCTCTGACCACAACTACAGCTGCTCCAACATCTACTACAAATCCTTTAACAATGCCCACCTTGGGGGCTACTCCTTTAAGCACAACAAAAGAGGCAAAGATTTTACGTCGATTGAGTTTTAGGTCTCATCGCGATACCTTTATTGATGATTTAGAAGATGAATCATCAGATGCTTTTCGGTCCCGCTCTAACAAGATAAAAACACGTGTAGGTTTTACTCTCTTACTCATATAAACTTATCATGAAAAGTAATATATGCGAAAATGTTTTTCATACCTATAACTCTGAGAAACACCACCATAAAGCACTTAGAGTAAAGTTTATTCATTTTTAATGTATTCTTCCACAGATAGAACCAACCTACAAACGAGCATTTCCTTCATTTTTGAGTGTGACAGGTTTATCATACAGGTAAAAAAAATAAAAAAGAAGGAAATATAAATCTATTTAACAAGACCTATGAGAATATTATGTATTATTTTTGCAGGAGAGGATCAATCATCAACACAATGGACCTCGAATTTGGTACAGCATCTGTTCCTAGTGATGAAGAAATTGAAGACGTTTTGATCAATGAGGCTTCAAACATCACGGAATTCAGCGTTGAAACAAGTTCAGTGACAGTAGGAGAAATTGGTAAGCAAAGACAGACAAATCTTTAACAAAATATGAACTATTGTGCATGTTAACAATTTTCAGTTTAATTTAAAAAAATGTCACAGTAAAATCTCATTAATTTGTGTTATAAAGTTGAGCTTTAATTAAGAAGCACTGCTTTAAACAGTGAAGCTACTCCACAGTTGTTGAAACAAAACATTGTTTTAAAATACATAAATTCTTAGTCATAATACAAATTCATTTGTAATACATTTTTAGAGACATTGTCATGAAAGTAAAATATGATATCTTGGAGAAACAAAGATTCTGAGTGATGAATTACTACTTGACCAATACTTTGAACATTTGCAGAAAAGAAGATGTCCTGCAGTTATTGACCTATTTTCTTTTGGAAAGTTATCAAAAATAATAAAACAACTGCTTTTCAAACTACAGGTGTTCAAACCACAACTACAGCTATTCCAACGATAACTACAGATTCTCCAACCACAACTACAGCTTCTCCAACCACTTCCACAGCTCTTCTGACCAATACAGCATCTCCGAAAATTACGACAGCTGTTCCAACCACAACGACTGCTGCTCCAACAGCGAGTACAACTGCTCCAACCACTACTACACTGGCTCCAACCAAAACGTCCGTACTTCCAACAACGACTACCAATATTCCAACTACAGCTGATACTGCACCAACCACAACTAAAGCTGCTCTGACCACAATGGCACCAGTTCATACCACATCTGCAACTCTTCCAACCACAACTACAGCTATAACAACCCTAACTACTCCAACAACAACTACAGTTGCACCCACAACTACAACAGCTGCTCCTACCATAACTACAGCTGTTACAACTACAGCTGCTCCCACCACAACTACTGCTGCGCCCACCACAACCACAGCTGTACCTACGACTACTGCTGCTCCAACCACAACTACAGCTGCTCCAACCACAACTACTGCTGCTCCCACAACTACTATGGCTGCTCCAACCACTACTAAAGCTGTTCAAACAACTACAGTTGCTCAAAAAACAACTACAGCTACTATCACCACAACTACAGCTGCTCCAAGTACAACTACCGCAATTCCAACAACTACAAATGTTCAAACCACAGCTGCCACTACACCAACAACAACTACAGCTGCTCCAACCACACCTACTGCTGCACCCACAACAACTACAGGTGCTCAAACCACAACTACAGCTGCTCCCACCACAACTACTGCTGCACCCACCACAACTACTGCTGCTCCCACCACAACTACTGCTGCTCCCACCACAACCACAGCTGTACCTACAACGACTACTGCTGCTCCCACCACAACCACAATTGCTCCCACTAAAACTACTGCTGTTCCCACCACAACTAGTGCTGCTCCCACCACAACTACTGCTGCACCCACAACAACTAGAGCTGCACCCATAACAACAACTAGAGCTGCTCCCACCACCACTACTGCTGCTCCAACCACAACCACAGCTGTACCTACGACTACTGCTGCTCCAACCACAAACACAGCTGCTCCAACCACAACTACTGCTGCTCCCACAACTACTACGGCTGCTCCAACCACTACTAAAGGTGTTCAAACAACTACAGCTGCTCAAACAACAACTACAGCTACTACCGCCACAACTACAGCTGCTCCAAGCACAACTACCGCAATTCCAACAACTACAAATGTTCAAACCACAGCTGCCACTACACCAACAACAACTACAGCTGCTCCAACCACATCTACTGCTGCACCCACAACAACTACAGGTGCTCAAACCACAACTACAGCTGCTCCCACCACAACTACTGCTGCACCCACCACAACTACTGCTGCTCCCACCACAACCACAGCTGTACCTACAACGACTACTGCTGCTCCAACCACAACCACAATTGCTCCCACTAAAACTACTGCTGCTCCAACCACAACTACTGCTGCTCCCACTACAACTACTGCTGCACCCACAACAACTACAGCTGCACCCTCAACAACTAGAGCTGCTCCAACCACAACTACAGCTGCTCCAACCACAACTACTGCTGCTCCCACCACAACTACTGCTGCATCCACAACAACTACAGCTGCACCCATAACAACAACTAGAGCTGCTCCCACCACAACTACTGCTGCTCCCACCACAACCACAGCTGTACCTACGACTACTGCTGCTCCAACCACAACTACTGCTGCTCCCACCACAACTACTTCTGCACCCACAACAACTAGAGCTGCTCCAACCACAACTACTGCTGCTCCCACCACAACTACTGCTGCTCCCACCACAACCACAGCTGTACCTACGACTACTGCTGCTCCTAAAACAACTACAGCTGCTCCAAGCACAACTACCGCAATTCCAACAACTACAAATGTTCAAACCACAGCTGCCACTACACCAACAACAACTACAGCTGCTCCAACCACATCTACTGCTGCACCCACAACAACTACAGGTGCTCAAACCACAACTACAGCTGCTCCCACTACAACTACTGCTGCACCCACAACAACTACTGCTGCTCCCACCACAACCACAGCTGTACCTACAACGACTACTGCTGCTCCAACCACAACCACAATTGCTCCCACTAAAACAACTGCTGTTCCCACCACAACTAGTGCTGCTCCCACCACAACTACTGCTGCTCCAACCACAACTACTGCTGCTCCCACCACAACTACTGCTGCACCCACAACAACGACAGCTGCACCCATAACAACAACTACAGCTGCTCCAACCACAACTACAGCTGCTCCAACCACAACTACTGCTGCACCCACAACAACTACAGCTGCACCCTCAACAACTAGAGCTGCTCCAACCACAACTACTTCTGCACCCACAACAACTACAGCTGCTCCAACCACAAATACTGCTGCTCCAACCACAACTACTGCTGTTCCCACCACAACCACAATTGCTCCCACTACAACTACTGCTGAGCCCACCACAACTAGTGCTGCTCCCATCACAACTACTGCTGCACCCACAACAACTAGAGCTGCTCCAACCACAACTACTGCTGCTCACACCACAACTACTGCTGCTCCCACCACAACCACAGCTGTACCTACGACTACTGCTGCTCCTAAAACAACTACAGCTGCTCCAACCACAACTACTGCTGCTCCCACAACTACTACAGCTGCTCCAACCACTACTAAAGCTGTTCAAACAACTACAGCTACTATCACCACAACTACAGCTGCTCCAAGCACAACTACCGCAATTCCAACAACTACAAATGTTCAAACCACAGCTGCCACTACACCAACAACAACTACAGCTGCTCCAACCACACCTACTGCTGCACCCACAACAACTACAGGTGCTCAAACCATAACTACAGCTGCTCCCACCACAACTACTGCTGCACCCACCACAAATACTGCTGCTCCCACCACAACCACAGCTGTACCTACAACGACTACTGCTGCTCCCACCACAACCACAATTGCTCCCACTAAAACTACTGCTGTTCCCAACACAACTAGTGCTGCTCCCACCACAACTACTGCTGCACCCACAACACCTAGAGCTGCTCCAACCACAACTACAGCTGCTCCAACCACAACTACTGCTGCTCCCACCACAACCACTGCTGTACCTACGACTACTGCTGCTCCAACCACAACTACTGCTGCTCCCACCACAACTACTTCTGCTCCCACAACAACTACAGCTGCTCCAACCACAAATACTGCTGCTCCCACCACAACTACTGCTGCACCCACAACAACTACAGCTGCTCCAACCACAACTACTGCTGCTCCCACAACAACTAGAGCTGCTCCAACCACAACTACTGCTGCTCCCACCACAACTACTGCTGCTCCCACCACAACCACAGCTGTACCTACGACTACTGCTGCTCCTAAAACAACTACAGCTGCTCCAACCACAACTACTGCTGCTCCCACAACTACTACAGCTGCTCCAACCACTACTAAAGCTGTTCAAACAACTACAGCTACTATCACCACAACTACAGCTGCTCCAACCACAACTACTGCTGCTCCCACAACTACTACAGCTGCTCCAACCACTACTAAAGCTGTTCAAACAACTACAGCTACTATCACCACAACTACAGCTGCTCCAAGCACAACTACCGCAATTCCAACAACTACAAATGTTCAAACCACAGCTGCCACTACACCAACAACAACTACAGCTGCTCCAACCACACCTACTGCTGCACCCACAACAACTACAGGTGCTCAAACCATAACTACAGCTGCTCCCACCACAACTACTGCTGCACCCACCACAAATACTGCTGCTCCCACCACAACCACAGCTGTACCTACAACGACTACTGCTGCTCCCACCACAACCACAATTGCTCCCACTAAAACTACTGCTGTTCCCAACACAACTAGTGCTGCTCCCACCACAACTACTGCTGCACCCACAACACCTAGAGCTGCTCCAACCACAACTACAGCTGCTCCAACCACAACTACTGCTGCTCCCACCACAACCACTGCTGTACCTACGACTACTGCTGCTCCAACCACAACTACTGCTGCTCCCACCACAACTACTTCTGCTCCCACAACAACTACAGCTGCTCCAACCACAAATACTGCTGCTCCCACCACAACTACTGCTGCACCCACAACAACTACAGCTGCTCCAACCACAACTACTGCTGCTCCCACCACAACTACTGCTGCACCCACAACAACTACAGCTGCTCCAACCACAACTACTGCTATTCCCACCACAACCACAATTGCTCCCACTACAACTAATGCTGCTCCCACCACAACTAGTGTTGCTCCCACCACAACTACTGCTGCACCCACAACTAGAGCTGCTCCAACCACAACTACTGCTGCACCCACAACAACCACAGCTGCACCCATAACAAAAACTAGAGCTGCTCCAACCACAACTACTGCTGCTCCCACCACAACCACCGCTGCACCCATAACAAAAACTAGAGCTGCTCCAACCACAACTACAGCTGCTCCAACCACATCTATTGCTGATCCCACCACAACTACTGCTTCACCCACGACCACTACAGCTGAAACCACAAATACTGCTGCTCCCACCACAACCACAGCTGCTCCCACTACAACTACCCCTGCTAAAACCACAACTAATGCTTCACCCACAAAAACTACTGCTGCTCCAACAACAACTACTGCTGCACTCACAACCACAGCTGCACCCACCACAACTACAGTTGCTCCCACCACAACCACAGCTGCACCCACCACAACTACAGTTGCTCCCACCACAACCACAGCTGCACCCACCACAACTACAGTTGCTCCCACCACAACCACAGCTGCACCCACCATGACTACAGCTGCTCCAACCAAAACTTCTGCTCCTCTCACCACAAGTACTTCTGCACCCACAACAACTACAGGTGCTCCAACCACAAATACTGCTGCTCCCACCACAACTACTGCTGCACCCACAACTACTACAGCTGCACCCACAACAACTACAGTTGCTCCAACCACAAATAACGCTGCTCCCACCACCACCACAGCTGCTCCCACTGCAACCACAGCTTCTCCCACTACAACAACAGCTGCTCCAACCACAACTACAGCTTCTCCCACCACAACTACTGCTTCACTCACAACTACTACAGCTGTACCCACAACTACAGTTGCTCCAACCACAAATACTGCTGCTCCCTATACAACCATAGTTGCTCCCACCACTATCACAGCTGCTCCCACTACAATTACAGCTGCCACTACACCAACAACTACAGCTGCTCCGACTACAATGACACCTGTTTATACGACAAGTACTGCTGCACCCACCACAACTACTGCTGCACCCACAACTACAGCTGCACCAACCAGAACTACTGCTGCTCCCACCACAACTACTTTTGCACCCACAACAACTACAGCTGCTCCAACCACAAATACTGTTGCTCCCACCACAACTACTGCTGCACCCACAACAGTTTATCCAACCACAACTACATCTTCTCCAACAACAACTACTGCTGCTCCCACCACAACCACAGCTGCACCCACCATGACTACAGCTGCTCCAACCACAACTACTGCTGCTCCCACCACAACTACTTCTGCACCCACAACAGTTTATCCAACCACAACTACTGCTGCACTCACAATAGTTTATCCAACCACAACTACAGCTGCTCCAACAACAACTACTGCTGCTCCCACCACATCCACAGCTGCACCCACCATGACTACAGCTGCTCCAACCACAACTACTGCTTCTCCCACCACAACTACTTCTGCACCCACAACAACTACAGCTGTTCCAACCACAAATAATGCTGCTTCCACCACAACTACAGCTGCTTCCACTACAACCACAGCTGCTACAACCACAAATACTGCTGCTCCCACCACAACTACTGCTGCTCCCACCACAACCACAGCTGCACCCACCATCACTACAGCTGCTCCAACCACAACTACTGCTTCACCCACAACAACTACAGCTGCTCCAACCACAACTATTGTTGCACCCAAAACAACTACTGCTGCACCCACAACAACTACAGTTGCTCCAACAACAAATACTGCTGCTCCCACCACAACCACAACTGCTTCAACCACAACTACTGCTGCTCCCACCACAACTACTTCTGCACCCACAACAACTACAGCTGCTCCAACCACAATTACTGCTTCTCCCACCACAACTACTACTGCACCCACAACAGTTTATCCAACCACAACTACAGCTGCTCCAACAACTACAGCTGCACCCACCACGACTACAGCTGCTCGATCCACAACCACAAATGCTCCATCCAAAACTACAACTGCTCTAACCACAACCACTGCTGCTCCAACCACAACTTTTGCTGCTCAGACCACAACTACAGCTGCTCCATTATCTACTACAAATCCTTTAACACTGCCCACTTTAGGGACTAGTCCTTTAAGCACAACAGAAGAGGCAAAGATTTTACGTCGATTGACTTTCAGGTCTCCTTTCGATACCTTTATTGATGGTTTAGAAAATGAATCATCAGAGACTTTCCGATCCCGCTCTAGCAGAATAACAAGACGTGTAAGTTTTACTCTCTTTCTCTTGCAAACTTTTAATGTTTTTTTTGACAATTCTGATACTAACTTTTAAACAGGTCCTGGGTTTGATTACGTGTTGCTTTCTTTCTGCACCAAATTTATATTTTTCCCTTTCCATGTTTTGGTATACTTTGGTGTTGCAGCTTTCTCACAGTATAGGCCACAGCCCCTGTATTTGATATGCTAAATTAGTTTAGACAACTTAAAAAGAATATGCCCTCGTCAATTTATGTAATTCCTCATGTGCTTAGTTTTCCACCCCAAAATCAAAAATAACTTCAGACTAATATGTGAAGAATTGTGATTGCTTTAACAATTTAACATATAATCTTAAACTAGCATCATTACATACCTTTCCAATGTTTTGAAATCAAATTGGTCTGTATTTTATCTTGTGGCATAGTAAATGAAAAATGTGCACAAGGAATGTTTGGATGAGAATCAGCTGAAATTATACAATTTCTAATAAACTCCACATGAAAAATTACATTACTTTAAATTCTGAGACACACCACCGTAAAACTGAGAGTAAAGTTAATTTATTTTATTTTTCCACAGATTGAACCACTCTACAAAAAAGCTTTTCTGTCATTTTTGGGATTGACAGTTGTATCATTCAGGTAATTTTTGAAAAAAGGAGGAAATATCTCATAAGATCTATGAAAAAAACTAAGTACTGTTTTACTAACTTTGCAGGAGAGGATCAATCATCAACTCAATGGACCTCGAATTTGTGGCAGCATCTGTTCCTATTGATGAAGAAATTGAAGCTGTTTTGATCAATGAGGCTTCAAACATCACAGAATTCAGCGTTGAAACAAGTTCTGTTACAGTAGGAGACATTGGTAAGGAAAGTCAAATAGAGCTTTAAGAAAATATGAACTGTTAGGATGGTAAAATGTACAGTTGAGATTAGAATAATATTTGAGAGTAAAATCTAATTAATTTGTATTATAAAGTTGAGCTTTAATTAAGAAACACTAAAAAATTTGGAATTTTTTTGGAATTGATGATGTTTTAGTCAGTGAAGCAACAAAACAATATAGAATTCCTATCTGAACTCAAAACAGTTTTTGTCAAAAAATGTATTAATGCTTCAACATAATACAAATTAAAAGGCAAAATAAGAGACATTTTTATAAAAGTAAAATGTGATTCGTAGGAATAACATTCATTCTGTGTGATATGAAAATTTTTAAAATACTGCTGTTCCAACAAAAACTACAGGTGCTCAAACCACAACGACAGATGTTCCAGCCACAACTACGGAAGCTCAGACCACAACTACAGCTGCACCCACAACAACTACAGCTGCTCCAACCACAACTACTGCTGCTCGAACCACTGCAGCTGCCCCCACCACTGCAGCTGCTCCCACCACTCCAACGGCTCAAATGTCTACTACAGCTGCTCAAGCAACTACAGCTGTTCAAACAACAACTACAGCTGCTCCAACCAGTACTACAGCTGCGCCAACAACAACTGAAGATTCTCCAACCACAACTACAGCTGCTCCAATAACAACTACAGCCTCTCCAACCATACCTACAACTGCTCCCACCACTACAGCTTCTCCAGAGACTAGTAGAGCTGCTGCAACTACAACTACACCTGCTCAAACCACAATTATTACAGGTGTTCCAACCTTGACCACAGCGGTTCTGTCCACAACTACCACTGCTCCAATCACTAGTACAGCTGCCACAACTACAAATAAATCTGCCATGACCACGACTACGGCTGCTCCAACCACAACTATGGCTGGTCTAACCACAACTCCAACTTCTACAACCACATCCACATCTGTCCCCACCACAACTACATCTGTTCCCACAACGACTACAGATTATCTGACCACAACTACAGCTGCTCCAACCACAACTACAGCTGTTCCAACCACAACTACAGCTCCGCCAACCACAACTGCAGCTGCTCCCACCACTTCAACGGCTCAGATGTCTACTACAGCTGCTCAAGCAACTACAGCTGTTGTAACAAAAATTACAGGTGCTCAAACCACATCAAAAGCTGTTCCAACAACAACTACACCTCTTCCAACCACAACTACAGCTGCTCCAACCAGTACTACAGCTGCACCAATAACAACTACAGCCTCTCCAACCATAACTACAACTGCTCCTACCACTACAGCTTCTCCAGAGACTAGTACAGCTGCTGCAACTACAACTACACCTGCTCAAACCACAATTATTACAGGTGTTCCAACCTTGACTAAAGCTGTTCTGTCCACAACTACCACTGCTCCAACCACTACCAATCCTCCGACAAGAACTTCAGCTTCTCCAACCACTAGTACAGCTGTTACAACCACAACTAGAGCTGTTCCCACAACGACTACAGATGCTCTGACCACTATTACCACTGCTCCAACCACAACTACGGCTGCTCCAACCACGACCACAGCTGCTCCAACCAGGACTACAGCTGCTCTAACCACAACTACAGCTTTTCGAACCAAAACTACTGCTGCTCCAACCACAAATGCAGCTACTCTGTCCACAAGTACAGCGTCTCCAACTACTACTACAGCTGCTCCAACCACAACTGCAGCTGCTCTGTCAACAACTACAAATTCTCCAACCACTACTACAGTCGCTCAAGCAACTACAGCTTATCTAACAACAACTTCACCTTCTCCAACCATGACTATCACTCATCCAACCACAACTACAGATGTTCCAGCCACAACTACGGAAGCTCAGAACACAACTACAGCTGCTCCAACCACAACAACTGCTGATCGAACCACTGCAGCTGCCCCTACCACTGCAGCTGCTCCCACCACTTCAACGGCTCAAATGTCTACTACAGCTGGTCAAGCAACTACAGCTGTTCAAACAACAACTATAGCTGCTCCAACCAGTACTACAGCTGCACCAACAACAACTGAAGCTTCTCCAACAACAACTACAGCTGCTCCAACCAGTACTACAGCTGCACCAATAACAATTACAGCCTCTCCAACCATACCTACAACTGTTCCTACCACTACAGCTTCTTCAGAGACTAGTAGAGCTGCTGCAACTACAACTACACCTGCTCAAACCACAATTATTACAGGTGTTCCAACCTCGACCACAGCGGTTCTGTCCACAACTACAACTACTCCAATCACTAGTACAGCTGCCACAACTACAAATAAAGCTGCCATGACCATGACTACAGCTGCTCCAACCACAACTATGGCTGGTCTAACCACAACTCCAACTTCTACAACCACATATGTCCCCACCACAATTACAGTTGTTACCACCACAACTACATCTGTTCCCACAACGACTACAGATGCTCTGACCATGACTACAGCTGCTCCAACCACAACTACAGCTGTTCCAACCACAACTACAGCTCCGCCAACCACAACTGCAGCTGCTCCCACCACTTCAACGGCTCAGATGTCTACTACAGCTGCTCAAGCAACTACAGCTGTTCAAACAACAATTACAGGTGCTCAAACCACATCTAAAGCTGTTCCAACAACAACTACACCTCTTCCAACCACAACTACAGCTGCTCCAACCAGTACTACAGCTGCACCAATAACAACTACAGCCTCTCCAACCATAACTACAACTGCGCCTACCACTACAGCTTCTCCAGAGACTAGTACAGCTGCTGCAACTACAACTACACCTGCTCAAACCACAATTATTACAGGTGTTCCAACCTCGACTAAAGCTGTTCTGTCCACAACTACTACTGCTCCAACCACTACCAATCCTCCGACAAGAACTTCAGCTTCTCCAACCACTAGTACAGCTGTTACAACCACATATAAAGCTGCCACGACTATGGCTGCTCCAACCACAACTATGGCCGGTCTAACCACAACTCCAGCTTCTCCAACCACAACCACATCTGTCCCCACCACGACTAGAGCTGTTCCCACAACGACTACAGATGCTCTGACCACTACTACCACTGCTCCAACCACAACTACGGCTACTCCAACCACGACTACAGCTGCTCTAACCACAACTACAGCTGTTCCAACCAAAACTACTGCTGCTCCAACCACAAATGCAGCTACTCTGTCCACAAGTACAGTGTCTCCAACTACTACTACAGCTGCTCCAACCACAACTGCAGCTGCTCTGTCAACAACTACAAATTCTCCAACCACTACTACAGTCGCTCAAGCAACTACAGCTTATCTAACAACAACTACACCTTCTCCAACCATGACTATCACTCATCCAACCAAAACTACAGCTGTTCCAACCAAAACTACTGCTGCTCTAACCACAAATGCAGCTACTATGTCCACAAGTACAGCGCCTCCAACTACTACTACTTCTGCTCAAACCACAACAACAGCTGTTCCAACAACAGCTACAGCTGTTCTAAGCATGACTACAGCATTTCCCGCCACTACAGCTACTCAAACGACTTTTACCACTGTTCCATCCACAACTACCAGTGTGCAGACCACAACAATAGCTCCTCTGACAAGAACTACAGCTGCTCCAACCACAACTACAGCTTTTCCACCAACAAATACAGCTGCTCAAGCCACTACCAATGCTGCTCCGACCACAACTACAGCTGCTACATTCATACCTACAGCTGCTCCAACATCGACCATGAATCCACCAACATTGCTTACTTCAGTTACATCTCCTTTAGGCACAACTGAAGAGTCAACAGTTATACGTCGATTGTCATTTAGGTCTCATCTAGATACCTTTGTCGTTGGTTTAGAAACAAAATCATCAGATGCTTTCAAATCCCGCTCTGAACGTCTAACAATTCGTGTAAGTTTTACTCTTTTAATCTTGCAAACTTTTCTAATATCTGTTTTGGTAAATCAGATATGAAAATATACAGAAGTCCTGGGTTTGATTCCTTGATGCTGTCTTTCTGCATGGAGTTTGGATTTTCTCCATTTCCATGCTTGGGTTTTACTTTTGTGCTCCAGCCTTCTCATAAGATAGGCCAGACTCTGAACTTAGAAGGGTAAGATGGTTTAAACAACTGGTGGATGGATGAAAAGTTCATCGTAAAGAACGGGTCCTCATGTGCTTAGTTTTCCACCCCAAAATCAAAAATACTTTCAGACTATGTGAAGAATTGTAATTGCTTTAACATATGACTTCTAATCTTAAACTAGAATCATTACATACCTTTCCAATGTTTTGAAATCAAATTGGTCTGCCATTAGTATCTTGTGGCATAGTAAATGCAAAATGAGCACAAGGAATATTTGGATGAGAATCAGCTGGGAATATACAATTTCTAAAAAACTCGACATGAGAAATTACATATTTTCCAAAATGTTTTTAGTACTTTAATATCTGAGACACATCACTAAAATTGAGAGTAAAGATAATTTATTCAAATGTATTTTCCCACAGATTGAACCACTCTACAAAAAAGCCTTTATGTCATTTTTGAGGTTGACAGTTGTATCATTCAGGTAATTAAAAAAAAAACTGTGGAAATATTAATCTCATAATCTATGAAATAAAATTAAGTACTGTTTTATTAATTTTGCAGGAGAGGATCAATCATCAACTCAATGGACCTCGAATTTGTAGCAGCATCTGTTCCTACTGATGAAGAAATTGAAGCTGTTTTGATCAATGAGGCTTCAAACATCACAGAATTCAGCGTTGAAACGACTTCAGTTACAGTGGGAGACATTGGTAAGCAAAGTCTAATAGAGCTTTAAGAAAAAATTAACTGTTAAGCATTGTGAAAAAGTTCAAATGAGATTAGGAAAATATTTGAGAGTAAAATCTAATTAATTTGTATTGTAAAGTTGAGTTTTGATTAAAAAATTATTTGGGATTAAGTATGTTTTAGTCAATGAAAGAACAAAAAATACACAATTCCCATCTGTTTAAGAAATGGGTAAGAAATTTCAAATACCACTTTAAAATATATTAATGCTTCCCCTTAATTTATAGACATTTTTAAAAAAGGAAAATATAATTTGTTCAAATAACCAGATTCATTCTGAGTGAAGTCGACCAATTCTCTCAGCATTTGTAGAAATAAAAGATGGCCTGCACTTTTGACTTATTTGTTTAGGAAAGTCTTTGACAATATTAAAACTACTGCTGTTCCACTTACAGCTGCTCTCACCACAAACACAGCTGCTCCAACCACAACTACTGCTGCTCCCACCACAAACAAAGCTGCACCCACCACGACTACAGCTGCTCCAACCACAACAACTTCTGCTCCCACCACACTTACTGCTGCACCCACAACTACTACAGCTGCTCCAACCACAAATAATGCTGGTCCCACCACAACTACTTCTGCTCCCACCACAAACAAAGCTGCACCCACCACGACTACAGCTGCTCCAACCACAACTACAGCTGCTCCCACCACAACCACAGCTGCACCCACCACAACCACAGCTGCACCCACCACGACTAGAGCTGCTCCAACCACAACTACTGCTGCACCCACAACAACTAAAGCTGCTCCAACCACAACCACAGCTGCACCCACAACGACTACAGCTTCTCCAACCACAACTACAGCTGCTCCAACCACAACTACTGCTGCTCCCACCACAAACAAAGCTGCACCCACCACAACTACAGCTGCTCCAACCACAACTACTGCTGCTCCCACCACAAACAAAGCTGCACCCACCACGACTACAGCTGCTCCAACCACAAATAATGCTGGTCCCACCACAACTACTTCTGCTCCCACAACTACTACAGCTTCACCAACAACAACTACTGCTGCTCCCACCAAAACTACTGCTGCACCCACAACAACTACAGCTGCTCCCACCACAAACAAAGCTGCACCCACCACGACTACAGCTGCTCCAACTACAACAACTTCTGCTCCCACAACAACTACTGCTGCACCCACAACTACTACTGCTGCTCCCACCACAACTACTTCTGCTCCCACAACTACTACAGCTTCACCGACAACAACTACTGCTGCTCCCACCAAAACTACTGCTGCACCCACAACAACTACAGTTGCACCCACCACAACTACAGCTGCTCCAACAACGACATCTTCACTCATCACTACTATAGCTGCTAGAACAAAAACTACAGCTGCTCCAACCACGACTATCACTCCTCCTACCACAACTTCGACTCCTTTGACCACTATAGCTGCTCCATCTACAACTACAAATACTCCAACCACTAGTACAGCTTTGCCAACCACAATAGCTGCTCCAAGCACAACTACAACAGTTCAAACAAAATCTACAGCCTCTCCAACAATAAATACAGCTGTTCTGACGACAACTACAGCTGCTCCAACCACAACTATCACTTCTCCGGCCCCAACTTCAGCTCCCTTGACCACTATAACAGCTCCAACTACAACTACAGGTTCTCCAACCACTAGTACAGCTTTGCCAGCCACAACAATGGCTGCTCCAAGCACAACTACAACTGTTCTAACCACAGCTACAGTTGCTCCAACCACAAGTTCAATTTCTTCACCCATATCTACAGCTGCTCCAACAACAACAACAACAACTGCTCCCACCACAACTATAGCTGCTCCCACAACTACAGATGCATCAACCTCAGTACCAGCTGCTCTGTCTTCTACTATAGCTGTTCAAACCACAGCTAAAGCTGCTCCCACAACAATAACAACTGCTCTGCCCACAACTATGTCTACTCTGACTTCAACGATAGCTTCTCCAACAATAACTACAGATGCTCCGGATACAACAACAGATGCTCCAACCTCAACTATCACTCCTCCAACCACAACGTCAGCTCCTTTGACCACTATGGCTTCTCAATCTACAACTGCAGGTGCTCCAACCACTACTACAGGGACTCCAACCACTAATACAGCTTTGCCAACGACAACAATGGCTGCTCAGAGCACAACTACAACATTTCTAACCACAGCTTCGGCTGCTCCAACAATAACTACAGCTGCTCTGACCACTACTATAGCTGTTCTGACTACAGCTATAACTCCTCCAACCACACCTACCACGGCTCAAACCACAGCTACCGATGCTCCAACCACAACAATAACTGCTCTGACTACAGCTATAACTCCTCCAACCACACCTACCACGGCTCAAACCACAGCTACCGTTGCTCAAACCACAACTACAGATGCTCTGAGCACAACTACAGCCTTCTCAACCACATCTACAGCTGCCCCTACCACTGCTGTTCCTGCTCTTACCATGACATCAGATGCTCAATCCACAACTACAGCCAGTGCAACCACAATAACCACCATAGGCAACCCATCCTCAACCGCAGCTGCTTCACCTAAAACACCATCTCTTCCAAAGACAACCATCAATACTCTTACCACTTCCACAACTGCTCCAACCACAGCCTTAGGTACTCCATCCACAACCACAGATACTCCAACATCAGTTTTACCTGCTTTAACAACAACCACATTTGCTTCAACTACACCTTCTCCAACGACAACTGTAACTGGTCCTGCAATAGCTACAGCTGCTACAATCACAACGATTACTGCTCCAACTGCAGCTGTTTCAAAAACAACTACAACTGCACCAACAATTCCAGCTGCTACTCCAGTGTCAACCAAAGCTGCAGAAACCACAACTGTAAATGTTCCCACAAGAACCACTTCAGCTCCATTCATAACCACAGCTACTCCAACCACAAGAACTCCATCCCCATCCAACGGTGCGCCAACCACAATTATGACTGCTCCAACAACCAGACCTATTTCAGTTCAAACCACAAGTTCTCCTGCCTTAACTATAGGCACTCAATCCACAAAAATATCTCCTCAAACCATGTCAATTACTGCCCCAACAATAACAACAAGTATAACTAAGCAAACAACAACCACATCTGCTGCAACTACCACCATGGCTGCTCCAGCAACAAGCATAGCTGCTGCAACTACAATTATAACTGCTCCAACAACTTCTACAATCAATCCTACTCCTTCATTCACCTCAGCTTCTCCATCCAAAACCACAGATTCTCCAAGCACAACTAGAGCTGTTCAAACCACACCCTCTGATCGTTTAACCACAAGTAGAACTGCTTCCAAAACATCAGCTCTGCCGACACCAACTCCTACATCCCCAAACAAAACCACAGCTAAACAGATAAACACCACTACAGAGGCAACTACTGTACAATCTACAACCGAAGCTCCTCCTCTAGCATTTGTTCTTGGAGTAATTGTCTTTGAACCATTTGTTGAACAACTCAAAGATAAAAACAGCAAGGAATTTAAGGATCTTGAGAAAAGAGTTACAGAAGCAGTAAGTGCCAAAATTAAATATATCCTTGCAGTCATATTAATAGAGTAGAAAGGTTAATCTATTTTAAAATATTTAAATATATACATTTTCTTATGATTGTTCTTAATTTTCTGTCCTACAGTTCAACATAATATACAGGAAAAGGTTTGGAGCCATTTTCATCGGTAGTTTTGTCCTTGAATTTAAGTAAGTATATTTTTGAATATTAGGTTATAATATTAGCTATCTCTACAAGCGGAGAAGTAATACATTTAATTATCATTTATATCATCAATAGAATAAGAACCAGATATAGATATGTTGCTACTTTTTTATTTTAAGTTTTCCTCAACTTGTTTTATTTATGGTTATATTGTAGGAATCCAAGGAATCCAATGGTCCGAGCACAAATGAATGAAACTACTATAGCAGAGGTGGGGGTGGAGTTTAATAGAACCACACCACTTGAAAAACTCCCAAGCAATGAAGTTGTACAAGAAACCTTAATACAGGCTATAAACGCCACCACCTACAGCGTCGCATTTTCACCGAGCTCTGTCGAAATAATACGTAAGTAAACAGGTGTAAAGTTATACAACAACAAATTATGGCATTTTGCTGTAAGAGCATCATGTATGTTTTCTCCAACAGTCTATGTTTCTGTTTACTTTTGATTAAACACAGCTGGGGCAGTTTTTTCACAAAATAAGCAAAAGTTGATTTCAAGCCAAATATCTGAAATATCAAGTTTATCCTAAATTAAAAAAAATATATTGTTCTGAGGTCAAAAAGGAACCGCTCCACACTAATATTTATACTTGCTTATTACTGTAATATTTTAAATAACTACCAGCATTTACTTGCCTGCCAGCTGTTTGTGATGAATTAACTTTAACTCAAGACATTACTTTTTAAAGCTATTTTTTCTTGCAATAACATATTTTCATTTTACTTTTTTATATTTTTTTGCAGGCACACCTTTACCAACAACTGCCCCTACTTCAAATTCTACGGTTACTGCAGTCACTGCAGCTGCAAATGCTACAACTAATACTTCAACAACTACAACAAATGCGGCTAAACCAACCACAACTTCCACAACGACTACAACTACAACTACTGTAGTTAAACCAACAACCAAAACAACTGCGGAGACGTTGATAACAAAGCTACTGACTTTTAGGTCTGCCGGGGAGACCTTCACAGCTGATTTGCTCAACCCATTATCTACAGCATTTAAAAATCGAGCAGCACTTTTAAAGTCCAAAGTAAGTCTCATTTCAGTTGAAAGTGAAATGTTTGCAGAAAAGTTTTTACAAACCTTTAAGTTTTTTTAGTGGGAGAGAATTGTAAATGCTGCACAAAAAACATTTAATTAATTTTGTCTCCAAAAAATGAAAACAGAATAAATCAGACATTGAAAAACAATATTTTATACCAGGGGTGGGGAATTCAGTTTGCCAGGAACCCTAATCTTTCCCATGAAAATCATGGTTTAGATTTTTCCTTTATTCAAAATATCCAGGTCTGAACAGTGGCGCAGTGGGTAACTTTGCAGCAAGAAGGTCCTGGGTTCAAATCCAACCCTGGGTCTTTCTGCACGGAGTTTGCATGTTCTCCCTGTGCATGCGTGGGTTCTCTCCGGGCACACCGGCTTCCTCCCACATTACAAAAAAAACATGACTGTTAGGTTAATTGGCTTCTCTAAATTCTCCTTAGGTGTGAGTGTGTGTGTGAATGGTTGTTTGTCTCTGTGTTGCCTTGTGACAGACTGGCAACCTGTCCAGGGTGTACCCTGCCTCTCGCCTGGTAAATGCTGGAGATAGGCACCAGCAACCCCCGTGACCCCATGAGGGATTAAGCGGGTCAGAAAATGGATGGATGGATGGATCAAAATATCCAATTCAAATAGTTTAGTTATACTGTTTGCCTTTCACCAAGTTGTAGAGGATCCAGGGTAATGAACAGGTTAAACTTTCTCATCTCCGGTTTATGAATTCAAATGTTTGCCTAGAGGCAATTAATAGTATTTAATATCAGCAGAATTCAAAACAGAAAAGAAAAGGGTACTGTTTTTCTAGATTTTCTGCTAACTAAACTCAAATAAAGGATTGAAAACAAACTATAAAGAAAACGGCTGGACAGGGTATTACCAAAAAATTATTAAGGAGCTGCAAGGTGGCAATAATTAAAGCGAAACAAAACCAAAAGCAGCCTGGATACACTTGGTTGTCCACTATTTGGTTCTTTTCCAGCATCCATATTCAAGCTACTTTAAATTCTAGATTAGTTTAAATGATTTTTGTAGAGCCTTTATTTAAAAATGTAGATTTGATGTGATTTTAAGATGTAGAAAATTACAACTTTAAAGTTTAGTGCTTAAAAAGAATGTTTTCTTTGTCTTCTTACAGCTCGAACCACTCTATCGGCAGGCGTTTTCATCATTACGTGATTTTGTTGTGATTTCTTTCAAGTAAGATTTGCAGATAAATTCAGATCATTGTTTAATTTAAATGTATACAGATTAACTGATATTTTATTCATTTTACAGCAACGGGTCAATCATCAACAACATTAACCTTCAGTTTGTATTAGCATCAGCTCCTAATAACACCCAGATTTTAGAGGTTTTGGTCAATGCAGCTTCAAACATCACGGCTTTCAACATTGACACCAGTTACATTTTTGTGGATGGCGCACGTAAGCAAAATAACATTTACACAACAGAAAATATAAATCAGCCTGTAAATTATACAAAATCTGCAATATCACAAAGGAGTTTGTTAAAATAACGTTGGATGTCCCCCTTTCTATTCCTACAGCGATGTCAAGTGGAGTAAGCCACAAGATCAGCCTCATCACTGCATTCAGCATGGTCCTGTTGTCATGGCTACTGTCAAGCCAGCAATAACGTCTCTGCTGGTTTCCAGAGGAAAATCTGCAGGAATAAATCAACTATTTGTGGAATGAACCAAGAAGTTTCTCTAATTACAAACTCGTGAATTTAAAACTTTTATTAAATCTTGATGCTGTAAAAAAAAGTTTGTTCAATGAAATGTCAAAATGTCTATTTAAGTTTGTTCATCTCAGGTCTGTGTGATGTGTTTACATGAACCTAATTAGGATGCTAAAGTAATATAATTTATAATTTAAGGTGACATGAAGCTATTTTTAAATGATTATTTAATTTGGTGAGTATGTATGCAATCTTCAAGATTTCTCTCTTAATGAGTATTGTAAAGTAGTCCAAATATAAACTGTGTGAACAATTCTCTCCACAATTGTCCAGGTTTTCTTTTTTCTGTTTAATGTATTTTAATGTATTTATAACAAAGATGTCTTTTAGTCAGTGTTCTGTAAAGTGTTATACCTTTTTTCTGTCTTACTATTAATATAATAAAGATTAATGATGAAACACTTTAGCAATGGAATATATTATTATTTATTGTACAAATCACCTTCTAAGGTGTTAACATTCACAAGTTACCTTTTTGTAGGTGTTTGATTAAATGCAGATGATATACATAAACACTGTCATTCATCTAAGAAGTTTCTCAAACACAAATTGACACAAAGGGTATGTGAAAAATGCAGCTTCAGCACTTCTTTGATTTCTAGTTGTAAAGCACAAATGGGACCAGGATGTACTTCTTTGACTAATGAAATGGAACGATCTATACAAATCAGTCTGGAGGCATAAAAACAGCTATTGAAAACAGAATTAATATATTTTCAGTGCAGCTAAAAGGGTTACATCTCAAAGTCATGTCTACATGTTCCTAGTGATTCATCAGTACTAGAGCAATATCCATCCATCCGTTTTCTATACATGCTTATCCATGCAGGTTCACGATGGATGGGGATTATTTATCCCAGATTTCCCTTTGGGATTAACAAATATTTTCAAGATGAATCAGCTCAAATTAAAATTTGTTTCACCTATGGGTTTACTTATCTAACTTATAGTGACAAAGGCCCTACCTGTGATGTTCTACTCTATGCAAATTAGCTTCTTAAATTTCAAGTGTTTTAAATAGCAGTGGGACTTTTGATCTACAAAACATGTTTCTCAGACACTAAATATATTTGACTAGCAGTGATACCTGGTGGAAAGGATTCAACACCACTACAAGTACTACCAGAATGGGGGAGAAAATGCTAAACTCAGTAAGTATTACATAATGTAAGATTAACTGCTGAGATTTTTTTTTTTTGAAAATATGAGATTCCGCATTGACATAAAGTACATCAGTCCGTGTGCAATAACCAAAAATAATAACAAAAAATTAGATGTTTAGACAGTGGGAATAAATGATCAAACTATGTACAAGTGACTACTACAGGGCTCTGTAATGGTAGCCTCGTGAGACCATCCTGATCTCGCGAGGTTTCAAGGTTTCACTCGCAGATCAGTCTGGCTACTCTCCGTTAAAGAAAATTTGGAGCCGTTCACCAAACGAACGTCCAATCAGCGTTGGCTTTGAGGCGGGTTGAGGTGTGACGCAACGGGAAGCGCGTCAGTTCAGTCTAAACAACATGGCGGTTTCAGCCGATGAAACTAGCGTTAGCGTGGCTATCGAGCAAGTTTTATCGGAATTACAAAGTATTTATTTGCTGAGCTAACGAGCCTTTACCTGCAGCAGCAAGAGCAGCTTGGCTTGTGGTTGTGTTTTCGTCGTCGCTCTGTTACGAGCGACGACGAATCTGATTGGTTTATTTGGCCCGTCTATCACCAACATAGGCCAATCAGCTAACCAGTATTTTCGCCCCTTCCCAAAATTACTTCAACGGAAGGTTTCCAGATGGATATGCGGAGCAAATCTATCTGGCGGAGTCAGGTAACTGTAATGGCACCTAAACCCTGTAATCTCCTACCCATTCATGTTGTCTTTTTTGTGCTCTTATTCTTTAATTTCTATTGTGCCTCTCTAATGTTTTACTTCTCCTAGTTTTATGACTGTTCAAAAATAGTTTTGATTTCATTAGATTTGATTTAGTTTAAAAGTAGATTACAAAATCACTCATCAGAACTATCATTAAAGGCACAACATTTCAAACTTTAAAACAGGCTGCAGCAGCAGAAGACTACATTAGGCACAAGCCCCTCTTAATTTGTTCTTACTGTGATATTTACTATTAGTTAAACTAATGAACCAACTGTGTAGAGTAAATGGTTCCCACAATAATCGAGGAGTAATCTTTTTAAACAAGCTGTCACTGCTTAATTTATAACCTGCTAAACAGCAGTAACATGTTACAATTAGCATTGAAACTTATCTGCTTTGTGATTCACTTCATGAAAAATCTCAATATATTTCTAATTTGTATTGTATGATTAATCCTATGTTAGACATACTTTGAATGCATAACAGGAGCAAGGTTTCTTGCAATGATATTGAAATACAAAAACAAAACCTGACAACCAACTGCTACGAATACCCTTCCTAACTCCTGCTTGTGGAAACCAGGGAAAGACAACCGTCCACCTGCAAAGAGACAAAACTAATAAACGACAAAAAAAACACACAGACAGCAACAACACCTGCAAGAAGGGTTATTGATACTACTGGATCAGAATGCAAAACACAATGCAAAACTAGGTGTACCATGTTATGACATTTATATTAGTTTTCTATGAAGTCCGCTCTCAATTTCCCTCTATTTCTACATAAAGTTGTTAATAGACTGGCAGATGTGCAAGGAGGTTGTTGCACAGGGGGAGTTTGTCAAGCTTGAGGATCATGCTTCAGTCAAGAACTACATACATGTTACACAATTTGTAACATCATCCTTGTGTTTTAACGATTCAACAAATCTCTTACTAATCTGATATTAAAGAAATACAGTTATAGTAATCCAATTGGATTTCTCTAGTGGCCTGCTAACCATAGTCTATTTTGCTAAGAATGCATAAAATACGTTGTGTGCACACATTTTACATTTTAGTTTCCAAGATTCATAATAAACGGAAAAGTCTAATGTCTTAAAACTCGTCTTTCATTCGGAAGGCTACATTTATCTGTCTTACTGTCACTATCTGTATTGACTTGCATTAAGAAGCAATGTTTGTGACTCATCAGAATGATTCACATACAAATGCACATGTCTGTAAAAGACGTAAGCTATTTAAAAAACAGCTTTTTATTCATATTAGGTTGTGGGATAAAAAATGTAAAAGCGGCTCAGATGTTATGCTTGGTGATTTCTTTGATGTCTTTAACTAATAAAAAAAAAAAAGAAAAAGATTTGTAGGACAGGATCAGTTAAAGCCGGTCCATGTACAGCTACTATGTAAGATTGAGCTTTTGTATGCCTTCCAGACAAACAATATTTATTGAACTAAGAAGCAGAAGCTGACTTCTTGGGTCACGCGACTTATATATATATTTTTTTATCTAATTAGGAAAAACTGTCTCACATTTTAGCTACTCCCTTGTAGACATGATTCAGTTAAGTTTTTGAAAACTGTTGTCTTTTTATCTTTCTTCAATACCCCAATTAAGAAGCTAAATTAGAAAATGTTACCTATTATACAAATCCCGGCAACCTGAGTAAAATAGTTCAGTATTTGAAAATGTAGTGGATAGGTAGTTTAAAAGAATAGACGATGGCTGATGAAATGGAATCAACACAACTCCTTGTTATACCCACGATATACTGATAATGCAAATTACTTGTTGTATCAGGGGTCTGCATACTACGGTAATGAAGCCACTGTTGACTCTTTAGGCCCTCCCTTACAACTCAAAAATATTATATATGGGAAAAATATTTTTTAAATTTAAAAAGATAAAAAAGCTTGATCTAGCAATTTTCTTTCATACATTTGCATAGAATTTCCAACCCAGAACGACACAAATACAAGTTCTTTGTTTTGATTAGTCCTTTGATATTTTTCACTATGCTGCAAACTACATGTTCTGCCTTCATATTTCATAAATATGTAAAGTACAAAAAGTACTTCTGAGTAAACTACCATTGTGCTAATATTACACACTGTTTTAAGTTATTTAATGTTTAGTAAATAACTCTCGGACTGTTAGGTATTGTCCTGTGAATATCAGCCCGAACAGCTGATATTAGGACAATAGTTGAAAGGGTCGAGCAATGACTTTCTTTTAACAGCAAACTCTACATACAAATGGAATAAATGAGTGATAGCGTCTCTTCAAGTACAAGAATTTATTCACAGAAATAAATTAACATTCAAAGAACACCACTATAGAATGCTGTTTATCTGAATTAACACTATATTTCAACTAACAAATCCTCTCTGCTAGGCTAGTGAGACTTAAATAAAACTATGGAAAATTAAGATAAAAAGGAAGCTAAGGAACTGTGTACACACAAAAGAAACAAAATAAAGGCTGGTTCACATTTTTAGCCCGATTTTCACCCCAATCTCCTCCTCCCGAGGGGTGCCGACCATCAGTGTGTCTGTTAAGATCATCTTAAGAGAATATCCTGCCATGTGTGGTGTGTTAAGAACTACATTTCCGCTCGGTGGAACGTCGGGATTGCTCGGACCTCAAATCGGGGATATTCAACATGTTGGACTGTCTGGCCCCAGTATTTAGTTGATACTATCGTCATATATATGTGATGATTCTTTGATATTTATACACCAGTAATCAAAGTCTTTTCTCTAATTTTCTCTGAAAGTGTCGACTAGATTACCTCTTGGTCTCTTCAAAACAAGTGGTCAGAGATATACATTAAATGGGGGTGTGCCGACCCAAGAGGGGTGTGTTTTCTGTATATAATCGTAAGCGCTCTGCGTATGAGAAACAAGCAGATCCTGCCGAAAGAGCTGCTAGAACATGCATGCATATGATAAAACACATTATCCAGTTATTATACAGGCTGAACCGGCGTGAATCTCGGAATACATTCTTGGAGTGAATCAGTTAGTAATACAGGGTAATCTAACTACAGAAAACTACATTTCAATGGAACAGTTCTCAAAAGGGAGACTTGTAAATACAGAAAATTGAAAGATGAATCTTTAACCCACTTGCACATTTGTAAACAGGAAAAAATATTTTAGAATATTTCCAAAGAAAAAAGCTGTTAGAACATGTGGGTTTGCGTTACAACACAGAGGAGGATTTATTTAGATATTCTACGAAGAGCCATCAGGATGATGCATGAGGCCTATGTCCTCAAATAGAAAGCTGTGATATAATACTTTTGTTTTGCGACAGTTTAGAAGTGCTGTGGATGCTGTTGAACAACAAACATCACAGAGAGGCCGAAACCTGGAGGAACTACAACGAGGGATTGAAAAGTGGGTTAGTAACATTTGCCTGAATTTCAAACTGAATGTGAATCTGTTCCACACACAATAAATTATATTGTGTGTGGAACATCGATAACGGCTTGAGTGAAAGTCTAATTAATTTATATATAGGTATAAGAGAACATTAGTTATATTGTTTCTAAATATAGCAAAATTAAATTATAGAGAACGAAAATGACTAAATAGTAAGAATTTCAAACTGAATAGGAGGTAGTCTCAACATAGCTGCTAAGAAATCAAGAGTTACTTCTAAGCCAATCGGGAGATGTTCATATGGTGCATAATTTAATTCTGTTCTTTAAGTAATAGTTTAAATGTGTGAATTATATGGTGTGATAACAGCATCAACATTGAAAATCATAAAACTTATGTCAAAGGTCACGGGTCATAAATCTTATTGGAAGATACTTTGGAATGTGGGCGGGGCTTAAGGACATAAATCATAGGTTATAAATCATGTGATCTGACAGAAGGGGTCTCAACCATTCTTTAACAGAGAACGAACTTATCAGAAACACAAAAATAAAAATAAAGTATTGCATATTTATTGATAATATGGCATATTCAGATAAAAACGCGATATTCAAATTTAAACAGACGAATTACAGCAACCGATTTACACAACAATGTGAAAAAATATGCAATTTCCATGATTGTATAAGTAACACTTAGAGTGACTAAAGCGTGTGCAAATTAATATTAGCATCTGACAGACAGTGTAAATGATTTATGATTATATCAGAACCTGTTCAACTAATGGAGAATGTATCAGGCATTGGAACATAAGGAAGTAACATTGTAACAGGCATGCAGGCAAGCAATGGAAGAACCCAGCTGAGAACAAACAGAAGCCAGGAACTTAAATAGCAGGTAAAACAGGTTATTGCCTTAATCAGTAGGCACAAGTAGGCTGAATGAGCTTCATAACAGTGAGCATGAATGATCACGGAAACGAGGAAGCAGCTGCAGAGAGACTAATCAACAGAGACAGAGCTGAGCTGGGAATCAAGGGGAAGAAAAAAACAGAGATGAACAGGAACAATTATAAAATGAACAAGGGAGGCAATAATGAACTAGAAGACTAAGCACAAACTAATAAGCATGAATTAATAAGGCTCCGTCCATCCATTAGTAAAGTACCCTGAACACTGGGGGAGTGGTGGCCTAGTGGTTAGAGCAGCATGCTTATGCTCTGAGAAAGTTGCAAGTACCTGGTTAAATCCTTGCTTTGTTTAAAACCTATTGCACTCCGCTGTGGGCTGCACATCTGTGAACTAGATACAATAAGGCTAAAATGCATAAATTACAAGTGGCATACAATGATGCACTTCAGATCCTATTGAAGGTCCCTCGCTGGACTAGTGCCAGTCAGATGTTTGTGCAAAATAATGTACCCACTCTAAATGCTAGGATCACAAATCTTGTGTACAGGTTTATAATGCATCTGTAGGACTCAAAAAATTTAATATTTGTTGTTTTAATTATGCCTCAAAAAAGCAGCATCAGATACACCTCCTGTAATTGGAGACACTGGAGAATGTGCCTACGTGGATTATAGTGTTTAGAGGTTTATTTATTAGTATTTTAAATTCTTTAATTAATTTTTTTCCCAGTGTCCTGTCTAGCAATGTGACAATTGGAATTGATGTCTTAATGCCAAATAGAGTTTGACAGATTTTGCTTTCACAAGTGGAGTAATCAGCATTCGCCATAGTGCTCCGCTTGATTTATGCATGTAAATCATTTTATTGTGATTCCTGCAGGGAGAATTTCAGATTATATGGACACTACAATGGGAAAGTAGGAGAGTAAAGGACGAAAAAGAAGAGAAAAAAAAGAAAGAGAAGAGGTGAAAGAAAGAAGAGATAAAAGGGAAAGAATGATAAAACGTCTGCTTCATCACCTGGAAAGAGAGATGCAAAAAGAACAGCACAACCAACGGACATAGTGTAAGAGATACAATAGAACAACACCTTGATGCCATTGCTAAATCATATGTATTATTATTTAAGCTGACATGTGTAAAGTGATACCTGAGAAAAGAAAGTGAAATAAAAAATAAATAAATAAATAAATAAATAAATTACGGGCTTTCTGTATATAAGTGAACACTTAATACCTGGAACCCAGCACCTGTGGGTGTTTGTGAGAGAGAACTAGTTTATGTGAAAATTATCCAGAAGGAAATTGCTTGATAGTGGTTGTGGAGAACCGAAGACCCACCTTCCCCGAGCACCAAGGCAGGAGTCAGGGGACCCATAACCCCGGACTCCCAAAGGGGCCCCCAAAGCAGTGCGCCCGAGAGGGGCCATTCACAGGAAATCTGCAAGCCCCCCCCCCCCCGCCCCTCTCCAAGGAAAGAGGAGAGACGAGCATCAAAATTCTTTAATTTTGATGCTCACTAAGAGATGGGTTAAATGCAGAAGACAAAATTTGTTGTAATGTACAGCTGCAATGACAAATAAAGATTTCTTCGTTACTTTTCTGAACGTAGCAAAAACTAAGAACAAAAAAAGAACATGACAATTAAATGATTAAAATGTCCACACAAAAGAAAAACCAAAACACCTTAAGATGATGATAGCATGTTAATGTAAAATTTGAACAGTTCTCTTGATCAGACTCACATTTCAGAAAAATGTGATGATAGCACCCATTTTAGAGCCTTACAAGCATTCCAGGACAGTGCATGGAGCTCTGCTTTCATTCTGTCATATTTTGTATAGAATATCTCTGACCATAGGTTCCATGATCCGTTGAGGTCTTCATGGACCTGACCTGAAGAGTGTCCACCTCTGCTTGGCTCCTTCTGTACTTTTACTATTTCCAAAAACTAAGGAAAATGAAAGGAAGACTTCTCTGGACTTCCTTTCATCTATTTAACCAGTGAATTGAATTGGTGATCTATGTGATGATTTTCTTTTTTGTAAAAATTCTAAATATATTTCTAATTAAAGCTTACGTTTGTGCATAAATGCAAGGTAAATAAGAAAAATGCTATGCGTCTATCCATTCAAAGGTTTTGACATAGCGATAATTTCTAGACACAAATGTAACATTATACTTTCATCTCAGGCATTAAAAATATCCTACCACATATTGCACTTTATTGTTAATTATTTTAAAAAGGTAAAGTCAAAAGTGAAAACTTTACTAAACACCACACACAGCCTCAAAACATTGGATATATATGTAAAAGGCTGGAATTTATTGACCATGACTGCAAGCCATGCTCACTTTAGACAGCAATTCAAAATCACCTCATTTCTAGCACTGCCTTTGTAGTGTTTGGTTATATATTTTGGTATGACACACAGGAGAGTGTTTCAAGCCAGATGCATAAAGTTGATGTTAGTCTTTGCTTACTTAACTGAGCAATGCAACATTTCAAATTTCACAAATGGGTATGGAACCAATGGTGAGCTGAGTAACACTGTTAAATTGTTTATTGTTTTATTTCAGATGTGGAATTTTATTTAAAAATGTATGAATGATAAGTTTGGGTTTTGGATCCCTTGTTCATTTTAAGGAGTCATTATAATGAGTGCCTCAAGACTTGTTCCTGAAGATATTTGGAAAGTTTCACTGACATCTGTTTAGTATGGAGGACCAAGTCTTCCATATTTAAAAATAAATACAGAAATAAATGTTCAATAAATAAATAACCAATTAAATTAATCTCTTTAATTAGCTTCTTCATTTATTCGCCTTTCTAATAATTACCTTATTTATTTATTGTCCGTTATAATCTTCAACTTTATTTATTAATTACTTATATTTTTTAAGTATTTATTTATGTGCATGTTATAATATTTTGTCTGTTTTATTCTTCCTTTGTATTTTTTTACCCTATATATGTCTGTGATGCTATTTATTTCTGCCTGTCCTTTTTACATTTCTGTATGCATTTCTGCCTCATTATGCAAATGAAGAGGGGATGTGTTTTTAGGGCTCAACTTCTGCCCATTGGTTGGTTAGCATTTTACTGCGTCGGTCAAATCTACATGGCTTTTCCCCGCACTAAAGCATCTGCACCATCACAGACTGGACATAGCTTTTTTTTAAAGCTCTGTAATAGATGTCTGGAGCTATTTGGGAAAATGACATTTCATGAAGTGTCTTTATGAAACTTTTTTTTTTAAATAATTTTTCACATACAAACCTTGAACTCAGGGATTTTTTTCCATTAAATAAGTACCTCTCTCTAAACCAACTTACCAGTTCTTAAAACTAAAAATATGAAAACCACAAGTTAACCCCTTAAGACACTGAAGACTGTACCAAAGAGTCAGAATAAGAAGTTCTGGCTGTGCTGGGTAAATGACCTTGTGACAATAAGGATAAGTTTTCCTTGACCCCAAATTTCCCCTGGACAAAGTTACCATAATCCACAGAATTACTCCTCTTCAGTCTTAATGAGGGCATACATGCAATAATGCTGCCCCCGTTTTGTCAGCTTGCCATGAGATAGTCTCTGCCGGTGTTTACATTCTCTATAGTGTGAAAGTAGAAGAATAAAGCAATATTTTTTTTTCTGAAATGGCTGATTAATTAGCACAAATTACTGCTGAAATCCGATGACAGAAAAAAAATTCACTGGTCAAATGGGGCCGGCTTTGAGCATAAAAAGAACTATACTCTACATTTAAAATCATACTGCCACCTTAAATAAATGACTAATTATACATTTTCAGTTCTTACAAGAAACATGGTAGTTATTTTTACTTATAACAATTTAACTTATCTTCTTTTACTGGGATGGATGAAATTACTTTTACCCATCCCAAAATTTAAAAAAGTTAAGATGTCTGACAGCAGCAAGTGATGTTTTGCATGTCTATTTGTTGAGTTTGTCTTATGTGAATGTGGCCATTTCTGAAAAAGTAAGCAACCAGTTATGCTTTCTGTCTCCTCTGTTGATTATTTTTTTTTTTTTACCTCACCGCAACTGTTTATGAAGTTGTAAAAAATACAATAAACAAATAGTTATAAAAAATATTGAAGAAAATCTGTTAACTTATTTTCTGTAACAAAAGAAAGCAATGTCACAAGGTGCTATAATTAATGAAAGGCAAACAACATATGTTTTAGTTATTTTACACTTATTTTGGGTATAGACTTAGCAATATTATTTTTGGTTTATGTTTCATTTGTAGCAATACCTGCTCTGCTATGCCCAATTTCGGTTCCTGCACTTTTTTCCCCTCAAAAGGATTGTTTGTTACAATTATACTCATTTTTAGCAGTAAAAATGGCAAATTTTGGTGTTGCAGTTTTGGTGTTGCAGTTATGACAGAGAGGTGCAAGTCGATGATATAACCAATTCCTCAATTTTGCACACTTGCAACCTTCACACTCAAACCCTTGTGTGAGCTTCTACCAGGTCCACACTTCATAGAGGTGTGTAGGGTTTAGTGTGAGTATTGGGATGGCCTAGCAGTCATACCTCGTGGACAAGATTCAACACAATTACTACCAGAGTAAGGGAGAAAATGCCAAGCTTAGTTCTTTCTTTTCAAGCAAAAACATTAATTCAGATTAGCTGCTTTAATGTCTTTGAAAAAAGTGCATAGGCATTAAAGTGACATCAGTTCACACATGGGCAAAAATAAATATTTAGACAGTATAAATACAGGGTCATCTTATATTTAGAAAATTATGTATATTTTAGGATATATATATATATATATATATATATATATATATATATATATATATATATATATATACTGGTTTGGGGAACATGCACAACAAAAAAGTGTATCTTGGAGTTTTTAAAGGTTCTATATCATGCTTTCTTTTAAGACTTCCAAAGTCAACTATAGGCAAACATGTGATGAAATATTGCCTTTAGCACTATGGAATATTCATTTGTTATGGAAAATGCAGTTGCTTTCTGGTGCAATGTTTCCAGACCGGAATAAAGACGCTTTCCTTCACTGCAACGCCGTCTCTCCCCATGTGGGGTCACCCAAGAGCCGTGGCAGCATGGTAAAACTGTCTCAAACATGCATGGATCAAGCAAAACACCACTTTGGGCTCGATTTTGATGAAAGTAGCAACATAACATGGTTGAAAGCTCAAAAAAGTTGATTTTGCATGGTAAAAGGCACTTAAATATTGTTAACGTCAGATATCTGTTTTGTCTTGTTTAAAATGTTTAAAAGCATTTTTGTTCCTCATTCCCTTATTATGATTACATTATTGTTTTTACACATTTACCCTATTCATAGCTGAAAGTGACTCAGTACTAGTGATGAATAAAGAGTTTTTTTTTCTAGAGTCACTCATGACCCTTTAGTCGTTCTGATGTTAAATAACCAAATTATTTCAGATAAATCATTAGAACTTGCTTCAATCTGACGAGTTTATTTTTCCTTTAATTGGTCTGTCTCGAGCCACATGTTAAAACTATTCCTAAAACTGAATATCTTCCAACTGCTGATAACCGAAGATATCTTTCAGTGAGTTGGGTTTTTATTAAATATAGTAAACTGTAAAGAAGCAAGATAATACTCCTGCAATTGATAAATGGAGCAAGTAATTCAAAAGTAATCCAAGCCATCACTGATGTTAATGAAATAGAAGTTTTCTTATATTTCTTGTTGTGAAATGACAGTATTTGTTTGCTGAAGCAGATTTCTTTATAGTTCAATGTATGAATTAAACATCCTTTTCAAGTGTAATTTAACACATTTTAAATTTCTCCAGTTACAGCTGGACACAGTCAGAGGCAGATGATCATATATCTCCAGTCAGTTAACTGCTGCCTGTCCCCCAGAATGAGCTGGAGGATGTCGCTGAGGAGATGGATCTCTGGCTTCTCTCCTGGACCTGTTGCCTCCATGACCAAATCCCAGATAAGAGGAAGACAATGGATGGACAGACGGACGGACGTCTCAGAAAGGTAAAGTAATTTTGTTTTAAGGGTAAAAACTTTCTTCTAGTCTTGAATATATTATATGAACATAAATGTTACCTTTATACATGCTGCTTAGGATTTGATCAATGCATGTCTAAGAGTTTGTTTGTGTGTGTTCTTGTACTTGCAGCTGAGCGAGAACACGTTTTGCTCATTTTACTAATAAAATTAATCCTCAAGTAAATATTTTCACTAGAGGACCTTTTGTCGTTCCTCACTTTTATTCTGGGCTAGTGGTTAGGTTTAGCACCATCGTGTCAGTTAGGTTTAGGGTAGGGTTAGGGCATAGAAAGGCTTGAACATGAATGGAAGTCTGTGGAAGAAAAGGCACACATTGTACATTAATCAAGCATGGCCATGAGTGTATGTGTAATAAATTATACTATTGTTTGATTATTATTTTTTTTACCATTACCGGTACATTCTCAGATGACTTTGAAGACAGCGGACACTCATCTTGTTTTTGGCACAATGAAACTAAGGTGGCTTGGTGAAAAATGGGGAAAAACAAACATATGTTTTAAATTTCTGATCTATCAGCCATTACATTGTGGATCCACAACATAAACTTATTTTCCATGTTATGACATTGCTTTCACAAGTTCTTGAATAAATAAATTAAAAATGAAATAAAGAACAAAGACACAAAATAAAACAAGTTCTAGTTCAGGTATCATCAAGTGTTGACTTCTTGTGATCCTTTTGATGATCTTAAATATGTTTAGTTTGAACCTGATCCAACCTGTCATAAGAATTTCAAATTGAATTAACAGATTTCTAAACATAATGTGTTTGTGCTAAATTTGGATTCTCTTAAGCTTTCACCATGGCAGACAAAAGGTGGCATTAGAGCCACACCTGAGGAGAATCTCCAAGAACTTCAAAGTAATTCAAAAGCTATTTTTACGTATTTTATTTACTGGATAAGGATACAACACAGTTTTATAAAAACTGTGTTAATATTTTGACTGGTAAAACTGTAAGATTTCCATGAATACAACTCAAATTGTCTAAGTTGTTCACTTAAGCGGAACAAAGAACTAATATTTCTCAGGATTGTGTAAGCAGTATAGATGTAAGTAACTTGAAATTAGAGGCTGCACAGCCGCATTCTTTATTTTGTCATTCCTGAGACACCTGCAGTTGTTTCAAAAGAAAGTCCTTACATGCGTCATGCTGGTAATAACATGGAGCTTATATATAAGGCTAAACAAAGCTGTAGAAAAACAAGAGTTTCAGGAGTAGCAGGAGAGATTTACGGAACTTTGGACTTTACTTACTGCTTTAGGTAAGTCTAGCGTTAACATTTAAATTTGTATGTATCTAGAAATGAAATATAGCTCAAAACCTATTGTTTCAAGGTTTAAGATTTGTTGTGGTTTTATTAACACTTATATAAAATCCAGTTTTATTTTGTTGAATGTTTAAAAATCAAAATTTTCCATATATTGAATAAAATAGGTTTCATTATTTCAAGGTTTATCATATATAAATATTTGTAGATTTAGGTTTTTTTAAATCATTTTCATTGTTTAACCATCCAAGTTATAGGATGCTGCAAAAACTGATTTTGTTATTTTCCCCATATTGTAAAAAAAAAAAAAGTACATTTCCACTTTTTGTTAAATTCATATTTCAGTAGTTGTCTTTGCAAATGTTGGTCAACTACAAAAAATAGTATGTGCCCTATAAATGTTTTAGTAACAGACGATAGATAGATAGATAGATAGATAGATAGATAGATAGATAGATAGATAGATAGATAGATAGATAGATAGATAGATAGATAGATAGATAGATAGATAGATAGATAGATAGATAGATAGATAGATAGATAGATAGATAGATAGATAGATAGATAGACATTCAATGTAAAGGAAAATGCAGACTAAAGTTTCAGTCAATTCATTTACTTTTTAAGAGGGGGTATCTTGAAAACGGGTTATTGAAAACTTAAAGGGGAATACTTAATTACTTAAAACTGTCAGAGACACCGAGGCTGTCTGGCTAGAAGCATCAAAAGGACCAGGTTTAAATACAATCTAAAGCCCTGGTGTATTACATAACAAATTAACATTATCACTATCATGACCTTAAAGCTGCTGTTACAATGCGTCATCGTTTCTTCACATTTACTCAGTGTATCCAAATCCCCCCTAACCTGTAAGCTGTACATTTTTAAATTAACTGAAAATTTTGTGAAACAATAAATATTCTCATGGGCATGGAGCATAGGTCTTATGACGTGCTCCTCTTTAGAAAAGTTGGTATTTTCTGGGATGAAGTCAGTAATTTTGCAGTAAATTACTGCATGATAGCAGTCTACAGCACTTTGGCAGTGATTTTCCTTCTTCCATCTTCAATAACTGAATCACTATCTGGGACACCTTAGTGCTCTGTACATTGTATCTGAGTGCATCCAAGTAGTCAATTATATACCAGCTCAAGTAATGCAAGTGATAGATATGGTGCATCTAATTTGCATCTCGAATGCTGTCTAGTTTATGAACACAAAATAATCAAATTTTTTGATAATCACATTTTTTAGATTATCAAGATTAATAAGCAAGAGTATCAGATGCATACCAAGGCAATTTAGGAGTGTTATTTACTTAAAACTGCTTAGCTTCACATTAAGAAATGTGATAGTGTGATGGGGTGTTACTTATATTTTACCAAAACGTTTAGTGTTTTTTTTTTTTAAATATATAAATATTCAGGTTAAGTTTTCTGTGATGCAAGCTGTGGACTTAAATATAAAATCAGCCAATATTTCTTCTTTTTGGGTTCCAGAATGGAATTGGGCTCCTAAAATGAGAGACGAGTTAGTAACTAAAAAGCAGATGAGTGACACCCTATTTTACCTACTGTATGAGTGTATGTATGACAATATGTTCCTACCCATTGTAACATGTTGCTGACTGAAACTATCAGAACCAAAAGCCAACAAAATGTATTTTATGACAAACTAAAACAAATAGGTCTTCCAAGAAATTCTAATTAATTATTAGAATAACAAAAGATTTGGGAAAACAAGTGCAAAAATTTGTGGAAGCAACATCTGAAACTTATTTAAATATTGTTTATTTTAGTAAATACTTAAATCATTTAAATATTCAATAAAGGTACCTTACTCACAAACTTGAGCCAGCTAGGTATAGCTGAATAAGTAATTAGTAAACAACACACAGGTCTAAATCATTTTCAAATCTTTAAAATTTTGAGTTCACTGAACAATTACAATATATTTGTAATAAACTATTTAGTTTCTATAGCAGGACAAATATTGAAAAAGCAAACAGAAAATGTATTGGCTTTTTATAACAACAAGATAGTATTTATTTCAAGAAATTTATGTGTTGTTGTTTTAATATCTTTTTATGATGTTGAAGTGTTGCATTACAGTTATCAGTGATTACAATTTTGTCATTTGTTCTTCTCTTAACCTTGTCACTATTGCAAAGAGTGACAATGTTAAGTTAAGTATTAAAGTTAAATATGGATTATGTTGCTAATAGGATTCAGTGTTGTTGAAGCATAATGGTGCGTATAGCATTTGTGATGCATTAATGTTTGAACAAAATGGTTGTTGTGCCTAATATTACAGAATAAAGACGGACAAGCTATGGGTCCGGAAAAAATCTTACCGTTGCTACTAATACTAACAGGTAAGTTGGGGATTTGTGGAATATCAGTGCTTAAATGCATCAATATATGACAAAAGACTAAGTAGAATGCATCTGCTCCACAGCTAGAGCTGCTCCAAACATGTCATTATCTTATTCAACCACAACAGCTGAAACAAGCAGTACAGCTGCTCAATTCACAACCAACGCTGATCAGACGACAGCAGCTACAAATACTCCAACCACAACTACTGCTACACACACAACTACTACAGCTTCACCCACAACTACAGCTGCTACAACAACTGCAGCTCTTCCAACCACAACTACAGCTGCACCCACCACGACTACAGCTGCTCCAACCACAGCCATTCTCACCAAAACTACAGCTGTTCCAACCTCAACTACAGCTGTTCCCACCAAAACTACAGCTGCACCCACAACTACTACAGCTGCAACAAAAACTACAGCTGCTACAACAACTACAACTGCTCCAACCACAACTACTTCTGCACTTACAACAACTACAGCTTCACTCACAACAACTACAGCTGCTCCCACCACAACTACTGCTGCTCCCACTACAACTACTACTGCACCCACAACTACTAAAGCTGCTCCAACCATAACTACTGCTGTTCAAACCACAACTACAGCTGCACCCACAACTACTACAGCTGCTCCAACCACAAATACTGCTGCTTCCACCACAACTACTGCTGCACCCACAACGACTACAGATGCTCCAACCACAACTACTGCTGCACCCATAACAACTACAGCTGCTCCAACAACAAATACCGCTGCCCCAACCACAACTACAGCTGCTCCAACCAGAACTACAGCTGCTCCAACCACAACTATATCTGCACCCACAACAACAACGGCTGCTCCAACCACAACTACAGCTGCACCCACAACAACTACAGCTGCTCCAACCACAACTACTACAGCTGCTCCAACCACAACTACTACAGCTGCTGCTACCACAACTACAGCTGCTCCAACCACAAATACTGCTGCTTCCACCACAACTACTGCTGCACCTACAACAACTACAGCTGCTCCAACCACAACTACTGCTGCTCCCACAACAAATACTGCTGCATCCACCACAACTACTGCTGCACCTACAACAACTACAGCTGCTCCAACCACAACTACTGCTGATCCCACAACAAATACTGCCGCATCCACCACAACTACTGCTGCACCTACAACAACTACAGCTGCTCCAACCACAACTACTGCTGCACCCACAACAACTACTGCACCCACAACAACTACAGGTGCTCCAACCACAACTACTGCTGCTCCCACCACAACTACTGCTGCACCCACAACAACAACAGCTGCCCTCATCACAACTACAGCTGCTCCAACCACAACTACAGCTGTTCCCACAAAAACTACAGCTCCACCCACAACTACTACAGCTGCTGCTACCACAACTACAGCTGCTCCAACCACAACTACAGCTGCACCCACAACAACAGCTGCTCCAACAACAACCACAGCTGCTCTCACCACAACTACAGCTGCTCCAACTACAACTACCGCTGCTCCAACCACAACTACAGCTGCTCCAACCACAACTACATCTGAACCCACAACAACAACAGCTGCTCCAACCACAACTACATCTGAACCCACAACAACAACAGCTGCTCCAACCACAACTACAGCTGCTCTCACCACAACTACAGCTGCTGCTGCCACAACTACTAGAGCTGCTGCTACCACAACTACAGCTGCTCCAACCACAACTACAGCTGCACCCACAACAACAACAGCTGCTCCAACCACAACCACAGCTGCTCTCACCACAACTACAGCTGCTCCAACAACAACTACCACTGCTCCAACCACAACTACATCTGCACCCACAACAACAGCTGCTCCAACCACAACTAAAGCTGCACCCACAACAACAACAGCTGCTCCAACAACAACTACAGCTGCTCCAACCACAACTACATCTGCACCCACAACAACAGCTGCTCCAACCACAACTACAGCTGCACCCACAACAACAACAGCTGCTCCAACAACAACTAAAGCTGCTCCAACCACAACTACAGCTGAACCCACAACTACTAGAGCTGCTCCTACCACAACTACAGCTGCTCCAACCACAACTACAGCTGCACCCACAACAACAACAGCTGCTCCAACCACAACTACAGCTACACCCACAACAACAACAGCTGCTCCAACCACAACTACAGCTGCACCCACAACAACAACAGCTGCCCCAACCACAACTACAGCTGCACCCACAACTACTAGAGCTGCTCATACCACAACTACAGCTGTTCTCACCACAACAGCTGCTCCAACCACAACCACAGCTGCTCTCACCACAACTACAGCTGCTCCAACAACAACTACCGCTGCTCCAACCACAACTACAGCTGCTCCAACGACAACTACAGCTGCTCCAACCACAACTACATCTGCACCCACAAAAACTACAGCTGCTCCAACCAAAACCTCAGCCACTCTCACCACAACTACAGTTGTTCCAACCACAACTACAGCTGCACCCACAACTCCTACAGCTTCTCCTACCACAACTGGAGCTGTTCCCACCACAACTACAGCTGCACCCACAACTACTACAGCTGCACCCACAACTACAGCTGCTAAAACAACTACAACTGCTCCAACCACAACTACTGCTGCACCCACAACTACGACTGCTGCTCCAACCACAACTACTGCTGCACCCACAACAACTACAGGTGCTCCAACCACAACTACAGTTGTTCCAACCACAACTACAGCTGCAACCACAACTCATACAGCTTCTCCTACCACAACTGGAGCTGTTCCCACCACAACTACAGCTGCACCCACAACTACTACGGCTGCACCCACAACTACAGCTGCTAAAACAACTACAACTGCTCCAACCACAACTACTGCTGCACCCACAACTACTGCTGCTTCCACCACAACTACTGCTGCACCTACAACAACTACAGGTGCTCCAACCACAACTACTGCTGCTCCCACAACAACTACTGCACCCACAACAACTACAGGTGCTCCAACCACAACTACTGCTGCTCCCAACACCATTACTGCTGCACCCACAACAACATCAGGTGCTCCAACCACAACTACAGCTGCTCCAACCACAAATACTGCTGCTTCCACCACAACTACTGCTGCACCTACAACAACTACAGATGCTCCAACCACAACTACTGCTGCACCCACAACAACTACAGGTGCTCCAACCACAACTACAGGTGCTCCAACCACAAATACTGCTGCTTCCACCACAACTACTGCTGCACCTACAACAACTACAGGTGCTCCAACCACAACTACTGCTGCTCCCACAACAACTACTGCACCCACAACAACTACAGGTGCTCCAACCACAACTACTGATGCTCCCACCACCATTACTGCTGCACCCACAACAACATCAGGTGCTCCAACCACAACTAAAGCTGCTCCAACCACAAATACTGCTGCTTCCACCACAACTACTGCTGCACCTACAACAACTACAGATGCTCCAACCACAACTGCTGCTTCTCCCACAAGAACTACTGCACCCACAACAACTATAGGTGCTCCAACCACAACTACTGCTGCTCCCACCACAACTACTGCTGCACCCACAACAACAACAGCTGCCCTCACCACAACTACAGCTGCTCCAACCACAACTACAGCTGTTCCCACCAAAACTACAGCTCCACCCACAACTACTACAGCTGCTGCTACCACAACTACAGCTGCTCCAACCACAACTACAGCTGCACCCACAACAACAACAGCTGCTCCAACCACAACTACAGCTGCACCCACCACAACTACAGCTGCTCCAACAACAACTACCGCTGCTCCAACCACAACTACAGCTGCTCCAACCACAACTACTTCTGCACCCGCAACAACAACAGCTGCTCCTACCACAATTACAGCTGCACCCACAACAACAACAGCTGCTCCAACCACAACCACAGCTGCTCTCACCACAACCACAGCTGCTCCAACCACAACTATTGCAGCTGCTGCTACCACAACTACAGCTGCTCCAACCACAACTACAGCTGCACCCACCACAACAACAGCTGCTCCAACCACAACCACAGCTGCTCTCACCACAACTACAGCTGCTCCAACAACAACTACTGCTGCTCCAACCACAACTACAGCTGCTCCAACCACAACTACATCTGCACCCACAACAACAACAGCTGCTCCAACCACAACTACAGCTGCACCCACAACAACAACAGCTGCTCCAACAACAACTACAGCTGCTCCAACAACAACTACAGCTGCTCCTACCACAACTACAGCTGCACCCACAACAACTAGAGCGGCTCCTACCACAACTACAGCTGTTCTCACCACAACTACAGCTGCTCCAACCACAACTACATCTGCACCCACAACAACAACAGCTGCTCCAACCACAATTACAGCTGCACCCACAACAACAACAGCTGTTCCAACCACAACTACAGCTGCACCCACAACAACAACAGCTGCTCCAACCACAACCACAGCTGCTCTCACCACAACTACAGCTGCACCCACAACAACAACAGCTGCTCCAACCACAACTACAGCTGCACCCACAACAACAACAGCTACTCCAACCACAACTACAGCTGCTCCAACCACAACTACAGCTGCACACACAACTACTACAGCTGCTCCAACCACAACTACAGCTGCACCCACAACAACAACAGCTACTCCAACCACAACTACAGCTGCTCCAACCACAACTACAGCTGCACACACAACTACTACAGCTGCTCCTACCACAACTACAGCTGTTCCCACCAAAACTACAGCTGCACCCACAACTACTACAGGTGCACCTTCAACTACAGCTGCTACAACAACTACAACAGCTCCAACCACAACTACTGCTGCTCCCACCACAACTTCTGCTGCTCCCATCACAACTACTGCTGTACCCACAACACCCACAGCTTCACCCAGTACGACTACAGCTGCTCCAACCACAACCACAGCAACTCACACCACAACTACAGTTGCTCCAACCACAACCTCAGCCACTCTCACCACAACTACAGCTGTTCCCACCACAACTACAGCTTCACCCACAACTACTACAGCTGCACCCACAACTACAGCTGCTACAACAACTACTGCTGCTCCAACCACAACTACTGCTGCTCCCACCACAACTTCTACTGCTCCCACCACAACTACTGCTGTACCCACAACACCCACAGCTTCACCCAGCACGACTACAGCTGCTCCAACCACAACCACAGCCACTCACACCACAACTACAGTTGCTCCAACCACAACCTCTGCCACTCTCACCACAACTACAGCTGTTCCCACCACAACTACAGCTTCACCCACAACTACTACAGCTGCACCCACAACTACAGCTGCTACAACAACTACAACTGCTCCAACCACAACTACTTTTGCACTCACAACAACTACAGCTGCTCCAACCACAACTACTGCTGCACCCACAAGTACTACAGCTTCACCCACAACAACTACAGCTGCTCCAATCACAACTACTGCTGCTCCCACCACAACTTCTTCTGCACTCACAACAACTTCTGCTGCTCCCACCACAACTACTGCTGTACCCACAACACCCACAGCTTCACCCAGCACAACTACAGCTGCTCCAACCACAACCACAGCCACTCACACCACAACTACAGTTGCTCCAACCACAACCTCAGCCACTCTCACCACAACTACAGCTGTTCCCACCACAACTACAGCTTCACCCACAACTACTACAGCTGCACCCACAACTACAGCTGCTACAACAACTACAACTGCTCCAACCACAACTACTTTTGCACTCACAACAACTACAGCTGCTCCAACCACAACTACTGCTGCACCCACAAGTACTACAGCTTCACCCACAACAACTACAGCTGCTCCAATCACAACTACTGCTGCTCCCACCACAACTTCTTCTGCACTCACAACAACTTCTGCTGCTCCCACCACAACTACTGCTGTACCCACAACACCCACAGCTTCACCCAGCACGACTACAGCTGCTCCAACCACAACCACAGCCACTCACACCACAAACTACAGTTGCTCCAACCACAACCTCAGCCACTCTCACCACAACTACAGCTGTTCCCACCACAACTACAGCTTCAGCCACAACTACTACAGCTGCACCCACAACTACAGCTGCTACAACAACTACAACTGCTCCAACCACAACAACTTTTGCACTCACAACAACTACAGCTGCTCCAACCACAACTACTGCTGCACCCACAAGTACTACAGCTTCACCCACAAAAACTACAGCTTCTCCAATCACAACTACTGCTGCTCCCACCACAACTTCTTCTGCACTCACAACAACTACAGCTGCTCAAACCACAACTACAGCTGTTCCAACCACAACTACAGCTGCACCCACAACAACAACAGCTGCTCCAACCAGCACTACAGCTGCTCCAACCACAACTACAGCTGCACACACAACTACTACAGCTGCTCCTACCACAACTACAGCTGTTCCCACCAAAACTACAGCTGCACCCACAACTACTACAGGTGCACCTTCAACTACAGCTGCTACAACAACTACAACTGCTCCAACCACAACTACTGCTGCTCCCACCACAACTTCTGCTGCTCCCACCACAACTACTGCTGTACCCACAACACCCACAGCTTCACCCAGCACGACTACAGCTGCTCCAACCACAACCACAGCCACTCACACCACAATTACATTTGCTCCAACCACAACCTCAGCCACTCTCACCACAACTACAGCTGTTCCCACCACAACTACAGCTTCAGCCACAACTACTACAGCTGCACCCACAACTACAGCTGCTACAACAACTACTGCTGCTCCAACCACAACTACTGCTGCTCCCACCACAACTTCTGCTGCTCCCACCACAACTACTGCTGTACCCACAACACCCACAGCTTCACCCAGCACAACTACAGCTGCTCCAACCACAACCACAGCCACTCACACCACAACTACAGTTGCTCCAACCACAACCTCAGCCACTCTCACCACAACTACAGCTGTTCCCACCACAACTACAGCTTCACCCACAACTACTACAGCTGCACCCACAACTACAGCTGCTACAACAACTACAACTGCTCCAACCACAACTACTTTTGCACTCACAACAACTACAGCTGCTCCAACCACAACTACTGCTGCACCCACAAGTACTACAGCTTCACCCACAACAACTACAGCTTCTCCAATCTCAACTACTGCTGCTCCCACCACAACTTCTTCTGCACTCACAACAACTACAGCTGCTCAAACCACAACTACAGCTGTTCCAACCACAACTACAGCTACTCCCACCACAACTACTGCTGCACCCACAACAACTACCGCTGCACACACAACAACTACTGCTGCCCCCACCACAACTACTGCTGCACCCACAACAACTACCGCTGCACACACAACAACTACTGCTGCCCCCACCACAACTACTGCTGCACCCACAACAACCACAGCTGCTCTCACCACAACTACAGCTGCTCCAACAACAACTACTGCTGCTCCAACCACAACTACAGCTGATCCAACCACAACTACATCTGCACCCACAACAACAACAGCTGCTCCAACCACAACTACAGCTGCACCCACAACAACAACAGCTGCTCCAATAACAACTACAGCTGCTCCTACCACAACTACAGCTGCACCCACAACAACTAGAGCGGCTCCTACCACAACTACAGCTGTTCTCACCACAAATACAGCTCTTCCAACCACAACTACAGCTGCACCCAAAACTACTACAGCTGCTCCAACCACAACTACTGCTGCACCCACAAGTACTACAGCTTCACCCACAACAACTACAGCTGCTCCAATCACAACTACTGCTGCTCCCACCACAACTTCTTCTGCACTCACAACAACTACAGCTGCTAAAACGACAACTACAGCTGTTCCAACCACAACTACAGCTGCTCCCTCCACAACTACTGCTGCACCCACAACAACTACCGCTGCACACACAACAACTACTGCTGCCCCCACCACAACTACTGCTGCACCCACAACAACCACAGCTGCACCCACCACGACTACAGCTGCTCCAACCACAACCACAGCTGCTCTCAACACAACTACAGCTGCTCCAACAACAACTGCTGCTGCTCCAGCCACAACTACAGCTGCTCCAACCACAACTACATCTGCACCCACAACAACATCAGCTGCTCCAACCACAACTACAGCTGCACCCACAACAACAACAGCTGCTCCAACAACAACTACAGCTGCTCCTACCACAACTACAGCTGCACCCACAACAACTAGAGCGGCTCCTACCACAACTACAGCTGTTCTCACCACAACTACAGCTGCTCCAACCACAACTACATCTGCACCCACAACAACAACAGCTGCTCCAACCACAATTACAGCTGCACCCACAACAACAACAGCTGCTCCAACCACAACCACAGCTGCTCTCACAACTACTACAGCTGCTCTTACCACAACTTCAGCTGCTCCAACCACAACTACAGCTGCACCCACAACAACAACAGCTGGTCCAACCACAACCACAGCTCCTCTCACCAAAACTACAGCTGCACCCACAACAACAGCTGCTCCAACCACAACTACAGCTGCACCCACAACAACAACAGCTGCTCCAACAACAACTACAGCTGCACCCACAACAACAACAGCTGCTCCAACAACAACTACAGCTGCTCCAACCACAACTACTGCAGTTCCAACCAAGACTTCATTTGTTCCAACCACATTTGCCATTGCACCAACATCAACTACAACTGCTCCGACTACAATGAAACCTGTTTATACCACAACTAAAGCTTTTCAAACCACAACTACAGCTGCTCCTACCACAACTACAGCTGTTCCCACCACAACTACAGCTGCACCCACAACTACTACAGCTGCACCCAAAACTACAGCTGCTACAACAACTACAACTGCTCCAACCACAACTACTTCTGCACTCACAACAACTGCAGCTCTTCCAACCACAACTACAGCTGCACCCACAACAACTAGAGCGGCTCCTACCACAACTACAGCTGTTCTCACCACAACTACAGCTGCTCCAACCACAACTACATCTGCACCCACAACAACAACAGCTTCTCCAACCACAATTACAGCTGCACCCACAACAACAACAGCTGCTCCAACCACAACTACAGCTGTACCCACAACAACAACAGCTGCTCCAACCACATCCACAGCTGCTCTCACCACAACTACAGCTGCACCCACAACAACAACAGCTGCTCCAACCACAACTACAGCTGCACCCACAACAACAACAGCTGCTCCAACCACAACTACAGCTGCTCCAACCACAACTACAGCTGCACCCACAACTACTACAGCTGCTCCTACCACAACTACAGCTGTTCCCACCAAAACTACAGCTGCACCCACAACTACTACAGGTGCACCTTCAACTACAGCTGCTACAACAACTACAACTGCTCCAACCACAACTACTGCTGCTCCCACCACAACTTCTGCTTCTCCCACCACAACTACTGCTGTACCCACAACACCCACAGCTTCACCCAGCACGACTACAGCTGCTCCAACCACAACCACAGCCACTCACACCACAACTACAGTTGCTCCAACCACAACCTCAGCCACTCTCACCACAACTACAGCTGTTCCCACCACAACTACAGCTTCACCCACAACTACTACAGCTGCACCCACAACTACAGCTGCTACAACAACTACAACTGCTCCAACCACAACTACTTTTGCACTCACAACAACTACAGCTGCTCCAACCACAACTACTGCTGCACCCACAAGTACTACAGCTTCACCCACAACAACTACAGCTGCTCCAATCACAACTACTGCTGCTCCCACCACAACTTCTTCTGCACTCACAACAACTACAGCTGCTCAAACCACAACTACAGCTGTTCCAACCACAACTACAGCTGCTCCCACCACAACTACTGCTGCACCCACAACAACTACCGCTGCACACACAACAACTACTGCTGCCCCCACCACAACTACTGCTGCACCCACAACAACTACCGCTGCACACACAACAACTACTGCTGCCCCCACCACAACTACTGCTGCACCCACAACAACCACAGCTGTTCTCACCACAACTACAGTTGCTCCAACAACAACTACTGCTGCTTCAACCACAACTACAGCTGCTCCAACCACAACTACATCTGCACCCACAACAACAACAGCTGCTCCAACCACAACTACAGCTGCACCCACAACAACAACAGCTGCTCCAACAACAACTACAGCTGCTCCTACCACAACTACAGCTGCACCCACAACAACTAGAGCGGCTCCAACCACAACTACTGCTGCACCCACAAGTACTACAGCTTCACCCACAACAACTACAGCTGCTCCAATCACAACTACTGCTGCTCCCACCACAACTTCTTCTGCACTCACAACAACTACAGCTGCTCAAACCACAACTACAGCTGCTCCCACCACAACTACTGCTGCACCCACAACAACTACCGCTGCACACACAACAACTACTGCTGCCCCCACCACAACTACTGCTGCACCCACAACAACCACAGCTGCACCCACCACGACTACAGCTGCTCCAACCACAACCACAGCTGCTCTCACCACAACTACAGCTGCTCCAACAACAACTACTGCTGCTCCAACCACAACTACATCTGCACCCACAAAAACAACAGCTGCTCCAACCACAACTACAGCTGCACCCACAACAACAACAGCTGCCCTCACCACAACTACAGCTGCTCCAACCACAACTACAGCTGTTCCCACCAAAACTACAGCTCCACCCACAACTACTACAGCTGCTGCTACCACAACTACAGCTGCTCCAACCACAACCACAGCTGCACCCACAACAACTACCGCTGCACACACAACAACTACTGCTGCCCCCACCACAACTACTGCTGCACCCACAACAACTACCGCTGCACACACAACAACTACTGCTGCCCCCACCACAACTACTGCTGCACCCACAACAACCACAGCTGCTCTCACCACAACTACAGCTGCTCCAACAACAACTACTGCTGCTCCAACCACAACTACAGCTGCTCCAACCACAACTACATCTGCACCCACAAAAACAACAGCTGCTCCAACCACAACTACAGCTGCACCCACAACAACAACAGCTGCTCCAACAACAACTACAGCTGCTCCTACCACAACTACAGCTGCACCAACAACAACTAGAGCGGCTCCTACCACAACTACTTCTGCACTCACAACAACTACAGCTCTTCCAACCACAACTACAGCTGCACCCAAAACTACTACAGCTGCTCCAACCACAACTACTGCTGCACCCACAAGTACTACAGCTTCACCCACAACAACTACAGCTGCTCCAATCACAACTACTGCTGCTCCCACCACAACTTCTTCTGCACTCACAACAACTACAGCTGCTCAAACCACAACTACAGCTGTTCCAACCAAAACTACAGCTGCTCCCACCACAACTACTGCTGCACCCACAACAAATACCGCTGCACACACAACAACTACTGCTGCCCCCACCACAACTACTGCTGCACCCACAACAACCACAGCTGCACCCACCACGACTACAGCTTCTCCAACCACAACCACAGCTGCTCTCACCACAACTACAGCTGCTCCAACAACAACTACTGCTGCTCCAACCACAACTACATCTGCACCCACAACAACAACAGCTGCTCCAACCACAACTACAACTGCACCCACAACAACAACAGCTGCTCCAACAACAACTACAGCTGCTCCTACCACAACTACAGCTGCACCCACAACAACTAGAGCGGCTCCTACCACAACTACAGCTGTTCTCACCACAACTACAGCTGCTCCAACCACAACTACATCTGCACCCACAACAACAACAGCTGCTCCAACCACAATTACAGCTGCACCCACAACAACAACAGCTGCTCCAACCACAACCACAGCTGCTCTCACAACTACTACAGCTGCTGCTACCACAACTACAGCTGCTCCAACCACAACTACAGCTGCACCCACAACAACAACAGCTGGTCCAACCACAACCACAGCTGCTCTCACCACAACTACATCTGCACCCACAACAACAACAGCTGCTCCAACCACAACTACAGCTGCACCCACAACAACAGCTGCTCCAACAAAAACTACAGCTGCTCCAACCACAACTACAGCTGCACCCACAACTACTAGAGCTGCTCCTACCACAACTACAGCTGTTCTCACCACAACTACAGCTGCTCCAACCACAACTTCTGCAGTTCCAACCACAACTTCATTTGTTCCAACCACATTTGCCATTGCACCAACAACAACTACAACTGCTCCGACTACAATGAAACCTGTTTATACCACAACTAAAGCTTTTCAAACCACAACTACAGCTGCTCCTACCACAACTACAGCTGTTTCCACCACAACTACAGCTGCACCCACAACTACTACAGCTGCACCAACAACTACAACTGCTCCAACCACAACTACTTCTGCACTCACAACAACTGCAGCTCTTCCAACCACAACTACAGCTGCACCCAAAACTACTACAGCTGCTCCTACCACAACTACAGCTGTTCCCACCACAACTACTGCTGCACCCACAACTACTACTGCTGCACCCACAACAACTACTGCTGCACCCACAACAACTACTGCTGCACCCACAACAACTACTACTGCTCCCACCACAACTACTGCTGCACCCACAACAACTACTACTGCTCCCACCACAACTACTGCTGCACCCACAACAACCACAGCTGCACCCACCACGACTACAGGTGCTCCAACCACAACCACAGCTGCTCTCACCAGAACAACAGTTGCCTCCACCACAACTACAGCTACACCCGCAACAACTACAGCTGCACCCACAACAACTACAGCTGCTCCAACCACAACTACTGCTGCTCCCACCACGACTACTGCTGCACCCACAACAACCACAGCTGCACCCACCACGACTACAGCTGCTCCAACCACAACCACAGCTTCTCTCACCACAACTGCAGCTGCTCCTACCACAACTACAGCTGTTCCCACCACAGCTACAGCTGCACCCACAACTACTACAGCTGCACCCACAACTACAGCTGCTACAACAACAACTACAACTGCTCCAACCACAACTACTTCTGCACTCACAACAACTACAGCTCTTCCAACCACAACTACAGCTGCACCCAAAACTACTACAGCTGCTACTACCACAACTACAGCTTTTCCCACCACAACTACTGCTGCACCCACAACTACTACAGCTTCACCCACAACTACTGCTGCACCCACAACTACTACAGCTTCACCCACAACTACTGCTGCTCCAACCACAACTGCAGCTATAAAAACCACAAATCCTGCTTTAACAACCACAACTACAGTTGTCCCTAAAACAACCTCATCTTCTGTCACTACAAAAACCACCGTTCCAACCATAACAACAGTTATTACCACCACAACCGCGGCTCCTCTGACCACAACTACAGCTGCTCAAACTACAACTACAGCTGGTCTAACCACAGCTATAGCTGGTCCGACCACGACTGCAGCTGCCCAAACCACAATCACAACTGCTGAAACCACAACCACAAGTCCTTCTACCACAACTACAGCTTCTCCAACCACAACCACATCTGCTCCAACCACGACGACTGCTTCTCCAACCACAATGACTGCTTCTCCAACCACTATTACAGCTTCTACATCCACAACTTTAGATATGCAAACCACAAGTGCTGCTACACCCCTGACCACAATTACTAATGTTCAAACCAAAACTACAACTTTTCCAACCACCACTTTTGCTGCTCTGACCACAACTACAGCTGCTCCAACATCTACTACAAATCCTTTAACAATGCCCACCTTAGGGGCTACTCCTTTAAGCACAACAAAAGAGGCAAAGATTTTACGTCGATTGAGTTTTAGGTCTCCTCACGATACCTTTATTGATGATTTAGAAAATGAATCATCAGATGCTTTTCGGTCGCGCTCTAACAAGATAAAAACACGTGTAGGTTTTACTCTCTTACTCATATAAACTTATCATGAAAAGTAATATATGCCAAAATGTTTTTCATACTAAAAGTAAAGTTTATTCATTTTTAATGTATTCTTCCACAGATAGAACCAACCTACAAACGAGCATTTCCTTCATTTTTGAGGTTGAAAGTTGTATTATTCAGGTAAAAAAAAAAAAGAAGGAAATATAAATCTATTTAGCAAGACCTATGAGAATATTAAGTATTATTTTTGCAGGAGAGGATCAATCATCAACACAATGGACCTCGAATTTGGTACAGCATCTGTTCCTAGTGATGAACAAATTGAAGATGTTTTGATCAATGAGGCTTCAAACATCACGGAATTCAGCGTTGAAACAAGTTCAGTGACAGTAGGAGAAATTGGTAAGCAAAGACAGACAAATCTTTAACAAAATATGAACTATTGTGCATGTTAAATATTTTCAGTTTAATTAAAAGAAATGTCACAGTAAAATCTCATTAATTTGTGTTATAAAGTTGAGCTTTAATTAAGAAGCACTGCTTTAAAAAGTGAAGCTACTCCACAGTTGTTGAAACAAAACATTGTTTTAAAGTACATCAATTCTTAGTCATAATACAAATTCATTGACATTTTTAGAGACATTGTCACAAAAGTAAAATATGATATTTTGGAGAAACAAAGATTCTGAGTGATGAATTACTACTTGACCAATACTTTGAATATTTGCAGAAAAGAAGATGTCCTGCAGTTATTGACCTATTTTCTTTTGGAAAGTTATCAAAAATAATAAAACAACTGCTTTTCAAACTACAGGTGTTCAAACCACAACTACAGCTATTCCAACAATAACTACAGCTTCTCCAACCACAACTACAGCTTCTCCAACCACTTCCACAGCTCTTCTGACCAATACAGCATCTCCGAAAATTACGACAGCTGTTCCAACCACAACGACTGCTGCTCCAACAGCGAGTACAACTGCTCCAACCACTACTACAGTGGCTCCAACCAAAACGTCCGTACTTCCAACAACGACTACCAATATTCCAACTACAGCTGATACTGCACCAACCACAACTAAAGCTGCTCTGACCACAATGGCACCAGTTCATACCACATCTGCAGCTCTTCCAACCACAACTACAGCTATAACAACCCTAACTGCTCCAACAACAACTACAGCTGCACCCACAACTACAACAGCTGATCTTACCAAAACTACAGCTACAGGTGCTCCAACCACAACTACTGCTGCTCCCACCACACCTACTGCTGCACCCACAAAAACTACAGGTGCTCAAACCACAACTACAGCTGCACAAACCACAAATACTGCTGCTTCCACCACAACTACTGCTAAAACCACAACAACTACAGCTGCTCCAACCACAACAACTGCTGCTCCCACCACAACTACTGCTGCACCCACAACAACCACAGCTGCACCCATAACAACAACTAGAGCTTCTCCAACCACAACTACTGCTGCTCCCACCACAACCACAGTTGTACCTACAACGACTAGTGCTGCTCCAACCACAACTACTGATGCTCCCACCACAACCACAATTGCTCCCACTATAACTAGTGCTGCTCCCACAACATCTACTGCTGCACCCACAACAACTAGAGCTGCTCCAACCACAACTACAGCTGCTCCAACCACAACTAGTGCTGCTCCCATAACACCTACTGCTGCACCCACAACAACTAGAGCTGCTCCAACCACAACTACAGCTGCTCCAACCACAACTACTGCTGCTCCTACAACCACTACTGCTCCCACCACATCCACAGCTGCACCCACCACGACTACAGCTGCTCCAACCACAACTACTGCTGCTCCCACCACAACTACTTCTGCACCCACAACAACTACAGCTGCTCCAACCACAAATACTGCTGCTCCCACCACAACTACTGCTGCAACCACAACAACTACAGCTGCTCCATCCACAACTACTGCTGCTCCCACCACAACCACAATTGCTCCCACTACAACTAATGCTGCTCCCACCACAACTAGTGCTGCTCCCACCACAACTACTGCTGAACCCACAACAACTACTGCTGCACCCACAACAACTAGAGCTGCTTCAACCACAACTACTGCTGCTCCCACCACAACTACTGCTACACCAGCAAAAACCACAGCTGCATACATAGCAACAACTAGAGCTGCTCCAACCACAACTACTGCTCCTCCCACCACAACTACTGCTGCTCCCACCACTACCACAGCTATACGTACAACGATTGCTGCTGCTCCAACCAAAACTTCTGCTGCTCCCACCACAACTACTGCTGCACCCACAACAGTTTTTCCAACCACAACTACTGCTGCTCCCACCACAACTACTTCTGCACCCACAACGACTACAGTGGTTCCAACCACAAATAATGCTGCTCCCACCACAACTACTGCTTCACCCACAACAATCACAGCTGCTCCCACTTCAACCACAGCTGCTCCAACCACAAATACTGCTGCCCCCACCACAACTACTGCTTCACCCACAACAACTACATCTGCTCCAACCACAACTACTGCGGCACCCACAACAACTACAGTTGCTCCAACCACAAATACTGCTGCTCCCACCACAACCACAGCTGCACCCACAACTACAACAGCTGCTCCAACCATAACTACAGCTGTTACAACAACAGCTGCTCCAAAAACAACTACTGCTGCTCCCACAACTACTACAGCTGCTCCAACCACTACTAAAGCTGTTCAAACAACTACAGCTGCTCAAACAACAACTACAGCTACTATCACCACAACTACATCTGCTCTAAGCACAACTACCGCAATTCCAAAAACTACAAATGTTCAAACCACAGCTGCCACTACACCAACAACAACTACAGCTGCTCCAACCACACCTACTGCTGCACCCACAACAACTACAGGTGCTCAAACCAAAAATATAGCTGCTCCAACCACAAATACTGCTGCTCCCACCACAACTACTGCTGCACCCACAACAACTACAGGTGCTCAAACCACAACTACAGCTGCTCCCACCACAACTACTGCTGCACTCACTACAACTACTGCTGTTCACACCACAACTAGTGCTGCTTTAACCACAACTACTGCTGCACCCACAACAACTAGAGCTGCTCCAACCACAAATACAGCTGCTCCAACCACAACTACTGCTGCTCCCACCACAACTACTGCTGCACCCACAACAACCACAGCTGCACCCACAACAACAACTAGAGCTGCTCCCACCACAACTACTGCTGCTCCCACCAAAACCACAGCTGTACCTACGACTACTGCTGTTCCAACCACAACTACTGCTGTTCACACCACAACTAGTGCTGATTCAACCACAACTACTGCTGCACCCACAACAACTAGAGCTGCTCCAACCACAACTACTGCTTCTCCCACCACAACTACTGCTGCACCCACAACAACCACAGCTGCACCCACAACAACAACTAGAGCTGCTCCCACCACAACTACTGCTGCTCCCACCAAAACCACAGCTGTACCTACGACTACTGCTGCTCCAACCACAACTACTGCTGCTCCCACCAAAACCACAGCTGTACCTACGACTACTGCTGCTCCAACCACAACTACTGCTGCTTCCACCACAACTACTTCTGCACCCACAACAAATACAGCTGCTGCAACCACAACTACTGCTGCTCCCACCACAACTACTTCTGCACCCACAACAACTACTGCTGCTCCCACCACAACTACTGCTGCTCCCACCAAAACCACAGCTGTACCTACGACTACTGCTGCTCCAACCACAACTACTGCTGCTCCCACCAAAACCACAGCTGTACCTACGACTACTGCTGCTCCAACCATAAATACTGCTGCTCCCACCACAACTACTGCTGCACCCATAACAACTACAGCTGCTCCAACCACAACTACTGCTGCTCCCACCAAAACCACAGCTGTACCTACGACTACTGCTGCTCCAACCACAACTACTGCTGCTCCCACCACAGCTACTTCTGCACCCACAACAACTACAGCTGCTCCAACCACAACTACTGCTGCTCCCACCACAACTACTTCTGCACCCACAACAACTACAGCTGCTCCAACCATAAATACTGCTGCTCCCACCACAACTACTGCTGCACCCACAACAACTACAGCTGCTCCCACCACAACTAGTGCTGCTCCCACCACACCTACTGCTGCACCCACAACAACTACAGGTGCTCAAACCAAAACTACAGCTGCTCCCACCACAACTACTGCTGCACCCACAACAACCACAGGTGCACCCATAACAACAACTAGAGCTGCACCCACAACAAATACAGGTGCTCAAACCACAACTACAGCTGCTCCCACCACAACTACTGCGGCTCCCACCACAACCACAGCTGTAACTACAACGACTACTGCTGCTCGAACCACAACTACAGCTGCTCCCACCACAACCACAATTGCTCCCACTACAACTACTGCTGTTCCCACCACAACTAGTGCTGCTCCTACCACAACTACTGCTGCACCCACAACAACTAGAGCTGCTCCAACCACAAATACAGCTGCTCCAACCACAACTACTGCTGCTCCCACCACAACTACTGCTGCACCCACAACAACCACAGCTGTACCCATAACAACAACTAGAGCTGCTCCAACCACAACTACTGCTGCACCCACCACAAATACTGCTGCTCCCACCACAACTACTTCTGCACCCACAACAACTACAGCTGCTCCAACCACAAACACTGCTGCTCCCACCACAACCACAATTGCTCCCACTACAACTAATGCTGCTCCCACCACAACTAGTGCTGCTCCCACCACAACTACTGCTGCACCCACAACTAGACCTGCTCCAACCACAACTAATGCTGCTCCCACCACAACTACTGCTGCACCCACAACAACCACAGCTGCACCCACAACTACTACAGCTGCACCCACAACAACTACAGTTGCTCCAACCACAAATACCGCTGCTCCCACCACCACCACAGCTGCTCCCACTGCAACCACAGCTGCTGCCACTACAACCACAGCTGCTCCAACCACAACTACAGCTGCTCCAACCACAACAACTGCTGCTCCCACCACAACTACTGCTGCACCAACAACAACCACAGCTGTTCTCACCACAACTACAGCTTATCCAACCACAACTACTGCTGTTCCCACCACAACTAGTGCTGCTCCTACCACAACTACTGCTGCACCCACAACCAACTAGAGCTGCTCCA